>NC_136527.1:108582811-108722811 GCF_053919585.1 Euprymna scolopes | reverse complement strand
AAGACCTTTCCTCGGACCAAGAAGTCCACAAATGATGATGTTGCGGTTTCTATAACTTTCTTTTACAGAATTGGGTTGTTGTTGACCCCATTCTAACCCCTAACCTGGAGGATCAGTGAATGCTCTTAGTGTGATCTCTACCTTCTGGCTTGGGTGACTCTACCAGGAGACGAATCTCCTGCCTGCATAGCTATCCGAGCCCTAGAGACACGCAATCCCCCTAACGACACAAGAGCACTCGCTAGAGGGATCGATAGTGTTCTTAGATTTATTTTAAATCAGAATATCTTCGATAAATATCGATAATCGATAATCGATAATCGATAATCGATAATCGAAATAATCCAATGAAAAAAAAGGAACAAGCGATTTAGATCAAAGTAAACACCTTACACAGCCTAACATCACAAGTGCATTTGAGAATTTTTATTATCACACAAGTTGAACAGCCCGACTTATAAAATCAACAGTATGTTCTTTGATATGACAGGAGCGCGTTCGAAATTAATGCTTCTGTTTAGAGCACAGTTGAAACATGACACTTGACTTTTGTATTTTAAGCCATTATATATGAAAATAATTTAATAAAATCAACAGTAGGTTCTCTACAGTGCAACGTAGACTACAATGTATTTATTTTTGAAATATGATACTTGACTTTAGCCTTTTAAACTTTAATTTAAACCATTATCACCGCGGTCCTGGATGTGACCTTAAACTATATCCGATGGTGAGGCCCCAGCTTGCAGGCCTTAGGGAGTGTGGAGCCACCCTTTAATTGCCATTGCTCCCAGGTCCACTCTGACCCGGAGTGGTAGCACCTGTTAGGGTCCCAACTATGAGTTAAATAGAATACGACTTAAAAACAAATATATTCTATTAAAAATTTTTCTTCAAAATCACCAGATTCGGTATTAAATAACCTGAAAAGGGTTGATATGCAGTAAAACAAAACAACCAACCATTATCACCGCACAAGTAGAAAGGCCTAGCATGTAGAATAAACGGTAGTTTTTTTTTTTATAAAATATAAAATCAACAGTATTGTTTATATATATATATATATATATATATATATATATATATATATATATAAAAAGGGCGCGTAAAACGTTAATTCAAGTCATATAAAATAAACTGTAGGTTAGTTATGATACAATGTCGATTACAATTCATTGTGGACTAAGTCACTGCGGGGAGGCATGTGGAGCTTCTTCTGATGCACCGCGGTGGGTTCCCAACTTTAGCAGGCAATCAATTGATTTGATTGGAAAATGATCGATTTCACTAATTGATCCTCACTCAATCCCGGACAACGTCGAGTTTCCTGTGTAGAAAAAACAAAAAAACACGAAAATACATAGATATTTTGTATAGTAATGCGAAATTTAAAAAAAGTATTTTTAGCATTGTTTTTCATAAGAGAAAAAAAAAAACATAATGAGCTTATGTATAATGCATTACATGAATATATATATATATATATATATATATGTGTGTGTGTGTGTGTGTGTGTGTGTGTGTGTGGTTCTATGTGTGTGTGGGGGGGGGGCGAGTAAATATATGTATCAATATTCTATATACATTGCCATGATCTTAAAAAGAAATTAATTGAAAAAAAAAAAAAAAACAGCAAAATAATAAAAAAAAAATACCAGAATTATCATTTCTTACCTCAAACGAATTATGCCCCGGGGACACGGGGAGAAAACAGATGGTTCTAAGAATATATTGACAGCAATGCCAAAAAGTTTGTGGAGGATGTGGCGGGGTGGGTGGTGGTTGAGAGAAATCGGTGGAAAAAGGGCAGGATAAACATTAAAACAAAAACAACAAAAAAAAAAGATATAAAAAAAGAAAAAGAAGAAAACAAGCGTTTCCATAAAAGTTTTACACGTGTTTTTTAAGCACTTGGAAGAAATTGATTATGTTCCAAACATGTTTTCCATTGCTTTGTTTCAAGAATCGTGTAATTACGGATTCTCATTATTATTCCAATGAAAAAAAGCTTTTATATATATATATATATATATATATAATAGCAAAAGTACCCGTCGGTGACTGGGTTCAAAGACAGCCTACAGAAAATGGACTCTGATTTATGAAAGTAGGATAGGTTATGAAAAGAAGGAAGGGTTGTAATGAGATAGCTTCGAATTTGGGGGTATCAAAACCAAAGCAAAATATGATGAAAGTAAAAATAAAATAGAAACCCCATAATTTATTATACCATACCTGTTCACACACACACACACACACACACACACACACACACACACACACACACACACATATATATATATATACTAGCAAAAGTACCCGTCGTTGACTAGGTTCAAAAACAGCTTAACTTAAACACTGAAACACTTATCAAAATATTCTGTGGATCTATATTAAAAAAACCTTGTTAAACTTTGTGACATATTTCCATTCTATGGATGTCAGGTGCAAACGAACACCCCATAATTCTATTATACCATATTTCTTCAAACTGAAACATAATTAGCAAAGTATACTTACGCAGATAGATATGAAAAGTCATTATTAATGTTTGTGCCTATTTCCATTCCATGGAGACCAGGCGCAAACGCAAACCCCACAATTTTATTATACCATCCCTATTTAAGTTAAAACATACTTATCAAAGTATTCTTATGTACATCTATATCAAAAACACTTGCAAACGTTGTTTTATTAATTTTTTAATTTTTTATTTCCATACTTTGTGGACCATGTGCGAACTCAGACCCCACAATTTTAATGAACCACCGTTTTGCAGGATCAAATATACCCATTCCTGTGTCCCGATACATCTTCTATCATTATATGTAATCAGTTTTTTTAAAATAGTTAACCATATAGGAGCCTATTCGTGACCACACACACACACACACACACACACACACACACACACACACACACACACACACACACACACACACACACACACACACATTCAGATTTATATATAGATATATACACACACGCTAAGTTATTGTCGCACGTACATTGATATTAAAAGCTAATGTTTCTATTTTAAAAGTGAATACAACTTCATTATATACTTATATTCAAGCCATTATCACCGCACAAGCAGAAAGGCTCAACATATGAAACTGTGCAATGTACATCATATTGTGTTTGATAATCAACACTGTTAAAATTTAATTAGTTATTATCGATCTACATGTCATTCTATCTATTTATCTATCTATTCAATGATATTCTTAAAATAGTTTACATTGTGAGTTATTTATTGTTTATAGAATAAAGTGTAGCAATGGGTTTTAGCTGAAGATGTTTATATAAATTAGCTAGCTTAAATATAAACAAAATAACCTAGGGCAGGCAGAAGTGGGAAGGTCGCACGTAAGAGATACGTGTGCTTTTTGAATGATGACGTAACGGAACTGAGATCAAAAGCTCGGGAGGTTTTGTTAGTTTTTTTTTTTTAAATTCAATTTTCACCCCAAACAAGGCACAGTGCCACTTTGAAGCAGGGGGCTACTATTAGGGAATTAATTAGCGGGGTCATTATGAAGGGAGAAGAGTAGAAAGATGTTTGTTAACATTACACTTGAACTTCTGCATATCATTGCAGTTGGGAAAGCAGAATCCCGGAAGGGAGTTCCAAAGACCCACAGTTCTGGGGAAGAAACTATTGGAGTAAAAGGCTTTCTTGCACCTAGGGATCTCCACTGTAAAGGGATGAGACTTAGTAGCTTGTCGGGTTTGTCGGGGGTAGTTACGTCGGGGAGGTACAAGTGTTTGCAGTTCGTCAGAGCATTCACCATTAAAGTATTTGTAGAACAGGCAGAGGGATGCAACATCTCGTCGATGGGACAGAGGTTGAAGCCCAGATGACAGTTCAGGACCTATCAGGTTTGCGACTCTTTTTTGAACCCTGTCCAGGAGCGAGAGACAAGCAGCAGATGCACCAGCCCAGATGTGACAACAGTACTCCATACATGGGCGAATGGTTGCCTTATAGAGGTATAGGATACTGGCAGGCGTAAGTAGTTTTCTAGCACGGTAGAGGGAGCCAACCTTCCTTGCAGCAGCCTTGGCAATGCTCTCAATGTATCTATTCCAGTTCATATTCCCTGTAAACGTTAGGCCGAGGAGTTTAAAATAAGTACTTTCAGGCAATGTGTTCTTGGCCATTGCTATTGGTGGTAGAGAAGGTTTCTTGTAGTTATTGAAGGAAACAAGCTTAGTCTTAGCAGCATTGAATGAAACCAACCATTTTTGTCCCCATTCCACTACGGATTGGAGGTCATGCTCTAGTGTTTCTGCCATTTTCTTGGATATGTGTTCATTTGTTTTCCCCTCATATCTGTTATAGAGAGTGGTGTCATCGGCAAATATACACATCTCCGAAACAATAGTTGAGGAGTGGGAGTCTAGTTATGCAGGTGTAAGCACAAGCATGAAGACCATTTGAGACAACTGAAATATTTATATTTAAAAAATATAAAGTGTTGTACTGTGGTTTCAAAAAAGAAGAAAGAACAGAGGTCTCAATTGGTCATTTCATGTTTCATCACGGAGATCAGCAGTAAAGATAATTATTTCGAATTGAAGACAGTTGGATTTTATACGTATTTTATTCTTCAAATTTCAGTGAGCGCTTCTAACGGATAAAAAAAGAAATGAAACAAAACTACTCAGATTTTCAAATCGCGCTGCCACACGCTACCTAGCCGACTCTCCATCCAACTTTCTTCACCTGGACATCATGGCGAAAAAAAAAGAAAAAAACACAAAAGCTTGACAAAGGAGTTTTACTCCGAAATATATTTCTTAAAAAATAAACACTCGTTTATTTTATTAATTTTGCGCTACAGTTTTGGTTTCAAACGTAGTCAATACGCATTTTAATATATATATATATATATATATATATATATATATATATATATATATATATATATATATGTGTGTGTGTGTGTGTGTGTTCATAAAATAAAACTCACTCTAGGATAGCGATACAAAATAGCTTTAAAACTAACAATAACAATAGAAAACAAACAAATAAATAAATAAATAAACATGAATATACATAAACGATCACACATATATGTATATATATATACATATATATATATATGTATATATATGTGTGTGCATGTGTGTGTGTGTGTACACATAGATATATTCATATATATATAAAAAAGGAGGGAAAAGATCTACCTTAAACCACTAACCTAGTTCTAAAATAGATCCTTTGTTCGATAAAATGCATGCCCATTGGCTGATAGGAGGGGGCGCGGTGGATACTAGAAAGCTGATTCGCTAACTAGAAATCCTCAACATATATAAAAACAAGAAGCAACCACAAAATTCGCGCATAAGCCTGACGAATCCTACAGTGGATGAAACGCAGAATATTCAGTGTAGCTTAGTCGCCATATATATTTTATAAATTTTAGCTCTGTTGTCTTATACCCCAGGCTCTAAGTCATGTCGCCTCTGCACAACCGGAGCTATAACTATAATTACTTCCCCTCAAAGTAACAATACAATAAATTCTAAAAACTAACTGATCTCTTTCTGTAAACATAAGTCCAAATTTAATTATGGTAATTTTGAAATTACATAGTTATTACTTTAACGTTTCAGATATATATATATATATATATATATATATATATATATATATATATATATATATATATATATAATTTTTCTTTAACATTATCGTTTTTTCTACATACTTTCTTAATACTTTATGATTTAATAATCCTTTATTTTAATTCTTCTTTGCTTGGCCGGTTTTTTATCTGCAATTTCTGTTTTAGTCTTTAAATATTCCTATCTATCTAATATATCAATCTACCCACACATTCATATCCTGTATGTATATTTACTTATATTTTATTTTGCCCTATATTTTTCGTGCCTTTTAACATCATTTTGTCTGGGTCATTTTGACATTTGGTTTTCTATTTTATATTTAATTCTATCATCATTTCATTTTTTCTTTCTCTTTTCTCTTCTTCTTCACTGATTTTTCTTAATTACATTTTGTCTCTGCAGCCGTGTCACACGTATATCTTATTTTTCTTTTATTAATATCATTGGGATTTTTTCCTCTTTTCCTTGTACATACTTGTGAATTATTCCATGGATTTCGGCTTTTTGGATTATTTTAGACCATCTTCCAATTACGTGATTTCCTTGGATTTTACTTGTGCGAATGGAAATTCAATTAACTTTTTTGGATTTATATTTTTGGACTTTACCGTCATTGGATAATTTACCTTTCACCAGACTATCCATTCGCGTGAAATCACCTTTTTCTTCACCATATTCCTTCTGCCTCACTTTTTGTTATCAAGTAAGATCTTTGACTTACTTGCAGTTTCATCAAATACTTTTGTATGCAAAATCCGATCCCGTATTTTGCTAATTCTTACTCTCTGATGAGAAGGAAAGTATTTATTCGAAACGGCGCGGATTAAGGACTATCCACTTATCTAGTGTTTCCTTTTCAGATTAAATATGTTTTTAACTCTTTTTCAAAGTGTTTTTAACATGTTTTATTAACTATTTGCTCTTATATATATATATATATATATATATATATATATATATATATATAAATAAACATTTAGAATTTTTTAATAGTATAGATTAACTAATATAATAATATTAGTCAATATATGATAATATATCTCACATAATGTAGTATTTAATTAAAAATTGATAAATAAGAGCATGTAATTATCTTCTATAATTAGATTTGGATGGAAATTAAATATTAAATCAATAAGGAATGGTAATTGAATCGGAAAAAAATGAAATATTTAATTAAAAGAGATAATAGTCGTTAATTCAAATTATTATAACTTCTGGATTGATCGCAATGCTTGTGACATGTTAAACATTAGTTTGCTAAGAATATTAGTTAATGCATTGTAATGACATGTTTTAAAAAAATTGTAATAAAATACAAGTATTTATAGAATTAAAATCCCTAATATTGATCTATGTGACTCTACTTCTCTGTCTCTCTGTCTCTGTCTCTCTCTCTGTCTCTCTCTCTCTCGTTCTCTCCCCCCAGATTTCCCATCAGCTTACTCAGATTTTCAGGATCACTGTGTACGTCATGTGAAATTTGCTGGATGTACGTGGATCTAGATCGTCCCATGCTCGTATATATATATATATATATATATATATATATATATATATATATATATATATATATATATATATATATATGTATACATATATAGTAATTTATAAAATATATATGGCGATTAAGCTACACTGAATATTCGGCGTTTCATCCACTATAGGATTCGTCAGGATTATGCGCGAATTCTGTGGTTGTTTCTTGTTTTTATATATGTTGAGGATTTTTAGTTGAGTCAGTGTAGCTTAATCGTCATATATATTTTATAAATTACTAACTAGCTCTACCTACGTATTGAGCACTTTTGAAGTAAATACTTAAAGTTTACGCATAAATCTATACTTTCGTATATTAAATTTATGTGAGTAAATGAAGTAGTTATATATATATATATATATATATATATATATGTGTGTGTGTGTGTCTGTGTGTGTGTTATTTAAATAATCAATCTAGTATATCATATATATATACATATATATATATATCTGTAGAAATATATTTTCTCATTATATATCAATCCTTATTTAAGAAGCTCAATGTAATTACAGAGCAATATAGAGAATAAATGACAAAAAGTTATATTCCAAATTTCATGATGTTGACCATCCTATAATTTATTCCTTTAATTCAGTTGACTTATACAATTCTTGACAGTATCTGTTTTGTAGCGCAAAATCAATGACTTAATTATTATATCAATCAGTGAATCTATTATGCCCTTAACTCATTAGAAGAAATAACAACAATTAATCCGTCAAAAGGAAATGAAATGTGATTTGACAGGATTATAATCCGAAAATTGGAAGAGAAGCTGCAAATACCTTTATATTTTTCCATTACGCCAAATTGAATATCATATATATATATATATATATATATATATATATATATATATATATATATATATATATACATATATATATATATATATATATATATGTATATACATATATATATGTATATATATATATATGTATATATATATATATATATGTATATATATATATATATATATATATATATATATATGATAGACTGGTCACACTGATGAGGTGTGATACAACGAAACAGTACAGTATATAGATGACTACATATTAAGCCCCCTTCGTTGGAGTGAGCACTGTCGTAAATGTATCTTGCCTGCTGCTTACTTGGCTATTGAACCAGACTGGCTGTTTGTTTGTTTGAAAATAAACTAGCAGTTTGAGCACTGTAAAAGGATGGGCGAATGTTTTTTAAATGGACATTTGAGAAGGTTGTTTACGAGCACTGATCCATGGTCCAGTGTTTAGAGCTGTCGACTATCAACGCGATTGTTGTAGGTTCAATCCAGGGCTAGAGAAAGGTGCTAGTTTAGCCGCACTGGTGAGCTGTGATACAGTGAAACAGTAGTGTATGTGGATGACCACTTCTCTATATAAATAATATATTATATATGCATATATATATATATATATATATATATATATATATATATATATATATATTTATAATAGTTTAGTTTAGTTTCATAGTTTGTAAAATAAAGTAGCAATTGTAAAATATTATAAACTAATTAAATCAATCAAATCTATATAACTATAAAAGTTAAAGTGTGTGTGTGTATTTGTCTGTCTGTCTGTGTACATTCCCTACGCAATAACTCTGTCAATTTTAAGTCTACAGACTAGAGACTTGATATGCAGCGTATTGTGATTTGGGAAAATCTTTGTAATCCGTTTTTTTTTTTTTGCTGTTAAGGGGTCAAAGTTCAACGATTTGACCTTTGAGAACTCCACCAAACTCCTACGACAATTTTGGGTATAATCAATTGAAATTTTAGATATAGGTTCCTTGGACAGAGATAAAACTTAATAACTTGATTCGAGTCCAAGACAATAAATGTTAAGGGGTCATGATAGGGGTCAAAGTTAAAAATATTGACCGCTTTTTTTTTTTTTTTGCTCAGCATACACCTCCAAACACCCGGGCAACGCCGGGCTGAAATGCTAGTGTATTTAGATAATCACATCAAATAAAATAACTTATAATTAGTTTTATATTTGAAATCAACTATGACAGTAAATATGATAATATATATATATATCACATAATGTAATATTTAATATATATCACATAATCAGTATTTATTAAAATAGTCAACCATATAGGAGCCTATTCGTGACCACACACACACACACACACACACACACACACACACACACACACACACACACACACAGAGACTTTCAGCTTTATATTATATTATATTATATTATATATATATATATATATATATATATATATATATGATAGTCTGGTCGCACTGATGAGGTGTGATACAACGAAACAGTACAGTATATGGATGACTATATAAGCCCTCTTTTTTGGGATGAGCCCTGTCGGAAATGTATCTCGCCTGCTGCTTATTTGGCTATTAAAACGGGTTCACTGTTTGTAAATAAACTAGCAGCTTGAGCACTGTAAAAGCGATGGGCGAATGTTTTTTAATGGACATTTGAGAAGGTCGTTTACGGTTCATGGTCCAGTGGTTAGAACGCGATTGCTGTAGGTCCAATCCACGGCTAGAGAAAGGTGCTGGTTTAGCCGCACTGATGAGCTGTGATACAGCGAAACAGCAGTGTATGTTGATGACCACTTGTCTATATAAATAATTTATATATATATATATATATATAATAGTTTAGTATAGTTTTATACTTTGTAGAATAATCTAGCAATCGTAAAATATTATAAACTAATTAAATCAACCAAATATATTTAGATAATGACATCAAATTATATAAGTTAAAATCAGTTTTATATTTGAAATCAACTATGAAAATAAATATTATAATATATATATATATATATATATATATATATATATATATATCACATAATCACATAATGTAATATTTAATTGAAAATTGATAAATAACATCATGTAATTATCTTCTATAATTAAATGTGGGATAAAAAATGAAATATTAAATCAAAAGCGAGAACAGTAGTTAATTCAAATTATTATAACTTCTGGATTGATCGCAATGCTTGTGACATGTTGAACATTAATTTGCTAAGAATATTAGTTAATGCATTGTAATGACATGTTTTAAATAATTATAATAAAATGAAATAAAAGTATTTATAGAATGAAAATCCAAAACATTAATATAAAAATATATATGTTAAATTAAATGATTGTTGTTATGTTGATGTGTGTAAATTGTGTTATTTGTTAGCATGAATATAGAAACACTAGTTATAATAAGGTATATTTATCAAATAAACTGAACATTAGTTAGTTTCAACCAATTTTGTAATATATATATATATATTACTATATATATATATTTATATATATATATTACTATATATATATATATATATATAAATATATATATAAATATATATATATATATAATAAATTCCACAGCCAAACAACGTCGCAGCCCACAAGAGCCATGGCAGTCAAAGAACCGGAAGTCCAAGACTCGAGTTTCGCCCTTATTTGAGCTCATCAGCTAGACACATCCGAACTCTGGATTCGAAACCCGAGCCACTTGCGTGCAAGGCAAACACTCTACCAACTGAGCAAACGCCCTGCACACAAGAATTTCGATATGTATGTATGTATGTATGTATGTATGTATGTATGTATGTATGTATGTATGTATGTATGTGTGTGTGTGTGTGTGTGTGTGTGTGCAAGATAACTTGATTTTATACACGTAGAAAATATTTAAAATGTGGGGGCGACCAGAGTATAAACAAAGGGCAGATAACCCATCACTTTAAAGCACCCAGGGAGTGAAAAAAAAACACCACAGAATCGCTTATAAAAATAAATAAATAAACAATCTCATATATATGCACATGTATTGTAATTAGAAAACTTTGAGATTGACATGTCGAACCTTGTGAAGAGTTTGAAGCTTAAAAAAATGGTAAAAATACAGAAAATCTAAAATACCCATATCCGTTAACTCATTCAACTATGTAAACTTAACGTCAAGAATGAAATAGTTAACTTTCATTCTTGACGTTATTCTCGCGTTACCTACGCACAGTTCAAACATTTCAAAATACAACCGCCAGATACAAGGCGCAGCTCTTTACAAACAGACTTCTTTCTCCAAATTTACAACATGGCAAGGAAGAAGAAAAGGAAAAAAAAAGAAACAAGACAACACATTGAAGATGGAGTATACCTCCGAAGTATATTTGTGATAAATTTCAAACAAGTAAAATATTTGTTTATTTTCCTAATATTACGTTGTGATTTGGCTTTCAAGCGTACTTGATGCGTATTTTATTTTGTGTTAAACTTACTTTTTTTTTACTAATGGGCCCGATCTAACCGAGGGTCATTGGGTGATCCAATGGGTCGCCCACCTTTTTTTTTTAAAACTAACTACAAAAATGTTGGGCCTGGATAAGCTGTCAATCGTTGGTACATAACTTGTTTAAACAAAAGAATGAACATAATGTCAGTTTCAACCTGATACATCAGATCTGAAGCGTCTAATAATAGCTCTTCTGCAAATAGCGGCCGCTAGGAGGCGTCCAGTATAAACCATGTCGGCTGAAAAAAGAACACACGAAACGCAAAGAAATGATGTAATTGAGAAAGAAATAATTTAGACAATTACATAAACTTCGTTGTTCGAATCGAAAATGTTTAACGAATAATAAAAATACACACACACACACACACACACACACACACACACACACACACACACACACACATATATATATATATATATATATAGAGAGAGAGAGATAGAGAGGGAGAGAGGATTAGAGAGAGAAGGAGAGAATCTTTACGTAAAGGTTTTAGAAGTCTGAAAACATTATTTCATAACATGAACATTCGGTTCCTTATGCAAACATCGGATCTTGTTACATGGTCGTAAAGCGAGCTGTTGAACGTAATTTTAGTTTATAACCAGCAAGGAAACAATGTGATGCCCGGGAACGATATCTTTGAAATTTGGTATGATTTTCTTCCCGGAGTATAACTAGAAGACTAAATTATTTTTTATTGGAAGTCATTGAATAGAGTATTATTTATTGATTAATTTATTTATTTATTGCGGACTGTTATCCCCATCTTAATTGTTGTTTCATCGCCGCAAAACAAACAACTAAGAAAAGATTAGGATAATAGTCCGCAATAAATAAATTAATAATACTCACCTCAAATAATGAATTCCAATTAAATAAAATATATACCATTCGGTACGGAGCCGACCATGGAAGATGAGATAATAAAACCGTGAATTTATAAGACCGAAAAATTCAACCTTGATCGCCGTTCGTTGAATCTCTGCGGTTCCAGATGAGAATTATCTGAAGATAGCGGTTTCAATCCTACCCAAAGCCGGCCAGAGGCTTACTTGGCCAAAAAACGTGGTGAGACGACAACACCTATGGAAGGCAGTAATTGTGTTGTATTATTGGTATCATAAAAGGGGGCCGTGTATGATCGTCTAATATCTTCTATCTATTTGTGATATGTTCATATCTAACTGTTCATATGCTTTTGTGTGTGTGTGTGTGTGTGTGTGATCGCAGAAGAATGGAAAGTGAATGTCTTTACTTGCATGGGTCTTATTTTCACACACGTCAGCGCCCCCTTCCCCCCCAGTGAAGGGGAGGGGACGACCTGTTAAGCCGTCTGTTCTTCTCTACGTCCAAACCCAAACTCACTGACTCCAGCTAACCTGATCACGTTACTCACATGCAGATCCGATCAGCTGACCCTCACTTCCGGTAAAACGTGTCTACAATATCTAATTGTTCATATGCTTTTGTGTGTGTATTTGTGTGTGTGTGTGCGCGCGCGTGTGTGTGTGTGTATGTGTGTGTGTGTGTGGTACATGTATTTTGAACAAACCTTAATGTCATGCGTCGTTCATCTTGTCCACCTGGGATTCATCTTGTTCTTGGAGGGGAGACTGGAAACTTGTTTTGAACGAATATTCATTCACTCCAAGACGATTAATGGTTTTTATATAGTTTTTATTCACCTTCCAGATGTCGATGGAAAGCTAATGTCTTGGGTTAAATAGAAACCGACTTGAAAACAACAAATATATTCTATTAAAAATTGTTTTTCAAAATCACTGGATTCGTCATTAAATAATCCGCAAAGGGTCGATATGCCGTAAATCAAAGACAACTAAAACAGCCAATCTATTCAAATATAGCTGTAAATGCAGATTTCTCTTAGTTTTTATCTAAATTTTATGAGGTGTTCATAAGAAAAACATCTGGATGATATGGGCTGGAATGTCTCTAGTAGATGTAGAACAGTTGAGGTAGCAGGTTCATTGAACCAAGAAATGCGAAAAACATTTCAGTACTAGTGCTCCCTTTGAATTAGATGCAACTCAGTGTTTGCTCAGCTTTCCCCAAAACATGATGTCAACAGCCGGGTTATGCCGAGCATAGCCGATGAAATCATAACAACGCTATGTAAAAAAAAAAAAAAAAATAGCAAAACGTTATATGTATTGTGTTGTTATCGTAAAAAGAGACCCCGTTGTGTGATCGTATGTTGCTGTCTATTTGTGATATGTTCATATCTAATCGTTCATATGCTTTTGTGTGTGTGTGTGTGTGTGTGTGTGTGTGTGTTTGTGTGATCTTGTCCACCTGGAATTCATTTCGTTCTTGGAGGGGAGACTGGAAGCCTGTTTTGGACGAATATGCATTCATTCCAAGACGACGAATGGTTTTTATATAGTTTTTATTCACCTTCCAGATGTCGATTGCAGAAGAATGGAAAGTGAATGTCTTTACTTGCATAGGTCTTATTTTCACACACGTCAGCGCCCCCCCCCAATGAAGGGGAGGGTACGGCCTGTTAAGCCGTCTGTTCTTCTCTACGTCCAAACTCAAACTCACTGACTCCAGCTAACCTGATCACGTTACTCACATGCAAATCCGACCAGCTGACCCTCACTACAATATGATTTAACATTGTTCTTTCTTATGTTCGATCTATTTCCTAACAATTGCCAAGGATGCAGTCATAAGATTCGGAGTTCCTATCCCGTCGCGGTTACCACCTGACGAAGGCCAGAGGAATAGTTGGCCGAAACGTCGTAAAACAACAAGTAAAAGATGAGAATAATAGTCCACAATAAATTAATAAATAAATTAATAGAAGACTAAAAGTCATCAGAATAGCATCAATAAAATTTAAAATACAAAAATAATATTAAGTTCGTGCGAAAATAATATCTTATTTGACGTTCTGCCAGATCAAACATACCCATTCCTGATCCTCGATACATCTATCATTATATGTAATCAGTTTTTTAAAATAGTCAACCATATAGGAGCCTATTCTGGCCACACACACACACACACACACACACACACACACACACACACACACACACACACACACACACACAGCGTTCTGCTTTATATTATGAAAAAAAAAATAATAATATATATATATATGTGTGTGTGTGTGTGTGTGTGTGTGTGTGTGTGTGTGTGTGTAAGTCTATTTATGTCTTTTTTTATTACATTTTCACCTCAAACAAGGCACATTGCCACTTTGATGTAGGGGGCTACTATCAGAGAATTAAACTACAGGGGTACTATGTGGGGAGTTGGGCAGCAAGATGTCGGTTCACGTTACACTTGAACTTCTGCATGTCAGTACAGTTGGGGAAGCAGGAACCCAGAAGGAAATTCCAAAGTCTAGCGTTTCTGGGGAAGAAACTACTGGAGTAGAAGACTCTCTTACATCTAGGGATCTCTACTGTGAAGGGGTGGGATTTTGCTTCTTGTCGGGTTTGTCGGGGATATTTACGTCGAGGGGGTACAAGTGCTTGCAGTTCGTCTGAGCATTCACCGTTAAAGTGCTTGTAGAACAGGCAGAGGGATGCTGGATTTCGTCGATGGGACAGAGGCTGAAGCTTAAATGACAGTTCAGGACCTATCAGATTGGCGTTTCTCTTTTGAACCTTGTCTAGGAGTGAATGTCGTTTTTTGACGTTCAAATTCAAAAAATCATAACCCCTTTCATAATAAACTTCATTAATCGAAATAAGAACCATTCGAATCGACACATTTTTGCCAACGAGAAACAAGTATATTCATCCCATTTAGAATCGGTGTTCTGGAAATAATGAAATCATTGAAGGCCGACTCGGCATCATCTCGGCTTTTAAAGCATTTTTCACGCAGAAAGTTGTCAAGATGTCTGAAAAAGTGATAATCGGTGGGCGAGAGGTCCGGTGAATATGGCGGATGAGGCAGAGTCCCGTAGCCCAACTGTTTAGCTTCAGCAGGGTCAGTTGAGCAACATGCGGGCGAATGGGTCCCTTCATATTGACTAATCTCGGGCACATACATTGGAGCTTCTGGTGCATTTCATCAATTTGTCGGCAGTACTTCTCTCTCGTAATCCTTTTGCCCGGATTCAAGAAGCTTTGATGGATGAGACCGGCCGCAGACACCCAAACAGTCACCATAACCCTTTTTGGTACGATTCGGCCCCGGGAAGTGTTGTGAAGCTTCTCCAACATCCAACCACTGTGCTGAACGTCATTGGTTGTCCTAGAGGATCCACTTCTCATCACACGTCACAATCCGCTCGAGAAATGGATCGTTTTTGTTGCACAGAAGGAGCGTAGAAGACGCCTCAAAATGACATATTTTTTGATTATCGTTCAATTCATGCGGCACCCATTTATGTAACTTTTTTGACTTCCTTTTTGCTTTAAATGGCAAACGACTGTTGAGTGGCGGACCTCGAGTTCAACGGCAACTTCTCGTGTGGTTTTGCGAGCATCGGCTTCAATTAAGGCTGTCAAACTTTCGTTATCAATCGCAGTCGACCGGCCGCGACCATCTTCATCTTCGAGGCTCTCTACACCATTGTGAAATTTCTTGAACACCGCTGTGCTACACGTTCGTTAGCGGTTCTTGGACCAAACGCATCATTGGCAGCTTACCTTCGAGGCTCTCGTCACCATTGCGAAATTTCTTAAACCACTGTTGTGCCACACGTTCGTTAATGGTTCTTGGACCAAACGCATAATTGATATCACGCGCTGTCTCTGCAGCTTTTCGGCCTACTTTGAAGTGGAACAAGAATATCGTGCGGATTTGAATTTTGTCCATGCTGTCGAAAAGCCTGCAAAAGAAAAAAAAAATTACGAGATTGAATACGGTAAGAAACAACATGATTCTATAGAGCAAAAATCTGCTTCAAAATGATATATAACATGGCTATATATATATATATATATATATATATATATATATATATATATATATATATATAAGAGAAAATAGTTAATAAAACATGTTAAAAACACTTTGAAAAAGAGTAAAAAAAACATACTTAATCTGAAAAGGAAATAATAAGTGGATAGTCCTTAATCCGTGGAGTTTCGAAGAAATACTTTCCTTCCTATCAGAGGGTAGGAATTAACAAAATGCGGGATCGGATTTTACTCGTAAAAGTATTTGATGAAACTGCAAGTAAGTCAAAAATCTTATTTGATAACAAAAAGTGAAGCAGAAGGAACATGGTGAAGAAAAAGGTGATTTCACGCGAATGGATAGTCTGGTGAAAGGTAAAGTATCCAATGACGGTAAAACCCAAAAATGTAAATCCAAGAAAGTTAATTAAATTTCCATTCGCACAAGTAAAATCCAAGGAAATCGCGTAATTGGAAGATGGTCCAAAATAATCCAAAAGGCCGAAATCCGTGGAATAATTCACAAGTATGTACAAGGAAAAGGGGGAAAAATCCCAATAATATTAATAAAAGAAAAATAAGATATGCGTTTAACACGGCTGCCGAGACAAAGTGTAATTAAGAAAAATCAATGAAAAAAAAAAAAAAATATATATATATATATATATATATATATATATATCTTGTTTTCTTATATATATATATATATATATATATATATATATATATATATATATATATATATATATCAATCAATGAATTAATTCAGAAGTCTAATATATAAAAGGCAAAATGAACGCACGAGTTTGTGTATGTCCACAAAAGGCTGTTTGCGTCGGGTTTCTCGAGTCTGTAAGATTCCAGAAGAAATTTTCTTATACGTCCTTGATCGATAACGGACATTGTCTCTATCTTTATTTTGATCGAGTTTAAAAAAACTCCCTCTTTTCTAGCGTTTGTTTGTCTTTTTTGCGTATAAATAAAGCGAAACTAATCGAAACAAACGCGACACATAGACTTCCGGCCGGGTAGTATCTGTTCTGCAATTGGTTCTTGGTCAATGTAAGAGAAACCCTTCATACTGCCAGAGTGCCCCTTTTGGGGGGAGGGCTGGTTTTCCTCCACAGTAAAAACGACCTTCGTGAGAGGTTTAAAAACAATGCCATTTCCGGAAGTCATCTTTTAGATTGACTACGTTAAATTTAAACACTTTTTTTACATGGTGGTCACCACTTATCAAGGCCCGGAAGCCACTCGAGGATAAGGGTTATTGCGTGTACAGTAATCAATGAGATAGTATCGTAGTAATAGTTAGTATTGGAGATTTGATAAAGTGTCTTACTTAAGGGGGTGTTTTATCAGGAATTTGTTTATGTTGGACTTGAAGACATCTAAGTTGTAGTCAGGTGGGAAATAGGCAAACAGAAGAGTTCCACAGTCATGCACTTCTAAAAAAGAAGCTTTGTTCATGGAATCTACGTTTTGATTTTGGCACAGATAAAGAGTGGGGAAAATTATTGACAATGGTTTCAGCTAGACGGGTGTTTTTCGTAAAAGATTGGCGAGGAGGAACCAGAGATTAGAGCTCAGACGAGCACTTGCCATGGAAATAACGATAAAACAAAGATAGGCTCGCAGCGTCTCTTCTGTGGGAGAGAGGTTGCAGGGAAGAGAAAAGGGCATCCCTCACTAAGCCACAAAGTCTATTTTGTACTCTGTCAAGGCAGGATAGGTTGTTTTTAGCAGCTCCTGCCCAGATGTGGCAGCAGTACTCCATCTTTGGACGTACTTTGCTTTTATTTAGATAAAGAATTGCATCATTAGTGAGAGGGAGGGAGGGGGAGAGATATATATGGCAGCAGTACTCCATCCTTTATACTTCCGGTCGCGTCATGAAGTAGAGGTAAGACGTCACGTTTTCTTTCACTTTCTTTTCCGCATCATGGTATTAACCCCTGAACCCTCAAACTATTTTGTGCCAACTCACTGCCATCGTTTATGCTATTCTTACATGATGCGTTCGTGAGATCATTTTCTAGCGCTTCTACCATTGTCTTGGATATGTACACATCCGTTCTTCTTCATGCATGTTAAAGGGCGTTGTATCATCAGCAAATATACCCATCTCGGACTCAATATTATCGGGGAGGTCGTTAATGATTATCAGAAATAATACAAGATAATGATGCAGATGATGCTGGGTAAAGCAGAGCTGAGAGGACGACAATAACGAAATACCAATATAATCATCGTTCTACTTTTATTGATCCTCTCTTCGGGAAGTTAGACACAAGGTCAAGTGTGAGTTTGGTTAAAATATTCCTGTGAAACGAACAAGATATTCTAGTAAAACATATACTAAATTTATAACTTAAAATATTGCAGCATTAAGAATTGATTATATAATGCTATATATATATATATATATATATATATATATATATATATATATATATATATATATATATATATATATATATATATATAGTAGTTCTCGCAACCCTCCCCTGACATCATTCACTCTTTCATCCCATCATAACGAACATTTTTGTAAAAGTCTGAGGAAGCTACAGACGCCCCCCCCAAAAAAAAACCGGCCGGGTAGCTGAAACAATAATGTAACTTAACAGAAAGATACAGTAATAAAAAATAAAACGTATATATATATATATATATATATATATATATATATGTGTGTGCATATATATAATATATAATAGAATAATATAATATATATAATGTATATAATATAATATATATAATATAATGTTATATATATATATATATATATATATATATGTATTATAATAATTATTGAATACATCATCGTATCTCCTAATTATATTTATTCTCTCTCACAGCACAAGGTCAGATGTGAGTTCAATAAAAAAATAAAAAAAATTATCCGAAACGAGATAGGTTCGAACTTGGTACACCTAGGTTTACAGCTGGTTTCGTTAACCACTTAGCGACAGTCATCCATATATATATATATATATTTAGTAGTAGTAGTTCTCGCACCCCTTCCCTGACATTCACTCTTTCATCCCATCATAACGAACATTGCTGTAAAAGTCTGAGGAAGCTACAGACGGCAAAAAAAAAAAAAAAAAACGGCCGGGTAGCTGAAACAATAATGTAACTTAATGTAACTTAACAGAAAGATACGGTAATAAAAAATAAAACGTATATATAATATATGCGAAACTTTATATTTGCGTATTAGCCTGGGAAAATTGGTGCAAAAGTATGAAAATTAAAAAGAAATGAAATTTGCCAGGTGAAGGTCGAACGACGGCATTACGAGTATGCATGTGTAACGTAATAGCTATTGGTTCATATTTTAATTTTAAACTTCGCTGCAAATTCCCTATTAGGTTTTTCAGTTTTCTTATCATCTTTCGTAATATTTGCGCAAAAACTCTTTCTATATATATTTATGTATGCGTATATATATTTTTTTAAAAAATTTGCCTAACAAACTCTTCCGAGAGTTTTTGTTTTCCTTTTCTTTTCTTTTGAGGCTTTGTGTATCTATAACTTTTTTTTTTCAATAAATAAACTTTAAAATAAGAAAATCGAAATAAAAAAATAAAAATTAATCGCCCCCTAACCTTTCTGCAGCCACCTTTATAATCAATAATAATAATAATAATAATAATAATAATAATAATAATAATAATAATAATAATAATAAAAACAAGTTTGACTACTGTACACTCTAACCCTTATCCTCGAGTGATCTCTGGGCCTTGATAAGTGGTTATGCCTATGTGAAATAAAAGAAAAGAAAAATCTAATGGATCAAACGTTATGGTGCAAAACGTGTTATTTTTGGTCATTTCGGGGCAATTTTTGACCTCTTTTGAGCTCCTGGGAACACAACGAGAATTTTCGCACTTTTCTTTTTTTTTACTGTGCACATCTATTTAATGAAATACAATTTGTGGCAAAATTTCAGGAAAAACTAATGGACAGTTATCTTGCAATAGTCCCGACGCACGGACGCACGGGCACCACATAGGTCTCTCCCCGATAAAGCCCCCCCCTCTTTGGATTGAGCACTTTGTTAATATATTTTTCTCACTCGACGTATATTTAAGCAATTAAGCGAAACCCACTATTTATTTGATTTCTAAACAAACTAATGGTTTGAGCACTGTAACGGGCGTGTGTGGATTTAATACACACTTGAGAAGAGACATTTACGGCACTGATTCGTAGCCTGATGGTTAGAGCTGTCGACTGACAATGCGCGACGGTTATAGGTCCAATCCACAGCTGGGGATGTATGTTTAGCTGTGATACAACGAAACAGTATTGTATGCGGATAACAAATATATATATAAATATATATATATATAAATAAAAAAAATAAAAATTACAATAAGTTTACAAAGGTAATCAAAATGGTAAACTTAAAATATATTATAAATATTAAAGAGTTAATATTTACAAGTAAAGTAATCTCAACCAGATGTAAAAGCTCAATACAACCGAAAAGGAAATAGAGCTTATAATATGAACAAATGATTAATAAACATGTTAAAAACATCTTGAAAAAGAGTTAAAAACATATTTAATTTTAAAAAAGGAAGCACAAGATAAGTGGATATTCTTTAATCCGCGGAGTTTCGAAGAAATACTCTCCTTCTCATCAGAGGGCAGGAATTAGCAAAATGCAGGATCGGATTTTGCACACACACACACACACACACACACACACACACACACACACACACACACACACATATATATATATATATATATATATATATATATATATATATATATATATTTATATAAAATGGGTTGAGAAATTCCAACGAAAGAAAGATGTATATTTAAATAAGGGGGTGGTCACCAACAAGGTGTATTTTTTAACATTATTTTATTATTCCGTGTCTTGCGAGAAACGCGTTACAAACGATTTCAATGATTTAAAAACATTATTACAATGATCTAAATATAATTGTCAATGAAAAACCAAGAAACGAAATAATAAAATAATGTTAAAAAATACACATTGTTGGTGACCACCCCCTTATATATATATATATATATATATATATATATATATATATATATATATATATATATATATAAATATAATAGCGAAAATGTGTGTATGTATGCATGCATGCATGTATATATTATGTATGTATCTATGTATGTATGTATGGTCATGTCATGTGCTACTTGTACCATGTAATCCAGTACTACCTGCCTCATGGGTCGTCGGCCTTCTGGGTCGGCTCGCTCCTTCTTAAAACTTTTTATATCACGTCTAAATCATAATAACTACGACTTAAGAACGGGGGTCACGGCTATCTTTAATTTGCCCCACTTTTTCGATCACCGTGTCTTTGAAAAGCGAATGATGGTGCGGGGAAAACATTAACTGGCTTGCAGCGCAAAGCTATGTCAAACATCATGCCACTTAACTTCCTTGCACCTGTCAATTTCACTTCATAAACCTTAACTTAAGACGCTTATCAATTCCTCTCCCCTAGTGGCCAGGTCTCAGGGTTTTTTCCATTTCCTTTCCACCTTCACGTCAAGGCTTCGGGGTTCAACCCTACCTTCCTACTAAAACTTTTTTTTCTTTTATCCCTATCTTGGGTTGAGCATACTGGAAATTGATATACAAATTGCCATTAGCGTATTAAGCGACACTCTTTGTGTAAACAAATTGAGCGGAGGCAAAACATTGTTAATTCATTATCCCCACGACAGCAGCCGTATAGCAAAATGATGAGAAGCCTTGACTGTCATTTGGGCGGTCGGGTTTCGATCTTAGCTTGAAGCAGTTGCCTGTCTAGCAGCACTTATGAGCTGTGAAACAGCGAAACAGTACTCTATGTAGATGATTATATATATATATATATATATATATATATATATATATATATATATATATATATATAAAGCTGAACGTCTGTGTGTGTGTGTGTGTGTGTGTGTGTGTGTGTCTGGTCAGGAATAGGCTCCTATATAGTTGACTATTTTAAAAAACTGATTACATATAATGATAGAAGATTTATTGAGACACAGGAATTGCTATGTTTGATCTGGCAGAACGGTGGTTCATAAAAATTGTGGGGTCTGCGTTCGCGCCTCGCCCCCACAGTATGGAAATAAAAAGTGAAAAAACAAACTTTCACAATTGTTTTTGATATAGATGTACATAAGAATACTTTGATAAGTATGTTTTAACTTAAATAGGGATGGTATAATAAAAATGTGGGGTCCGCGTTCGCGCCTGGCCTCCATAGAATGGAAATAGCCCCAAACTTTAATAAAGACTTTTCATATCTATCTGTGTAAGTATACTTTGATAATTATGTTTCAGTTTGAAGAAATATGGTATAACAAAATTATGGGGTGTTCGTTCGCGCCTGACCGCATAGAATGGAAATGTCACAAAGTTTAACAAGGTTTCTTTAATATTGATCCACAGCATATTGTGATAAGTGTTTCAGTGTGAACAGGTATGATATAATAGATTATTGGATTTATGTATTTTATTTTTACTTTCATCATATTTTGCTTTGGTTTTGATACCCCCAAATTCGAAGCCATCTCTTTACAACCCTTCCTTTTCATAAACTATCATACTTTCATAAATCAGAGTCCATTTTCTGTTGGCTGTTTTAGAACCCAGTCAACGACGAGTACTTTTGCTAGTATATATATATATATATATATATATATATATATATATATATATGTGCATATATATATATATATATATACATGCCTATATATATATATATGCATACATACAAAGGGCGAATGAACTCTTTTTCTGGGTCAACGGCCAACTAGCACCGTGTATATTTGTGTGTGTGTATATGTGTATTGGGGTAGAGAGGGCTCCCGTAAGCCGTGGTGAAGCCAACCTTTCTAGGAGAAGCAAATCCCTGATTTAAAAAACCATAAAGCGGAAGACCAGTACCCGCATTAAGCTGGTCTGCAGTTTAATTTGTTGCTGGCTATCTTGCTCTTGCTTATTGCTGGATCTCAACATTTTGAACCGAGAGGGAGACTTAGCTGTCGTACAAAGCTAAGTCTCTGTAACATCATATTTTTATAGATACTCCCTCAGACATTTGGGCTCATGGATTTTAAATGTCTGAGGGAATGGCACTCGTCTGACAAGACGTTGCAATCATCATATACATATGCATATATATATGCATATGTATACATATAGATATGCATATATATATGCATATATATATATATATATATATATATATATATATATATATGTTGAATATGAAAACATTTGGCTACACATATGCAAATATGTTTCGGTGACCACCCTGCCAGGAATATCTCCGAAAGTATCAGTCAAAAACATTACCTTTTTATATTAAAATCAATCTATAGGATTATATCATTTGCAAGGTTAAAAGGGTAACCAGATAAAATAAGTTATCACGTTATACAAATTGATGTTGATCTCCCAATATAATTTTATAGTTATGCTTTTTTAGTTAGTTTTTTTAGTAAACATCCGGCTCTACTGTTAGTAGTTATTAAGGAATATGGATTTTAAAAGAATATGTCATATATATATATATATATATATATATATATATATATATATATATAAAGGTATTTGCAGCTTCTCTTCCAATTTTCGGATTTGTCAAATCACACTTTAATTCCTTATGACGGATTGATTGTTGCTATTTCTTCTGATGAGTTAAGGGTATAATAGATTCACTGATTGATATAATAATTAAGTGATTGATTTTGCGCTACGAAACAGATACTGTCAAGAATTGTATGTCAACTGAATTAAAGGAATAAATTATAAGATGGTCAACATCATGAATTTTTTAATATAACTTTTTGTCATTTATTCTATATATTGCTCTGTATTTACATTGAGCTTCTTAAATAAGGATTGCTATATATATATATATATATATATATATATATATATATATATATATATATATATATATATATATGTATATATATATTATAAGAAAATATATTTATATGGAAATATATATATATATATAAATATATATTTGTTACTGTTTTTTTTTGGAAAGAATTCCAACAAAGTGCTCGATTACAAAGAAAAACTTTTTCGATATAAGAGCTTAATATTTATTTGTTTAATTGTACAGAAGTTAAGAAAAACATTGGTACCGTCGGTTTCAAGCCCAACATAAAGGTGACCAGTTAATGTTAAATCGATTTACCATTAACTGGTCTCCTTCATGTTGGGCTTGAAACCGACGGTACCAATGTTTTTCTGAACTTCTGAACTTCTGTGCAATTAAATAAATAAATATGTAAACATACACACATACACACATATATATATAGATTTAATTAGTTTATAATATTTTATAATTGCTAGTTTATTTTACAAACTATGAAACTAAACTAAACTATTATATATATATATATATATATATATATATATATATATATATATATATATATATATATATATATATATATAAAATATCACCTGACACTAACAGCAACGGGAAAAGGAAATGCAAAGATAAATGGGTTTCGCATATTTCAGATAATATTGAATTTGCCGGACAAACAAAAAGTGAAGACATCCCCACCCCACACATTTAACACTCAAAGGCCCCAACCTCCTAAAAAGTAGATAAATATAAAAAAAAATGAATCCTCCTTTCCCAATAAAAAAAATAAAACACGTATACTAAAATTGGCAAATACTAAATTCACCAATACCTCGAGGTCTTGGGTTAAAGTTTGCCGACCAATAAATATCCGCGGACAAATTTCCCGAGGTTCTTCCTTGGTGCCGACAACAAAAATTTTTTTGTCGCCTTGTCTCTCTCTCTCTCTCTCTCTGCTTTAATAAAACAGCGTCGCTTTCGCCCAAAACGAGGCCAACGTCTTCAAAGGGACAAAGCAGACGGTTTTGTAAAGCTTCCGTACCTAAAATGGTCGGCCATCTTTGAGGATATTTCAGCAGAATCTCCGGGGCGGAAAAACAAGGAAAACTAATGGAAAAAAAAAATAAATAAAAAAAACCAAAACAAAAAAAACCCTGATTTGTTATGGAGATCGAATCAGTTCTTTTTCAATTTTAGATCAAATAATGTTCAGTCAATTTTTATATCTATTAATACGCACACATACACACACACGTACACCTCGCTAACGTGTTAATCTATGTATATAGGTTCCTTAAACTGTATGCATATACACAGATTTATTTATGCATTTTGTGTATGTATGTATGTATTTATGTATGCATGTGCATATAAAGTACGTACATACATATGTATATATGTATGTATGTATGTATGTATGTATGTATATACAAGACCTGCGTGCTAATCACACTGTTGTATTCATACGAGACATGGAAATTGCATCAAAGGCATATTAAATGGCTTGAACGATTTCACCAAAAATGCTTAAGACGTATCTTAAACATCAAGTGGCAAGCACAATTACCCGATACTGAAATCCTTGAAGAACATGTTGCTCTAGTGTTGAGACCCTTGTAATCAGATCTCACATGCGTTGGGTGGGCCACTTGGTTCGAATGAAAGATTGTAGGCTGCCAAAACAAATTTTTTACGGGGAGCTGGAAAATGGCAAGCGCCCTCAACACAAGCCTAGGAAGAGGTTCAGGGACTCTACAAAGAATAATTTGAAAGTCTTACAAATCGACATCGACACATGGTAAGAACTTACTCTGCAAAGGCCGAAGTGGCGAAAGCTTGTGCATGAAAGTTGTGATGCTCTAGAGAAAAGAAAGCAGGCCCACAGCAATCTGAAGCGAGAGTTCGCAAAGGTTTAATTGATGGTCTTAACCATGACACACAGAGATGGAAATGCGACACTTGTGAATGAGTGCTTTCGTCATAAGCTGACTACGCCAACCACCTGAAGTCGCACAAAACTCCTGTTCAGGTTCACTTTGCACTTATTTGTCCGAACCAAACGATCTGTTTAACATGCAGCAAAGTTTGCAAGTCTACTGCTGGTTTGAGAAGACATGTGATTGTTCATAGGAATACCCTTCAACCTCCAGAGGAAGTCAACTCGATGGAAATTGCTCAATTTGTATGTCACATCTGCTTCAAGATGTGCAAATCTGCGGCGGGAGTGCAGAGTCATCTGAGATGGCATGGACGACAAGATTGGGAGAACTCAATGTGACGGCGATCATCTGGAAAGATGCAGTAATCATCATGTATGCATGTATGTATGTATGTATGTATGTATGTATGTATGTATGTATGTATGTACCTATTTACAATGCCTCCCCACGGGACAGAGTTAGACACCAGGATTTTTTTTAACGTGGAGGAAAGGAACAAAAATAAAAATTGTCTCAGCCGTGAAGGATTTCTGTTCCACTGACAGAGAACAAGAAACTGAAGTGCAGCATCTGAAAAACAGATACTACACTTTGATCTTGTCCCGAAAGCCAAGAAAGATCTATCTATCTATCTATCTATCTATCTATCTATCTGTCTAATGTATGTATTTATCCATCTACATATCTACCTATTTATTTTATTTATATATGTTGCATATTGGTTATTAGAAGGGATCTGTTAGACGTACATTCATTAGTGGGTGTCTTTGCGTATTATACCTAAAGGTCCTTATATATATATATACGTGCGTGGGTGTGTTCTTATCAATATTCTTTTTCTGTGGGCGTGTGTGATTCTTTTAATGTCTTTTTGCCTTTCTTAGGGATGTTTCCGATGATGTGTATGCGCAAACAAATGCAATGCAAACATACCTGAATTTGCCTTGGCCAGCGATGATATTCTCTCCTTCGCTGGTTTTCCATCTTGCTGGGAGTCGGGTCACTACAGCCAGATTCATTGATGAACAAACAAGATAGACTTGAAATTTCAATCTTTATTCAAGGCAAATTCTACATCTCGGATCCTGGTTGTTTTCGGGAGGCACCCAAATTCCCGTCCGCTTAATCTGCCGCCTAGACCCTCTCTCAACCGTCTCGTCATCACCGGAAGTTACCCAGAATTCAGTGTCACCTTCCAATTTCCGGTGCACTCCATCTGGGCCACTCAAGGTGACTGAGTTTGACAGCTGTCAAAACTAACCCTGCTAAAATATTTAATGAGAAAATAAACATTCTTATTTTCTTTATTTCTAAGCTAATGAGAAAATAAACATTCTTATTTTCTTTATTTCTAAAAACTACCTAGATAGCATTTAAGCTGGGACTCCTAATACAATACAACATTTATTCCAGTCCACTCAGATCTCTCCATTTCCCCAGCTCTGTGTCTATTCAATATCTATCTATCTATCTATCTATCTATCTATCTATCTATCTATCTATCTATCTATCTATCTTTTATTGCATTTTCACCCAAAACAAGGCACAGTGCCACTTTAATGTAAGGAGGCTACTATCTGGGTCATAATTTGTAGGGATACTATGTCAGGAATTGATCAGCAAAATGAACATTGTTTTTTAACTTCTGCATGTCAGTAACGTCAGGGAAGCAGGAAGGGAATTCCAAATTCTAGCAGTGTTAGGTAAGAAACTCTTAGAGTCGAAGGCTTTCTTACATCTAGGGATTTCTACTGTGTAGAGGTGGGATTTTGCTGCTTTAAAATAATCGTAAAACAGACAGAGGGATGCAACATTTCGTGGATAGGACAGAGGTTAAAGCCTAGCTAACTGTGCAAAGCATATCAGGTTGGCGACTCTCTTTTGAAACCTGCCTAAAAGAGAGAGAAACTAGTAACAGATGCACCAGGCTAAATGCGACAACAATACTCCATACATGGAGGAATGGTGGCTTTGTAGAGGCACAGCATACTTTCGAGCGTAAGTAGTTTCCTTGCGCGATAGAGAGAGAGAGAGAGAGACCACATTCTTTGCAGCAATCTTGGAAATGCTTTTGATGTATCTGTTCCAATTCATGTTTCCTGTGAACGTTAAGCCAGAGAATTTAAACGAAGTAGGTTAAAGGAATGTATATTTGGCCACAGGTTTTGGTGCTTGAGAAGGTTTCTTGCAATTTTTAAAAGAAAGGAGCTTAGACTCGGAAGCATTGAATGTTATCATCTATTTTTGTCCCCATTCAACCACAGACTTCCTCTCGGGTTTTAGCAATTGTCTTGGATGTTCATTCATTTTCCCCTTGTGCTTGTTAGAGAGTGTGGTATTACCTCTCTCTCTCTCTCTCTCTCTCTCTCTCTCTCTCTCTCTATATATATATATATATATATATATATATATATATATATATATATATATATATTACCGTCATTGGAAATTTTACCCTTCACCAGACTGTCCATTCACGTGAAATCACTTTTTTCTTCGCCCTATTCCCTCTGCTTCACTTTTTGTTATCAAGTAAGATCTTTGACTTACTTGTGGTTTCATTAAATACTTTTGCAAGCAAAATCCGATCCCGCATTTTGCTGAATCCTACCCTCTGATGAGAAGGAAAGTATTTCTTCGAAACTCCACGGATTAAGGACTATCCACTTATCTAGTGTTTCATTTTTAAAATTAAATATGTTTTTAACTCTTCTTCAAAGTGTTTTTAACATGTTTTATTAACTACTTGTTCTTATACACACACACACACACACATACACACACACACACACACACACACACACACACACATATATATATATATATATATGATGGACTCTCCCGACGATTTCGACGTATGAGGTTCCGCCATAACAACTAAAGCTCGGAAATCCACATAGAACCATCCACACTTTTCGGTATTACTGCTAACCTCCGTCGGTGCAGATAACTGCTAGAGGAGAGGATAGAGTATACAGTACACAACCGATTTTTACATCAGTTTCCTTCTCCTAGGTGCATATTTTAACGAAGGCTAGGGGTACATCTCTCCTAGTGAATTAATGCGCCTACAGATACCATCCTGAAAGCTACAATGACTCGGCGCGGTACATACAGCGCCTAACCTTCCCAAATGATAACCCATGTCTTTCTCTCCCTCTGTCCGTCTGTCTGTCCGTCTCTCTCTCTCTCTCTCTCTCTCTCTCTCTCTCTATGCACACACTCGTGAGCAAAAAAAAAAAAAAAAAATGAGCCAAACAAATTTTATTGCACTAAAAGCTATATTGAACAAATAACAATTGGACCAGGAAACTTAAACGATACTAATAACACAGAACAAGACATTTACTTTAATAAATGTTTAGTATAGAATCGCATCCCCTTTCGATTTCTTTAAAAAATCAATCCTTTTAGACATGCTCTCAACCAAAGTGAAACACTGAAGAGGAGATGCTATTCCATTCGCTTTGCACAGCTTCCCACAGTTTGTCATTGTTCGAAAAAGTTCTTCCAGCAAATGCACGAGATATTATGAACCAAATATTCTCGATTGGATTTAAATCGGGGCTTTGACCTGGCCAAAATATCACATCAATTGAATAATAAGAAAACCATTTTTTTGTGACTTTAGCAATGTGTGCAGGGGCATTATCATGTTGAAAAATAATGTTCTGTGATATTCCCAGCTTCTGGATAGTTGGTAACAGTCCTGTTTCTAATATTTGAATGTATTCCTTTGCATTGATTGACTTCCCACATCTAATAAGTTCCCCAACTCTTGCTGCAGTAAATGTCCCTCATACCATTATCCCTCCATTCCCATGTTTAACTGTTGTTTATATGCAACTTCGCGAAAATCTTTCTCCAGTTCTTCGATTGCACCATTTGGGAGCATCAGGAGCATCACTAACAAGTCAAAATCTTGATTCATCTAACCAGAAAACATTCCTGAACCAGTCTGTATCTTTCTTGCCATAACACGAGAAAAATCCCTTTCTATCGTTGATGTTCTTCTTAGATATAAATGGCTTCTTTGCAGACCTTTTAGAAGAAAATCCCATTTCTTTTATTCGTCTCGATATTGTATATCTAGAAAGCGAATTTCCAGCCCCTGTTTTGAATTCTTTGCTATGGTCAACATAAGTTTTCTTTCGATCCTTCAAAACAGTTAGTTTAAGCTTGTGTTCGTCCTTCAAAGTGGATGCTCTAGGGCGACCAGATCCAGATTTCTCTTTTACCAAGTGTTCGACCAATTCACTTCACTACAGAAAGAGATGTTTTCACATTTTCTTTTCTTAAAATATAAAAAACCTGCTTGTAAGTCATTTTGGACTGCCTTAATCCTGCAATTCGTTTTTTTATATCCTCACCAAGATGCGGTCTTACAATTTTTTAGGATTAATGTTTTCACTTATTATTATATGCTATAATAATAATGATCTGCAAAATAGAAATTTTCAGTTAAAATTAATAAAAATTTGTAGAAAATTCATGTAAAAATAGATTTTTTCCTTCTTTCATTCTCGGCCCATTTTTTTTTGCTCATGAGTATATATATATATATATATATATATATATATATATATATATATATATATATATATATATAATTATATATATATACATATATGTGTGTGTATATATATATAATTATATATATATACATATATATATGTGTGTATATATATATAATTATATATATATATATATATATATATATATATATATATATATAATTTGAGGTTGCTATTTATCAAAGGTAGGATAACCAGTGAAATATAACGAAGTTAATACAAGAGTGCTCAATAAGGAAGTAGAGCAAGTACATTTTAAATTTGTCTTCACATAAGCAGTAATTTGTTGCTACACATTTATGAGCATTTTTCGGTCTTTTAGTTTTCAGTAACTAGAGATCTCTTCAGGCCACAACGCTTCTAAGCGTTGTGGCCTGAAGCTCTAGTTCACTGAAGAGGTCTCTAGTTACTGAAAACTAGAAGACCGAATCATACTCATGACTGTGTAGCAACAAATTACTACTTATGTAAAGACAAATTGAAAATGTATGTATGTATATATATATATATATATATATATATATATACTAGCAAAACTACCCGTCGTTGACTGGGTTCAAAAACAGCCTACAGAAAATGGACTCTGATTTATGAAAGTATGATAGGTTATGAAAAAGAAGGGTTGTAAAGAGATAGCTGCAAATTTGGGGGTATCAAAACCAAAGCAAAATATGATGAAAGTAATAATAAAATAAATAAACCCCATAATTTATTATACCATACCTGTTCACACTGAAACACTTATCACAATATTCTGTGGATCTATATTAAAAAACCTTGTTAAACTTTGTGACATATTTCCATTCTATGGAGGTCAGGTGCGAACGAACACCCCATAATTTTATTATACCATATTTCTTCAAACTGAAACATAATTATCAAAGTATACTAACGCAGATAGATATGAAAAGTCTTTATTCAAGTTTGTGCCTATTTCCATTCCATGGAGGCCAGGCGCGAACGCAGACCCCACAATTTTAATGAACCACCGTTCTGCCATATCAAACATACCCATTCCTGTGTCTCGATAATCTTCTATTATTATATGTGATCAGTTTTTTAAAAATAGTCCACCATATAGGAGCCTATTCGTGACCACACACACACACACACACACACACACACACACACACACACACACACACACACACACACACACACATTCAGCTTTATATTATAGAAGATATATAAACTTTGACCCCTATTATAACCCCTTAACATTTATTGTTTTGGCTCTGATAAAGTTATTAAGTTAGAGCCATATCCAAGGAACCTATATCTAAAATTTCAAGTGTGTAGACCTCAAATTGAGGAGTGTGGTAGAGTTCTCAAAGGTCAAATCGTTGAAATTTGACCCCTTAACAGCCAAATTTCTGGCCGAAAACCGATCAAGTAGATTTTCCCAAATCTCAGTACCCTGTATATCAAATTTCGAGTCTGTAGACTTAAAATTGAAAGAGTTATTACATAGGGAAATGTACCCACACAGACAAACACGTTCACTTTTATATATATGTATAATAAATTCAACACCCAAAAAACATCACAGCTCACAAGAGCCATGACAGTCAACGAACCGGAAGTCCAAGACGTGAGTTTCGCCTTCATCAGTTAGACATATCCGAACTCAGGATTCGAAACGCGAGCCTCTTGTATGTGAGGCAAGCGCTCTACCAACTTAGCAAACGCCCTGCACAAAAGAATATATATATATATATATATATATATATATATACATATATATATACATATATATATACATATATATATATATACATATATATATACATATATATATATATATATATATATATATATATATATATATATATATATCAAATTTTAGTAATTTCAATGAATGTAAAAATTTATGATGTGAAATGTTTAAATTTCAAATCAAAAGATTTTCTATTATTCTATGTAAGACAAAGAATACATTTGAAATATTATAACTCCTTATCCTATAGGATTTCGATGTTTACCATCTATTCAGATAAGAAAATATTAGCAAATAGTTATAATGGTTTACACAAGTCCCTGTCTCACTAACTTTAGCAAATAAGGTGTAAACCATTATAACTATTTGCTAATATTTTCTCCTCTGAACAGATGGTAGACACCGAAATCCCATAGGATAAGGAGTTATAATATTTCAAATATATTCTTTGTCTTACATAACCATTTCACGTCAGAAATTTCTAAATTTTGCATAACAAATGTTCACCATTTTCTGTCGTCTGCGCTCTTTCTGCCTGCTATTCATGCCGTCACGTCTCCACCACTCCACTGTCTCTGTTTTTCTGCTGCTGCTATCTCCACGTCGCCAGTCCTACTACCTTCTACTGCTCCTCTCCCTATTTCGCTGCAGCTACTGCAGTCTACACGACGTTGCCGCACATTATGATACAAATAGTTGGTCCAGGTGACGTGAAACAACAAGTAATTTCAATTTTTCAAATAATTATAATGGTTTACACCTTATTTGCTAAAGTCAGTGAGACATGGAAAATCACAATTAAAAGTCCTTTAAGTATTTAAATGTCATAGAGTAAGGGAAGTTAATGAAAAGGATATAAAAATTCACATCCAAATTGCATAGTAAAATCCGAAGTGAATGTCTTTGATAGCAGTGTGGTAAAATGGTCCAATCTGTATTTTGAGTAATTCACATCACAATGTAATGGTCCGAAATAGGCATTTTCCTGGAGAAATTTTCTTTTTTTTAATATAATGAGTCCGGTAAAAAATTTATTATATAGGTCTGGTGAATCTGTTTATTAATACACATATAATTTAATATATTTAACGTTTTTATAATTATAGAACGTGAGCTTCAAATTTCACTCCATTTATTTGCTCTATCTTGTATATCGAGCAATTTTTATTTTAGTCGGGATAGTACTTATAGAATATTACTGCCAGTAATATTTTGTAAGACTTATAATCACAGGTTTTCATACCAGTTGATTTGTTGCATAACTTTATTCTGAAGTATATATATATATATATATATATATATATATATATATATATATATATATATATATATATATATATATAAATGATTAGTTTTTTTAAAGAAATCCAGCAGAGTGCTCGATTAAAAGGAAAATCCGAAATATAAGAGCGTTTTTACATTTTTTATACAGAAAGTTGTTAGATAAGACAAGTCATTGGTACCGTCGGTTTCAAGCCCAATAGTTAGGACCATTTAAGATATCCATATCAAACTCTCTTCAGCCAATAGTCCTTCCTCGCTAGTCCCTCCCTCGCAAATCTTTTACGAAAAACACCCGTCTAGCTGAAACCACTATCAATAATTTTCCCCGCTCTTTATCTGTGCCCAAATCAAAACGTACATTCCATGAACAAAGCTTCTTTCTTAGAATTGCCCGCCTGTGGAACTCTGTTCCGTCTGCCTGCTTCCTACCTGACTACAACCTGGATGTCTTCAAGTCCAACGTAAACAAATTCCTGATTAACCGCCCTCTTAAGTAGGCATTTTTATTAAATACCCACACTAACGTACTGTACATGCAATAGCGCTTATCCCCGAGTGGCTTCCGGGCCTTGATAAGTGGTGATCACCTTGTAAAAAAAAAAAATATATATATATATATGTGTGTGTGTGTGTGTGTGTGTTTGTTAAGACTTTTCCGTTTCTATTTTTCCTTTGACAAAAATCATGCGTTCGGAAAGTGCGTGGTCAAGTTCCAGTTAAATAACATAGAAAACTACCTTATCCTCGCGCATATTTCGAAATTAAATTATTTCATATAATTGTAGTCTGGAGTCTTTAATCGATGATATGAAACTCATTTTCCAAAAAAAAAAAAAAAAAAAAAAAAAAGAAGAAAATGAATGTTCATTGTCGATGCAAGAATGAAAATTATAAACAATTAGACGCCGAGGAGTTTCGCCTGGAATTATTCTAAATATTCTGGTTAGAAACTACTTTTAAACCATACACCACATATATTTCTTTATTTACTTTCAGACAACGTTTCGGCCAACTATTAGTATGGCCTTCGTCCGGTGGTTTACCATGACATATCTCTTTATCGTTATCTTCATGGCAAGTGCTCGTCTGAGCTCCAATCCATGGTCCCACCTCGCCAAACATTCACGAGAAACAGTCGTTTGGCTGTAAAAACACTATCAATAATTTCCCCCACTCTTTATCTGTGCCTAAACCTAAACGTAGATTCTATAAACAAAGCTTCTTTCTAAGAACGGCACACGCATGGGACTCTCTTCCGTTTACCTGCTTCCCAGCTGATTACAATATGGTCGTCTTCAAGTCCAATGTAAACAAGTTATTGATGAGTAAGTAATCAAATTTACCAAATTTGCACTTCTAACGATTACTATGATATTGCTCCTTTTGACCAATGCACACTATTTTAGCCCTTAACCTCGAGTCGCATCTGGGCCTTGATAAGTGGTGATTCCTTTGTAAGAACAAAATAAATTGTATAACTAGTAATTACCGCCTTCCATAGTTGTTGTCGTTTCAATAACAATTATGAATATGAGGATAACAGTCCACAACTAAATAAACAAATATGCAAATTCAAATATACAAATATACAAAACAATTAAACAAATATACAAATAAATAAATAAGTATACTCATCTCAAAGGATTCCAATAAATAAAACGATATACTGAAACGATTATGTGTGATGTGTGTATTTATCCTCATCTTCATACTGGTGCTACCAGATCGGGCTGTCTGAAGATATTGGTTTCCTGAGACGAAATGCACCGAACGTTGATTGTTTTTTTGTTTTTCTGTTTCCTTTCGCAAAACTTGATTATGTTCTGCACTCCCCCTCCCCCCTTCTCTTTCTATCTCTCCCACTTCCCAACTGGTTTCCTAACTTAAAATGTACCAAACATTTATACTGTAAACCTTTTCCCCTCTCCCATTGCAAAAAAACTCATTCATGTTCTGCAGGGCAGGGCAGAAAAACGATAAAATCCGCTACAAAACAACCAAACTAAACCCTACAAACTAGCGATCGAAGATACAAAAACCTTCAACAAAATAACTGGATGCAACGTGAATACTATTTCCAAAATAATTGGATTCGGCATTAAATAACCTGAAAAAGGGTTGATATGCCGTAAAACAACCAAACGGCATAATACGGCATAATCACGTTGACACACCATAACATAGCGACAGCCAAGAGAGAATATACTGAAACCACCAGAAAACGCATCGAAGCACAGACATCTAATATATAAAAGGCTATATGTCTGTCTGTCAGTCTCCATATTTTCAAACTCGATCTCCTCCGAAACTAAAAGGCCTCAAATGATTGGATTTTTTTTACAGACCGTCCTTTTATGGGTCTTTAGCTGGTTAAAATAGTTTTAAGGAGTCAATAATGGGTCAAAATGGGGAAAATAGAAACGGAGATACACATGATCTACCTGTGAAGCGTCCACGTGTCTGCTTGTCATGCGGACAGGAAAAAGAAAAAGCAAGATGGCGTCTGTGATATTTAACAGAAACGGCCTCGTAATCTCGCGAGATTCACGTGGATGAATGTAATATAACGCAGGTCGCTTGTTGGTGTCAGATCACCGAAGTTAAGCAACGTTGAGCCTTGTCATTACCAAAATGGATGACCAATTTGGAAAGTCCAGGTGCTGTATGTAGGACGACGTCGACACCTCCCTGCAAAAAGTTGCAAAAACCTAACGCCGTCATCTCTCCTAACGGGGATATACATGCGACTGGGGACCGCTTGTGAATTTCATACTCCCATGAAATTTCCTCCTTCGCAGGAAGCTGATTAAACCCTGAATAGGGTTGGTGCTGACTGCACACACACAAAACAATCAAACGGAATGAAACCAAAATAAGTATTATAATTGTTTCACAGCGTTTCGGCCAACTCATCCTCTGGTCTTCGTCAGGTAGTAAACCGCGACGCTATAGGAATGTTGAGTCTCTTAACCGTATCCTCACATGAGACGACAATTATGGACGGCGGTATGAGACGACAACTATTTGTCGTCTCACCACATTTTGGCCAACTAATCCTCTGGCCTGCTTTGGGCAGAATTTAAACCGCTATTTTCAGACAATGACCAAATAATCCTATTATATATATATATATATATATAATATTTTTTTACTATAATAATTAAATACCTACAGACACTGTTGTTTCATCCTTTCGGAAATCTTCAGTGCAGGGTGTCACGATTAATAGCAGTCGAACGATTTGAACCCCGCAACAAGAGACATCTCTGGCTCGATTAGCGGAGACCTAATCCATTCGGCTACCATTAACCGCGTGAAATAACGTTGAATTTAAACATTTTAGTTTTAAATGTTCATTTACGTCAGTCAGACAGTGATATAATCGTTATACGATGATCTATGCATAAGAGCTAAATTGACCGACTTTAATTCAACTGAAAGTGCTCAACGATAAGAAACGAATTTCTTAAAGGGGCTGTCATAATTATTTTTTAATATAATAACTAAATACCTACAGACACTAGTGTTTCATCCTTTCGGGAATCTTCAGTGCAGGGTGCCACGATTAATACCAGTGTGTATATATATATATATATATATATATATATATATATATATATATATATATATATATATATATATATATATATATATATATATATATACTTCAGAATAAAATTATCCCAAAATCAGCTGGAATGGAAGCCTATGATTATAAGATTTACAAATATTACTGGCAGTAATATTTATAATTATTATCCCATCTAAATAAGAATTGCTCGTTATACAAGATAGAGCAAATAAATTTTAGTGATTCAATGAATTTAAAAAAAACTTTTGAAGTGAAATGTTTGAGTTTCATATCGAAGATTTTTATTTTTCTAAGTAAGACAAAGAATACATTATAAATGTTATCTCCTTATCGTATAGGGTTTCGATGTCTACCATCTCTTCAGAGGAGAAAATATTAGCAAATAGTTATAATGGTGTACACCCTATTTGCTAAAGTCAGTGAGACATGGAAAATCACAATTAAAAATTGATTAATTTTAAAGTCATAGAGTAAGGGAAGTTAAAGAAAAGGATATAAAAGTTAACATCCAAATTACACGGTAAAATCCAAGGTGACTGTCCTTGAATGCAGTGTGGTAAAATGATCCAAACTGTATTTTGGGTAATCCACATCACAGAGTGATGATTCGAGTTGGGCATATTCCTGATCGAAATAAATTCATTGGTCAATAAGTACAGAGACTTGCTAGATTGCGAAGTTTGTCCCAAAGGTGCTCAGAAATAATCAGAAAGAAGAAAGACGTTCTCCTGGCATTTCCACGAGGACAATGCATCATTCCACAACTCCATCCTTGTCACAGACTATTTGACCAAGATGGGCATCAAGGCAGTTCCTCGCGCTCCCTTGAGACTTTTGTTTATTCCCTAAGCTCAAGGAAAACCTCACAAGATTGTTGTCATGATATAACTGAGGAGATGAAATAGGCTGTGTCTGGAGGGTCATTGGCACGCTCATACAAAAGGACTTCCAAAAGTCTTCGAGAAGTTGTCGGAAAAATGACAAGTGCGTTGCAGCCGGAGGAGATTACTTCAAAGGGAACAAGAGTTTCATGTGTGCCGATACGAAAGAGTCCGGAAACTTATTGAATGTAGGTTGTATCTATCTAATTATTTATCTATATTTTTCTATCTATCTATCTATCTATCTATCTATCTATCTATCTATCTATCTATTTATCTATCTATCTATCTATCTATCTATCTATCTATCTATCTATCTATCTATGTATCTATCTATCTATCTATCTATCTATCTATGTATCTATCTATCTATCTATCTATCTATGTATCTATCTATCTATCTATCTATCTATGTATGTATCTATCTATCTATCTATCTATCTATTTATCTATCTATCGATCTATCTATCTATCTATCTATCTATCTATCTATATACCTATCTATCTATCTATCTATCTATCTATCTATCAATCTATCTATCTATCGCAATCTTTTCTATCTATCTATATTTTTATCTATCTATCTATCTATATTTTCTATCTATCTATCTATCTATCTATATATCTATGTATCTATCAATTTATCTATCTATCGATCTATCTATCTATCTATCTATCTATCTATCTATATACCTATCTATCTATCTATCAATCTATCTATCTATCGCAATCTTTCCTATCTATCTATATTTTTTATCTATCTATCTATCTATCTATCTATATTTTCTATCTATCTATCTATCTATCTATCTATCTATCTATCTATCTCTCTCTCTCTCTCTATATATATATATATATTCTATCTATCTATCTATCCATCCATCCATTTATCTATCTATCTATCTATCTATCTATCTATCTATCTATCTCTCTCTCTCCCTCTCTCTCTCTCTCTCTATATATATATATATATATATTTTTTTTTTTTCTATCTATCCATCCATCCATCTATCTATCTATCTATCTATCTATCTATCTATCTATCTATCTATCTATCTATTTATCTATCTATATTTTCTATCTATATATCTATATTTTCTACATATTATCTATCTATCTACCTATCTATCTATCCTTTTCTATCTATATATATATTTTATCTATCTATCTATCTATCTATCTATCTATCTATCTATCTATCTATCTATCTATCTATCTATCTATCTATAGAAGTTCAGCCCGGCTTTATTTGAGCCCTATGTACTGTTCATAACTTTATGTGGATCTGTATATATATATTATAAAGTTTGACTCATGTCCAGGTAACCTACATCTAAAATTTCAAGTGTTTAGACCCAAAATTGGCGGAAGAGTTCGGTAGAATCTGCAAAGTTCAACTCGTTCAACTTCGCCCTCTTGGCAACCAAATTTCCTCCCCCAAAACTGATTAAAAAGCTTGCTGCATGTCTGAATACCCTTTACGTAAAATGTCAAATGTTTAGACGAAAAATTGGCTGAATAGTTTGCTAGAGACCGCAATGGTCAAATCTGTTGAACTTTGACCTTTGTTTTGCTACTGCAACGAAAAGTTGCAAGCATACGCATGTGGGAGCTATGTTAGTAGAACCGATTGTGTTCGAACCTGGCGCCCCCGTGTCGTTAATCCGCATCGTCGTAGACTCCATCACGGTCACCTTCCTGTAATATGCGGTAATTAGTTAATGGGAAACTATGCTTATTATGACGACGTATTTTATAGCTATAAGCGTTATTGATTTATTTCTGTGAAGCCGTATTACAAAGGACAAAGAAGGAAACAACAAAAGCGCCGTCTAGCATAACAAGCAAACGCGATAGACTGAAATTAAGATCATTTTTCAAATGATTTTCAAAAGCTAATGAGTTTATTTGCTTGCGTTGTCTAATTAGTTTAAAGCATAATAATGCCAGAAAAATATAGGTAGATAGATAAATAGGTAGATGGTTAGAAAAATAGATAAATAGATAGAAAGAAAGAAATATAGATAAATAGCCAGACAAATAGATAGATAGATAGATAGATAGATTGGTTAATAGATAGATAGATAGATAGATAGATAGATAGATATCCATACTCCTATAAATTCGTTTTTCTTTTGTGTGTATTGATATTCATATTAAAAACTCTCTTTTCTATTTATTTTATTTATTGGCTTCCCCACCGAAGCAAATTAGGCACAAGGCCGTTTTTAATGTGGGGTAAAAACCTACCCCCCTAAAAGTAGGAAAAAAGAGGGCACTCTGGTTACCAACAATAATAACTATCCCAGTATAGGGGGGGTTCCCCTCCATTGACTGGTACAAATTATCTTAAGTGCAACATCTTCAGTCAGATACTACACTTTGATCCCGGCCCGAAGGCCAAGAACAGCAGAAACAAAGGCAAGCCTCTTTTCTATTTATTTAAAAAGAAAATACACTTTTCTTATATATGGGTTGTGGAATTGCATCCGATAGCAAAAGATCTAGCGATTTAACATATTCTTTTAAATATTCGTTTTAATTAATTCCCTTATATTATTTTTCCCTTATATTATTTTTTTGGTTTTCTCATATTATGGGATGATCATCTCCAGTTAACTATTACGTGTAATTATATTCATGCAGATATTCTACATGATTTATACTTGCATAATATTTGCGTAAAATGTTTACAGTAAACACAAAATTGTTTCCATATACATTTTTGTTTAAGGTATCTATCTATCTATTTATCTCTCTCTCTATATCTATCTATCTATCTATCTATCTATCTATCTATCTATCTATCTATCTTACCATGTCTCTCTTTCTCTCTCTCTCTCTATCAATCTCTCTCTCTATCTATCAATATATCTATTAAAGTGAACGTGTCTGTGTGTCTCTGGTGTACATTTCCATACACAATAACTCTGTCAATTTTAAGTCTACAAACTCGAAATTTGATATACAGAGTACTGAGATTTGGGAAAATCTTTGTGATTGGTTTTAGGCCAGAAATTTTGCTATTAAAGGGTCAAAGTTCAACAATTTGACCTTTGAGAACTCCACCAAACTCCTCCGACAATTTTGAGTCTAAACACTTGAAATTTTAGATATATAGGCCTTGGACAGGGATCTAACGTAATAACTTGATTTGATCCGAAAAGAATAAATTTTAAAGGGTCATAATAGGGGTCAAAGTTTAAAAAAATTGACCGCTTTTTTCTTTTTTTTTGCTCAACATACACCTCCAAACACCGGGCAATGCTAGTATATCTATAAAAGTGAAATTGCATGTGTGTGTGTACATTTCCTTACTAAATTACTCTCTCAACAGACTCGTGATTTGACATAAGAAGTGTTGAGATTTGGGAAAATATTTTTAATCGATCTGCGGCAAGAAATTTGACTCAAACTTTTTAATTTGATTTGAGCCCAAAACAATAAATGTTAAGGGGTCAAAGTTAAAAAACAAAACAAAAAAAAAAACATGACCTCTGCGGTCTCTATCAAATTATTCAGCCAATCTTTCGTCTAAAGATTTAGAAATTCACATAAAATGCTTTCAAACACAGGGCAAGCTTTTTAGTAGGTTTTTGGCCGAAAGTATGAGGGGGGGGGCAAGGGGTCAAAGTTCAAAGGATTTTACCTTTTGCTGTCTCTAGAAAACTATTCAGCCAATTTGTGGCTTGAACATTTGAAATTTTGCATCAAGGGTATTCAAACATGCAGCGAATAAGTTTTTGGGCGAAAATTTGGTTTCCAAGAGGTAAAAGTTGAAAGAGTTGACCTTTACAGACTCTACCAAAGCTTTCGCCAATTTTTTTGTTTAAACATTAAATTTTAGATGTAGGTTACCTGGACATGAGTCAAACTTTTTAATATATATATATATATATATATATATATATATATATATATATATATATATATATATACTAACAGTACATAGGGTTCGAGCAAAGACGGGCTGAACTTCAAGTATATCTATAAAAGTGAAATTGTCTCTGTGTGTGCGTCTGTCTGTCTGTGTACATTTTTCTATTCAACTACTGTTAATATTTGAACTTTGAAACCTCTACCAAACTCCTCCGCCAGTTTTGGGTCTAAACACTTGAAACTTTAGATGTATGTAACCTGGACACGAGTCAAACTTTTTAATCTCTCTCTCTCTCTCTCTCTCTCTCTCTCTCTCTCTCTCTATATATATATATATATATATATATATATATATATATATATATATATATATTAAAAAGTTTGACTCATGTCCAGGTAACCTGCATCTTTATTTTTCAATATATAGTTTTGTGACTTTGTTTTCCGTTCCTATTGTTCTTCTATATAAGCTCGAATGATACTTGTTGAGCTTTATATTATGCCGATGAGTCTTCTCTTATAGAATTGAACTTACTCTTTTCTTCTAACTCACTAAGCTATATATATATATATATATATATATATATATATAAGCGAGATAAGACACTGATAGAATTCAGATGAAAAATCCTGATAGATATTACTTGAAGTAATACTTTCAAGGAGATCCTAGCAAAAAAGGAAAAGCTCAATATTTAAGAATAGAGCAATATATAAGTTTCGTGGATAATTTTAAATTCTGAAAAAAAACCCCCCAACATATAGAGACATATATTCGATTTAAGAATTTATTGGTTGACAAAAGGAATATATAGAAGGAGTTATTTTAATTTCCTTAATCCGTGGATTTTCAACAATGGCTCATATCATCAGAGGAAATGAAATGCAGTAAGCAAAATGTTCAGCTGCGAATGGAAGCTATTTTGCTTTTCAGCGCAATTATTGAAAATAGTTTTTTGAGTGGTTGTGGATAATTATATGGAGAAAATTATACGAAAAGAGAAGTTGACGAATCGAATATATGTCTCTATATGTTGTTTTTTTTCAGAATTTAAAATTTTACCACGAAGCTTATATATATATATATATATATATATATATATATATATATATATATATATATATGTATATATATATATATATATATATATATATATATAGATATAGCCAGTAGAGTTTAGTTTCCTAGAAGTACACCCAATGAAACAACATGTGTCTACCAAAATAGTGCTCAATGAGTGAACAGAGCAGGTATATAGAAATATCACTTTCGACGGTAATTCTTGGCCTGAAGACGTAATCCCCCAACGTGGGTGATTACAGAAACTTGTATGCACATATGTAGCCATTAATGTTTGTATAAATAAAATTAATATATATATATATATATATTCTTTATATATTATATATATATATATATATATATATATATATATATATATATATATATATATATATATATATATATTCCACCTGTCTATCCTCGAAGCACTTGCCATCATTTCCAGCCCCCCTACTTTGTGCAAGCAGAGAAACCTCCGGCTTCAATTAGAATTATTTGGGTAGTCACAGTTTTTTTAACCTCCTCTCCGCTCTTACTCCATTCCACTACCAAATATTCTAAAAAAAAAAAAAATGATAATAATTTTCAGACTTATACCCTTGAAAAGTTAGTCTGAACGAAAAGCGCTTCGGGTGTATTTTAACGATCTTGTTTTTAATCGACTTATTTATTTTACTGAATTGTACATTTGTTACATGTAACTTCTCCCATTTTTCTTTTCCTTTTCCTCACCCCGTTTTCCATCTAATTTTAGTCGACTGAATTTCCGCTATGGTTCACTTCTTTACAATATATATATATATATATATATATATATATATATATATATATATATATATATATATATATAATATATATATACAATATATATATACAATATATATATATATATATATATATATATATATATATATATATATATATATATATATAAGTTTCGTGGTTAAATTTTAAATTCTGAAAAACAACATATAGAGACATATATTCGATTTATCAACTTCTCTTTCCGTATAATTTTCTCCATATAATTATCCACAACCACCCAAAAACTATTTTAAGTAATTGTGCTAAAAAGCAAAATAGCGTTCATTCGCAGCTGAACATTTTGCTAACTGTATTTCATTTCCTCTGATGATATAGGCCATTGTTGAAAATCCATGGATTAAGGAAATTAAAATAACCCCTTATATATATTCCTTTTGTCAAGCAATGCATTCTTAAATTGAATATATGTCTCTATATGTTGGGTTTTTTTCAGAATTTAAAATCAAACCACGAAACTTATATATTGCTCTATTCTTAAATATTAAGCTTTTCCTTTTTTGCTAGGATCTCCTTGAAAGTATTACTTCAAGTAATATCTATCAGGATTTTTCATCTGAATTCTATCAGTGTCTTATCTCGCGTATATATATATATATATATATATATATATATATATATATATATATATATATATAGTAATTTATAAAATATACATGGCGATTAAGCTACACTGAATATTCTGCGTTTCATCCAACTATAGGATTCGTCAGGCTTATGCGCGAATTCTGTCGTTGCTTCTTATTTTTATATATGTTGAGGATTTCTAGTCGGCCAATCAGCTTTCTAGTATCCACCGCGCCCCTTCCTACCAGCCAATGGGCATGCATTTTATCAAACAAAGGATCTGTTTTAGAACTAGGTTAGTGGGTTTAGGTGGTCGTTCTCCCTTTTTTTTTATTTTTTTATTTTTTTATACATATAAATATACCTATGTGCACACAACAATGCACATACATATACATATATATATATATATATATATATATATATATATATATATATATATATATACATATATATACATATATGTATGTGATCGTTTATGTATATTCATGTTTATTTAATTTATTTATTTGAAAGCTACCCGGTTAGGTTGGCGAAGTTTCTTCCACATCCGCTGTTTCTTCTCATCCGGCTTTGACACCGTCTGATGCGACCGTAGAAAAGTCTACCTAATCTTAAGGCAATATCTCGGTTGTTTATAAAAAGAAAAAAATAACAAAAATATTTACTTTACATTAGTTACCAAAAAAAAAAAGAGAAAAAATACAAATATAAAATACAAAAAAAAAAATAATAAATAAAATAAAAACTCAACAAACTAACAAAGTCAATTCCATATGAAACGTTGATTTAATTTGAATAAAATAAAATACGTATTAAGTGCGCTTGAAACTAAATCACAATGTAATATTAGGAAAATAAACAAATATTTTATTGTTTGAAATTTATAACAAATATATTTCGGGGCAAGACTCCATCCTCAGTATGTTGTTTTTTTTTTGCTTGTCATGTTGTAAAGTTAAAGAAAGAAAAGTCTGTAAAGAGCCACGCATTGTATCTCCGCGGTTGTATTTTGAAATGTTGGAACTGTGCGTAGGCAACGCGAGAATAAGGTTAAGAGTGTGAGTTCCATATAGAAACTTTGTTCTAATTTGAATAGAATAAAATACGCATTAAGTGCACTTGAAAGCCAAATCACAACGTAATATTAGGAAAATAAACAAATATTTTACTTGTTTGAAATTTATAACGTAAATATATTTCGGAGCTAAACTGAGCTAAACGAGCTAGTCTGATGCGGCCGTTAGAAAAGAATACCCCGGCTGTCTTAATTTGATTTAATTTTAAAACTTGTAAATAAAAAGAAAAATAAATAACAAAAATGTTTATTTTACATTAGTTACCAAAATAGAAAAAAAATGCACCCCCCCAAAAAAAATACACACACACACACACACACACACACACACACACACACACACACACACACACACACACACACACACACACACATTAACAAAGTCGAGGGTGTGAAACGTTGATTTGACGTCATGCGCTCTGGTTTGGCTGTAATCTGACCTACGACGCCGATCAATGCGCAGCAAATAAGCAGACGATCTTTGAGGAAAATACTGAAAAAAAAAAATAAATAAAAATGAATAAATAAATGAAAAACAACAACAAAAACAAAAATCAACGGAGCAGCCAAGAGCTTCTCGACAGTTATTTTTTCGATTTTACAGGGTGACCCCCCCCCCAAAAAAAACAAAAGCTAAATGGAGACCATTTAGAACATATGCTGTAGAACGGAGAGAAAAAAAGGTCAAAGACCCTAGTATTTTGATGTGTTTTTTTGAATATAATAAACTAGTTATGACCAAAATTTCATTTCATTCGTATAAAACACTAAGAAATGGGGCGTAATTAGAGTTGGGGCCCGTTTTTTTGGGTCACCCTGTATATATTTATTATTAAAAAAAAAAAATAAATAAATACGTCTAAATAAAAAGAGGACGATCTCCAAGGTGGAAATGATAACCTTAACATCGTTTAAAAACAATAACAAAACTACGTAAATAGAAAAACGATAAAAACAAAGCAGTAAATGGCCTATGACATCATAGCGTGATGGATTAAGATGCTGGACTGAAATACATAAGGTCCGGGGTTCGAGTCCTAACAACAGTCCAGCTACGCTGAGTAGGGGTAAGGCCCCGAAACACGCGTGTACGTAGATTACTGTTAAAAAAAAATATAAATTCGGACAAAGCACTAAGAAACGGGGCCTAATTATAGTTGGGGCCCGTTTTTTTGGGTCACCCGTTGGTGGTATGAAGCTTTGATTAATTTCGCTAAATACCTCTCGACAGTTATTTTTTTCGATTTTATGTGAAGATAGAAATTTGGTAACGATTCTTTTTGTCTTCATCTGAAACCACGCCTGTGGAACTCTGTTCCGTCTGCCTGCTTCCCACCTGACTACAACTTGGATGTGTTCAAGTCCAACGTTAACAAATTTCTAATGAACCGCCCCCTTAAGTAAACACTTCATCAAATCTCCACACTAACGTAATGTACTTGCAATAACCCTTATCCCTGAGTGGCTTCCGGCCCTTGATAAGTGGTAACCACTGTGTAAAAAAAAAGCTTGGGTTGGGTTGGCGAAGTTTCTTCCGCATTCTTCTCATCCGACTTTAACATCAAAATTTTTTGTTTTTTTTTGCGGAGAGAAGGAGGCACCTAACTTCTTCCTTTGACAGTAGATACTTCATGAAGGTTAAATAATTTGCATTTGCATATTCCTTAAAAAAACGAGCCTTCATTAATTAATAATTTATTTCTTTGTGGTTTCTTATTTGATTATTGATTTCATTTTATGCATAGTTTCTACATTGTGTCTAACTGTGTAGAATTTAGAATTCAAACGTCCTAAACACGGACATGTTTTATGTATGTATTGAAATATACTCCTATATTTTTGTGTACTGATATTATTTAATTTTAATACATTTCATATTATATTTTACATACTCACTTTACAGAATAACAGATTAGTAGATAATTAAAAGAATGATGAAAATTTTGCAACACATAATGCGAAAATATGACTTGTTCAAACTTAAATACGTTAGGAAGACATATTTAAATGTTTAAGAATTGTACACGGCTTGACATCAAATAAGGATAAATTGATTCAGTTGAATATATTGACAATGCAGATAACATTGCAGAAATTATCGGAAGAATGCCAGAAATCAATTAATAACATACTCGATTGACAGAATAACAGCTTAGCAGATTCTCTATTATTCTTACCTTTTAATCCTTATTTAGTTTTATATTTAATAGTTAAATATTCATATTATATTTTACATACTCACTCGACAAAATAACAGATTAGTAGATTTAACTTATTAACAGTCGCTTCTATTATTCTTACCTTTTTTTTTATCTCTATTTAAATTTAAACACGGCTTGACATCCAATAAAGATAAATTGATTCAGTTGAATGTATTGACAATGTAAGAACAAGATACGGAGATAACATTGCAGAAAATATCAGAAGAATGCTAGAAATGAATTAATATCAGACGAGATAACATCATTTGTAGACATTTATGCTGATGACACTACCATTTATGGTACCACATCTAAGACAGTAAACGAGCAAGTTCTCTCCAATTCTCTCTCCTCTAATCTTGAGCACGTAGTACAACGGGGAAAGGAGTGGCTGGTTACTTTTAATGCATCTAAAACCAAGCTTCTCTCTTTACATCATCAACATTCTAATCCACATTTGTCATCAATTGAAATGAATGGCTCTCGTCTTCAGGAGGCCTCAAGTTTTGACAAGCTTCTGGGCTTGACCATTACTCCTGATGATGGAACACGTATATCAAATCTGTTGCCAAGGCCGCTGGAAAAATGGTGGGATCTTTCTATCGATCCAGTAGATATGTCACTGCTGATGCTATTCTCTATCTATATAAGAGCCAGGTACGTCCAAGGATGGAATACTGTTGCCACATCTGGGCAGGAGCTGCTAGAAAGGACTTGGCCTGCCTTGATAGAGTTCAAAATAGACTTCGTAGCCTCGTAGGAGATGTCCTTTTCTCCTCCTTGCAACCTCTATCTCACAGAAGAGATGTTGCGAGTTTGTCTCTGATGTATCGTTATTTTCATGGAAAGTGTTCAACTGAGCTTCAATCTATGGTCCCCCCTCGCCAAACTTTCACAAGAAACACTCGTCTAGCTGTAAACACTATCAATAATTTCCCCCACTCTTTATCTGTCCCTAAACCTAAACGTAGATTCCATGAACAAAGCTTCTTTCTTAGAACTGCACGCCTGTGGAATTGTCTTCCGTTTTCCTGCTTTCCGGTTGACTACAATATGGTTGTGTTCAAGTCTAAAGTAAATAAGTTCTTGATGAGCCGTTCCATATAAGTTATTAAATTTACCAAATTTTCATTACTAATGATTACTATATTGACCAACTTCTACTGTACACTCTTTAACCCTTATCCTTGAGTGGCCTCTGGGCCTTGATAATGTGGTGATGCCTTTGTAAAAAAAAAAAAAAAAAAAAATTGAAGAAAAAATGTATGTTGCTTGGATTAAGGAAGTCAAACGTGACTATAAAGAAAGAAAGGAAAAGGAACTTGATGAAAGAAAGCTACAGAACACTATGAAAGAAAAAAATTATTGCAAATGAGAGTTCGAATCATATTATGTTATTTTAGGAACATAAGGCTTCAATGTGTAAAAAGAAGAATTTTCATAAGCCTAAAATGATAAGTGCAGTTTTATCGAAAGTTCCAAAAGATAACGGGAAATGGAAATATATATGAAAAATAATGGTCGAAATATTACTACTTTCCTGGATACGGGGAGTGACATTTATTCAATTGACGAAAAACATCGAATACACAAATGGGGACGGAACACAGTCTTTGAGTGATTATCTTGCCAAAAGAAAACCATACCTTTATTTCGTCAGTGTCTTGCTCGGTAAATTGGTCAAGCTAAAATTGCAGATCCTTTCAAGAAATCGACTAGTGACTAATCAGTCGTATTTTCAAACAACTTTATTCGATGGAATTGGAATATTGGATAATTTTCTGTTCTATTTCATTTGCGCCCGGGCCCAAAGGCCTGTCGCTAGGGACCCAACTGTCCCACTATCTCTGTACAACTTCTTCCCTGGACTTCTATCTCGAACTTCTTTTGATTCTGTAACAAACCTGTCTAAAGAAGATGGGCAAACCTAAATTACGAAAAAAAAAATAGCAAGAGGTATTTCGAGAACCCTAACCCTAAAATTCAAGCGAGAATTCCATACTAAAGTAACACTCGACGGTAAAACGCATGGAACGAAAATTTATGCCATGCAAGGGAAATACAAATCTTTTATTTTTGTTTCAGTTTTTTTGTTTGCTTGTATGCTATATTTAACACTTCCTTATAAATGACCAGCTGCAATATTTAACTTCCCTATAAATAACCAGCTGCAATATTTAACACTTCCCTATAAATAACCAGCTGCAATATTTAACACTTCCCTATAAATAACCAACTGCAATATTTAACACTTCCCTATAAATAACCAGCTGCAATATTTAACTTCCCTATAAATAACCAGCTGCAATATTTAACTTCCCTATAAATAACCAGCTGCAATATTTAACACTTCCCTATAAATAACCAGCTGCAATATTTAACACTTCCCTATAAATAACCAACTGCAATATTTAACACTGCCCTATAAATAACCAGCTGCAATATTTAACACTTCCCTATGAATAACCACCTGCAATATTTAACACTTCCCTATAAATAACCAACTGCAATATTTAACACTTCCCTATAAATAACCAGCTGCAATATTTAACACTTCCCTATGAATAACCAGCTGCAATATTTAACACTTCCCTATAAATAACCAAATGAAATATTTAACACTTCCCTATAAATAACCGACTGCAATATTTAACACTTCCCTATAAATAACCAACTGCAATATTTAACACTGCCCTATAAATAACCAAATGCAATATTTAACTTCCCTATAAATAACCAGCTGCAATATTTAACTTCCCTATAAATAACCAAATGCAATATTTAACACTTCCCTATAAATAACCAGCAGCAATATTTAACACTTCCCTATAAATAAAAAACTGCAATATTTAACACTGCCCTATAAATAACCAAATGCAATATTTAACACTTCCCTATAAATAACCAACTGCAATATTTAACACTTCCCTATAAATAACCAGCTGAAATATTTAACACTTCCCTATGAATAACCAGCTGCAATATTTAACACTTCCCTATAAATAACCAACTGCAATATTTAACACTGCCCTATAAATAACCAAATGAAATATTTAACACTTCCCTATAAATAACCAACTGCAATATTTAACACTGCCCTATAAATAACCAACTGCAATATTTAACACTGCCCTATAAATAACCAAATGCAATATTTAACTTCCCTATAAATAACCAGCTGCAATATTTAACTTCCCTATAAATAACCAAATGCAATATTTAACACTTCCCTATAAATAACCAGCAGCAATATTTAACACTTCCCTATAAATAAAAAACTGCAATATTTAACACTGCCCTATAAATAACCAAATGCAATATTTAACACTTCCTTATAAATAACCAACTGCAATATTTAACTTCCCTATAAATAACCAGCTGCAATATTTAACACTTCCCTATGAATAACCACCTGCAATATTTAACACTTCCCTATAAATAACCAACTGCAATATTTAACACTTCCCTATAAATAACCAGCTGCAATATTTAACTTCCCTATAAATAACCAACTGCAATATTTAACACTGCCCTATAAATAACCAAATTAAATATTTAACACTTCCCTATAAATAACCGACTGCAATATTTAACACTTCCCTATAAATAACCAACTGCAATATTTAACACTGCCCTATAAATAACCAAATGCAATATTTAACTTCCCTATAAATAACCAGCTGCAATATTTAACTTCCCTATAAATAACCAGCTGCATTATTTAACACTTCCCTATGAATAACCACCTGCAATATTTAACACTTCCCTATAAATAACCAACTGCAATATTTAACACTTCCCTATAAATAACCAGCTGCAATATTTAACACTTCCCTATGAATAACCAGCTGCAATATTTAACACTTCCCTATAAATAACCAACTGCAATATTTAACACTGCCCTATAAATAACCAAATTAAATATTTAACACTTCCCTATAAATAACCAACTGCAATATTTAACACTTCCCTATAAATAACCAACTGCAATATTTAACACTTCCCTATAAATAACCAGCTGCAATATTTAACACTTCCCTATAAATAACCCGCTGAAATATTAAAGTTCCCTATAAATAACCAGCTGCAATATTTAACTTCCCTATAAATAACCAGCTGCAATATTTAACACTGCCCTATAAATAACCAAATGCTATATTTAACACTTCCCTATAAATAACCGTCTGCAATATTTAACACTTCCCTATAAATAACCAGCTGCAATATTTAACACTTCCCTATAAATAACAAACTGCAATATTTAACACTTCCCTATAAATAACCAGCTGAAAAATTAAACTTCCCTATAAATAACCAGCTGCAATATTTAACTTCCCTATAAATTACCAGCTGAAATATTTAACACTTCCCTATAAATAACCAGCTGCAATATTTAGCTTCCCTATAAATAACCAGCTGCAATATTTAACACTTCCCTATAAATAACCAGCTGCAATATTTAACACTTCCCTATAAATAACCAGTTGCAATATTTAACACTTCCCCATAAATAACCCACTGCAATATTTAACACTTCCCTATAAATAACCAGCTGCAATATTTAAAACTTCCCTATAAATAACCAGCTGAAATATTAAACTTCACTATAAATAACCAGCTGCAATATTAACACTTCCCTATAAAAAAACCAACTGCAATATTTAACACTTCCCTATAAATAACCAGCTGAAATATTAAACTTCCCTATAAATAACCAGCTGCAATATTTAACTTCCCTATAAATAACCAGATGCAATATTTAACACTACCCTATAAATAACCAGCTGCAATATTTAACACTTCCCTATGAATAACCACCTGCAATATTTAACACTTCCCTATAAATAACCAACTGCAATATTTAACACTTCCCTATAAATAACCAGCTGAAATATTAAACTTCCCTATAAATAACCAGCTGCAATATTTAACTTCCCTATAAATAACCCACTGCAATATTTAACACTTTCCTATAAATAACCAGCTGCAATATTTAACACTTTCCTATAAATAACCAACTGCAATATTTAACACTTCACTATAAATAACCAACTGCAATATTTAACACTTCCCTATAAATAACCCACTGCAATATTTAACACTTCCCTATAAATAACCAGCTTAAATATTTAACACTTCCCTATAAATAACCAAATGCAATATTTAACTTCCCTATAAATAACCAGCTGCAATATTTAACACTTCCCTATAAATAACCAGCTGCAATATTTAACACTTCCCTATAAATAACCAGCTGCAATATTTAACACTTCCCTATAAATAACCAGCTGAAATATTAAACTTCCCTATAAATAACCAGCTGCAATATTTAACTACTTTCCTGGATACGGGGAGTGACATTTATACAATTGACGAAATCATTTAATACACAAATGGGGACGGAACACAGTCTTGGAGTTAATATCTTTCCAACAGAAAACGTGTTTATATAAAAAGTGGTATTTTTATTTTTTAAGTTGTATTTGTTAAGGAAACAAAGCAATTAAGAAAATTTTTTATTGCTCCATTGCAATAATGTTAAAAGCTGCAAAAACTCGACATGAATAACAAAAGTGCGAATATGTTTAGCATTAAATCTGTGTATCTACTTAGAATTAGTATAACTGTTCACTGTTATCACTGCCAGTCAGAATAATTGTACCAATTGCAAAACTCATGGTTCCCGTTCAATTTATACCTTTATTTCTTCAGTGTCTTGTTCGATGAATTACTCAAGCTAAAATTGCAGATCCTTTCAAGAAATCGACTAGTAGCTAGTCGATCGTATTTTTAAACAACTTTATTCGGCGGATGCTTTCCATATTGGAATATTGGATAATTTTCTGTTAAACTTCATTTGCGCCCGGACACAAAGGCCTGTCGCTAGGGAACCAACTGTCCCACTATTTCTGTACAACTTCTTCCCTGGACTTCTGTGTCGAACTTCTTTTGACGCTGTAACTAACCTGCATAAAAAAGATAGGCAAAACCAAATTACGAAATACACAAAAAAAAGAAAAAAAGCAAGAGGTATTTCGAGAAGCATATAAAAAAGATAGGCAAACCTAAATTACGAAAGAAAATAGCAAGAGGTATTAACCCTAACCCTAAAATTCAAGCGAGAATTCGATGCTAAAGTAACACTCGACGGTAAAACGCATGAAACGAAAATTTGTCATGCAAGGGAAAATGCAAATCTAGTTGTATTTAACTTAATATCCATTAAAATGAATCTTTTATATTTGTTTCAGCTCTTTTGTTTATTGCATGCTACATTTAGCACTTCCTATAAATAACCAGCTACATTTAACTTCCCTATAAATAACCAGCTGCATTTAACATTTCCTATGAATAACCAGCTGCATTTAACACTTCCTATAAAAACCAGTTGCATTTAACACTTCCCTATAAATAACTAGCTGCATTTAACTTCCCTATAAATAACCAGCTGCATTTAACACTTCCCTATAAATAACCAGCTGCATTTAACACTTCCCTATAAATAACAAGCTACATTTAACTTCCCTATAAATAACCAGCTGCATTTAACACTTCCCTATAAATAACCAGCTGCATTTAACACATCCCTATAAATAACCAGCTGCATTTAACACTTCCTATAAATAACCAGCTGCATTTAACACTTTCCTATAAATAACCAGCTGCATTTAACACTTCCCTATAAATAACCAGCTGCATTTAACACTTCCTATAAATAACCAGCTGCATTTAACACTTCCCTATAAATAACCAGCTGCATTTAACACTTCCCTATAAATAACCAGCTACATTTAACACATCCCTATAAATAACCAGCTGCATTTGACACTTCCTATAAATAACCAGCTGCATTTAACACTTCCCTATAAATAACCAGCTGCATTTAACACTTCCCTATAAATAACCAGCTGCATTTAACACTTTCTATAAATAACCAGCTGCATTTAACACTTCCTATAAATAACCAGCTGCATTTTACACTTCCCTATAAATAACCAGCTGCATTTTACACTTCCCTATAAATAACCAGCTACATTTAACACTTCCCTATAAATAACCAGCTGCATTTAACACTTCCCTATAAATAACCAGCTGCATTTAACACTTTCTATAAATAAACAGCTGCATTTAACACTTCCTATAAATAACCAGCTGTATTTAACACTTCCTATAAATAACCAGCTGCATTTAACACTTCCCGATAAATAACCAGCTGCATTTTACACTTCCCTATAAATAACCAGCTGCATTTAACACTTTCTATAAATAACCAGCCGCATTTAACACTTTCTATAAATAACCAGCTGCATTTAACACTTCCCTATAAATAACCAGCTGCATTTAACACTTCCTATAAATAACCAGCTGCATTTTACACTTCCCGATAAATAACCAGCTGTATTTAACACTTCCATATAAATAACCAGCTGCATTTAACACTTCCCTATAAATAACCAGCTGCATTTAACACTTTCTATAAATAACCAGCTGCATTTAACACTTTCTATAAATAACCAGCTGCATTTAACACTTCCTATAAATAACCAGCTGTATTTAACACTTCCTATAAATAACCAGCTGCATATAACACTTCCCTATAAATAACCAGCTGCATTTTACACTTCTCTATAAATAACCAGCTGCATTTTACACTTTCCTATAAATAACCAGCTGCATTTAACACTTCCCTATAAATAACCAGCTGCATTTAACACTTTCTATAAATTACCAGCTGCATTTAACACTTCCTATGAATAACCAGCTGTATTTAACACTTCCTATAAATAACTAGCTACATTTAACACATCCCTATAAATAACCAGCTGCATTTGACACTTCCTATAAATAACCAGCTGCATTTAACACTTCCCTATAAATAACCAGCTGCATTTAACACTTCCCTATAAATAACCAGCTGCATTTAACACTTTCTATAAATAACCAGCTGCATTTAACACTTCCTATAAATAACCAGCTGCATTTTACACTTCCTATAAAAAACGAGCTGCATTTAACGCTTCCCGATAAATAACCAGCTGCATTTTACACTTCCCTATAAATAACCAGCTGAATTTAACACTTCCTATAAATAACCAGCTGCATTTAACACTTCCCTATAAATAACCAGCTGCATTTAACACTTTCTATAAATAACCAGCTGCATTTAACACTTCCTATAAATAACCAGCTGTATTTAACACTTCCTATAAATAACCAGCTGCATTTAACACTTCCCTATAAATAACCAGCTGCATTTTACACTTCCCTATAAAAAAACAGCTGCATTTTACACTTCCCTATAAATAACCAGCTGCATTTAACACTTCCCTATAAATAACCAGCTGCATTTAACACTTTCTATAAATAACCAGCTGCATTTAACACTTCCTATAAATAACCAGCTGTATTTAACACTTCCTATAAATAACCAGCTGCATTTAACACTTCCCGATAAATAACCAGCTGCATTTTACACTTCCCTATAAATAACCAGCTGCATTTTACATTTCCTATAAATAACCAGCTGCATTTAACACTTCCCTATAAATAACCAGCTGCATTTAACACTTTCTATAAATAACCAGCTGCATTTAAAACTTTCTATAAATAACCAGCTGCATTTAACACTTCCTATAAATAACCAGCTGCATTTAACACTTCCCGATAAATAACCAGCTGCATTTTACACTTCCCTATAAATAACCAGCTGCATTTAACACTTCCCTATAAACAACCAGCTGCATTTAACACTTCCTATAAATAACCAGCTGCATTTTACACTTCCCGATAAATAACCAGCTGCATTTTACACTTCCCTATAAATAACCAGCTGCATTTTACACTTCCCTATAAATAACCAGCTGCATTTAACACTTCCTATAAATAACCAGCTGCATTTAACACTTCCCGATAAATAACCAGCTGCATTTTACACTTCCCTATAAATAACCAGCTGCATTTTACACTTCCCGATAAATAACCAGCTGCATTTTAAACTTCCCTATAAATTACCAGCTGCATTTAACACTTTCTATAAATAACCAGCTGCATTTAACACTTTCTATAAATAACCAGCTGCATTTAACACTTCCTATAAATAACCAGCTGCATTTAACACTTCCCTATAAATAACCAGCTGCATTTAACACTTTCTATAAATAACCAGCTGCATTTAACACTTCCTATAAATAACCAGCTGTATTTAACACTTCCTATAAATAACCAGCTGCATTTAACACTTCCCTATAAAAAACCAGCTGCATTTAACACTTCCCGATAAATAACCAGCTGCATTTTACACTTCCCTATAAATAACCAGCTGCATTTAACACTTCCTATAAACAACCAGCTGTATTTAACACTTTCTATAAATAACCAGCTGTATTTAACACTTCCTATAAATAACCAGCTGTATTTAACACTTTCTATAAATAACCAGCTGCATTTAACACTTTCTATAAATAACCAGCTGCATTTTACACTTCCCTATAAATAACCAGCTGCATTTAACACTTCTTATAAATAACCAGCTGCATTTAACACTTCCCTATAAATAACCAGCTGCATTTAACACATCCCTATAAATAACCAGCTACATTTAACACTTCCCTATAAATAACCAGCTACATTTAACACATCCCTATAAATAACCAGCTGCATTTAACACTTCCCTATAAATAACCAGCTACATTTAACACATCCCTATAAATAACCAGCTACATTTTATACTTCCTATAAATAACCAGCTGCATTTAACACCTCCATATATATAACTAGCTGCATTTAACTTCCCTATAAATAACCAGCTACATTTTATACTTCCTATAAATAACCAGCTGCATTTAACACGTTCTATAGATAACCAGCTGCATTTTACACTTCCCTATAAATAACCAGCTGCATTTTACACTTCCCTATAAATAACCAGCTGCATTTAACACTTCCATATAAATAACAAGCTGTATTTAACACTTCCCTATAAATAACCAGCTACATTTTACACTTCCCTATAAATAACCAGCTGCATTTAACACTTCCCTATAAATAACCAGCTACATTTAACACATCCCTATAAATATCCAGCTACATTTTATACTTCCTATAAATAACCAGCTGCATTTAACACTTCCCTATAAATAACCAGCTGCATTTAACACATCCCTATAAATAACCAGCTGCATTTAACACTTCCATATAAATAACCAGCTGCATTTAACACTTCCCTATAAATAACCAGCTACATTTAACCCATCCCTATAAATAACCAGCTACATTTTATACTTCCTATATATAACCAGCTGCATTTAACACGTTCTATAGATAACCAGCTGCATTTTACACTTCCCTATAAATAACCAGCTGCATTTAACACATCCCTATAAATAACCAGCTGCATTTATCACTTCCTATAAATAACCAGCTGCATTTAACACTTCCTATAAATAACCAGCTACATTTAACACCTCCTATAAATAACTAGCTGCATTTAACACTTTCTATAAATAACCAGCTGCATTTAACACTTTCTATAAATAACCAGCTGCATTTAACACTTCCTATAAATAACCAGCTGCATTTAACACTTTCTATAAATAACCAGCTGCATTTAACACTTCCTATAAATAACCAGCTGCATTTAACACTTTCTATAAATAACCAGCTGCATTTAACACTTTCTATAAATAACCAGCTTCATTTAACACTTTCTATAAATAACCAGCTGCATTTAACACTTCCCTATAAATAACCAGCTGTATTTAACCCTTCCCTATAAATAACCAGCTACATTTAACACTTCCTATAAATAACCAGCTGCATTTAACACTTCCTATAAATAACAAGCTGCATTTAACTTCCCTATAAATAACCAGCTACATTTAACTTTCCTATAAATAACCAGCTGCATTAAATTCCCTATAAATAACCAGCTGCATCTAATTTCCCTATAAATAACCAGCTGCATTTAACACTTCCTATAAATAACCAGCTGCATTTAACTTCCCTATAAATAACCAGCTACATTTAACTTTCCTATAAATAACCAGCTGCATTCAATTCCCTATAAATAACCAGCTGCATCTAACTTCCCTATAAATAACCAGCTACATCTAACTTCCCTATAAATAACCAGCTGAATTTTACACTTCCGTATAAATAACCAGCTGCATTTAACTTCCCTACAAATAACTAGCTGCATTTAACACTTTCTATAAATAACCAGCTGCATTTTACACTTTCTATAAATAACCAGCTGCATTTAACACTTCCTATAAATAACCAGCTGTATTTAACACTTCCTATAAATAACCAGCTGCATTTAACACTTCCCTATAAATAACCAGCTGCATTTTACACTTCCCTATAAATAACCAGCTGCATTTTACACTTCCCTATAAATAACCAGCTGCATTTAACACTTCCCTATAAATAACCAGCTGCATTTAACACTTTCTATAAATAACCAGCTGCATTTAACACTTCCTATAAATAACCAGCTGTATTTAACACTTCCTATAAATAACCAGCTGCATTTAACACTTCCCGATAAATAACCAGCTGCATTTTACACTTCCCTATAAATAACCAGCTGCATTTTACACTTCCTATAAATAACCAGCTGCATTTAACACTTCCCTATAAATAACCAGCTGCATTTAACACTTTCTATAAATAACCAGCTGCATTTAACACTTTCTATAAATAACCAGCTGCATTTAACACTTCCTATAAATAACCAGCTGCATTTAACACTTCCCGATAAATAACCAGCGGCATTTTACACTTCCCTATAAATAACCAGCTGCATTTAACACTTCCCTATAAATAACCAGCTGCATTTAACACTTTCTATAAATAACCAGCTGCATTTAACACTTTCTATAAATAACCAGCTGCATTTAACACTTCCTATAAATAACCAGCTGTATTTAACACTTCCCTATAAATAACCAGCTGCATTTAACACTTCCCTATAAATAACCAGCTGCATTTTACACTTCCCTATAAATAACCAGCTGCATTTTACACTTCCCTATAAATAACAAGCTGCATTTAACACTTCCCTATAAATAACCAGCTGCATTTAACACTTTCTATAAATAACCAGCTGCATTTAACCCTTCCCTATGAATAACCAGCTGCATTTAACACTTTCTATAAATAACCAGCTGCATTTAACACTTTCTATAAATAACCAGCTTCATTTAACACTTTCTATAAATAACCAGCTGCATTTAACACTTCCCTATAAATAACCAGCTGTATTTAACCCTTCCCTATAAATAACCAGCTACATTTAACACTTCCTATAAATAACCAGCTGCATTTAACACTTCCTATAAATAACCAGCTGCATTTAACTTCCCTATAAATAACCAGCTACATTTAACTTTCCTATTAATAACCAGCTGCATTCAATTCCCTATAAATAACCAGCTGCATCTAACTTCGCTATAAATAACCAGCTGCATTTAACACTTCCTATAAATAACCAGCTGCATTTAACTTCCCTATAAATAACCAGCTACATTTAACTTTCCTATAAATAACCAGCTGCATTCAATTCCCTATAAATAACCAGCTGCATCTAACTTCCCTATAAATAACCAGCTACATCTAACTTCCCTATAAATAACCAGCTGAATTTTACACTTCCCTATAAATAACCAGCTGCATTTAACTTTCCTACAAATAACTAGCTGCATTTAACACTTTCTATAAATAACCAGCTGCATTTAACACTTTCTATAAATAACCAGCTGCATTTAACACTTCCTATAAATAACCAGCTGTATTTAACACTTCCTATAAATAACCAGCTGCATTTAACACTTCCCTATAAATAACCAGCTGCAATATTTAACTTCCCTATAAATAACCAGATGCAATATTTAACACTACCCTATAAATAACCAGCTGCAATATTTAACACTTCCCTATGAATAACCACCTGCAATATTTAACACTTCCCTATAAATAACCAACTGCAATATTTAACACTTCCCTATAAATAACCAGCTGTATTTAACACTTCCTATAAATAACCAGCTGCATTTAACACTTCCCGATAAATAACCAGCTGCATTTTACACTTCCCTATAAATAACCAGCTGCATTTTACACTTTCTATAAATAACCAGCTGCATTTAACACTTCCCTATAAATAACCAGCTGCATTTAACACTTTCTATAAATAACCAGCTGCATTTAACACTTTCTATAAATAACCAGCTGCATTTAACACTTCCTATAAATAACCAGCTGCATTTAACACTTCCCGATAAATAACCAGCTGCATTTTACACTTCCCTATAAATAACCAGCTGCATTTAACACTTCCCTATAAATAACCAGCTGCATTTAACACTTTCTATAAATAACCAGCTGCATTTAACACTTTCTATAAATAACCAGCTGCATTTAACACTTCCTATAAATAACCAGCTGTATTTAACACTTCCTATAAATAACCAGCTGCATTTAACACTTCCCTATAAATAACCAGCTGCATTTTACACTTCCCTATAAATAACCAGCTGCATTTTACACTTCCCTATAAATAACCAGCTGCATTTAACACTTCCCTATAAATAACCAGCTGCATTTAACACATTCTATAAATAACCAGCTGCATTTAACACTTCCTATAAATAACCAGCTGTATTTAACACTTCCTATAAATAACCAGCTGCATTTAACACTTCCCGATAAATAACCAGCTGCATTTTACACTTCCCTATAAATAACCAGCTGCATTTTACACTTCCTATAAATAACCAGCTGCATTTAACACTTCCCTATAAATAACCAGCTGCATTTAACACTTCCTATAAATAACCAGCTGCATTTAACACTTTCTATAAATAACCAGCTGCATTTAACACTTCCTATAAATAACCCGCTGCATTTAACATTTCCCGATAAATAACCAGCTGCATTTAACACTTCCCTATAAATAACCAGCTGCATTTAACACTTCCCTATAAATAACCAGCTGCATTTAACACTTTCTATAAATAACCAGCTGCATTTAACACTTTCTATAAATAACCAGCTGCATTTAACACTTCCTATAAATAACCAGCTGCATTTAACACTTCCCTATAAATAACCAGCTGCATTTAACACTTTCTATAAATAACCAGCTGCATTTAACACTTCCTATAAATAACCAGCTGTATTTAACACTTCCTATAAATAACCAGCTGCATTTAACACTTCCCTATAAATAACCAGCTGCATTTAACACTTCCCGATAAATAACCAGCTGCATTTTACACTTCCCTATAAATAACCAGCTGCATTTAACACTTCCTATAAATAACCAGCTGTATTTAACACTTTCTATAAATAACCAGCTGTATTTAACACATCCCTATAAATAACCAGCTACATTTTATACTTCCTATAAATAACCAGCTGCATTTAACACTTTCTATAAATAACCAGCTGCATTTTACACTTCCCTATAAATAACCAGCTGCATTTAACACTTCTTATAAATAACCAGCTGCATTTAACACTTCCCTATAAATAACCAGCTGCATTTAACACATCCCTATAAATAACCAGCTACATTTAACACTTCCCTATAAATAACCAGCTACATTTAACACATCCCTATAAATAACCAGCTGCATTTAACACTTCCCTATAAATAACCAGCTACATTTAACACATCCCTATAAATAACCAGCTACATTTTATACTTCCTATAAATAACCAGCTGCATTTAACACTTCCATATAAATAACTAGCTGCATTTAACTTCCCTATAAATAACCAGCTACATTTTATACTTCCTATAAATAACCAGCTGCATTTTACACTTCCCTATAAATAACCAGCTGCATTTAACACTTCCATATAAATAACCAGCTGCATTTAACACTTCCCTATAAATAACCAGCTACATTTAACACATCCCTATAAATAACCAGCTACATTTTATACTTCCTATAAATAACCAGCTGCATTTAACACTTCCCTATAAATAACCAGCTGCATTTAACACATCCCTATAAATAACCAGCTGCATTTAACACTTCCATATAAATAACCAGCTGCATTTAACACTTCCCTATAAATAACCAGCTACGTTTAACACATCCCTATAAATAACCAGCTGCATTTTATACTTCCTATAAATAACCAGCTGCATTTAACACTTCCATATAAATAACTAGCTGCATTTAACTTCCCTATGAATAACCAGCTACATTTTATACTTCCTATAAATAACCAGCTGCCTTTAACACGTTCTATAGATAACCAGCTGCATTTTACACTTCCCTATAAATAACCAGCTGCATTTAACACATCCCTATAAATTACCAGCTGCATTTATCACTTCCTATAAATAACCAGCTGCATTTAACACTTCCTATAAATAACCAGCTACATTTAACACTTCCTATAAATAACTAGCTGCATTTAACACTTTCTATAGATAACCAGCTGCATTTAACACTTTCTATAAATAACCAGCTGCATTTTATACTTCCATATAAATAACCAGCTGCATTTTACACTTCCCTATAAATAACCAGCTGCATTTAACACTTCCATATAAATAACTAGCTGCATTTAACTTCCCTATAAATAACCAGCTGCATTTAACACTTCCTATAAATAACCAGCTGCATTTTACACTTCCCTATAAATAACCAGCTGCATTTAACATTTCCATATAAATAACCAGCTGCATTTAACACTTCCCTATAAATAACCAGCTACATTTAACACATCCTATAAATAAATAGCTACATTTTATACTTCCTATAAATAACCAGCTGCATTTAACACTTCCATATAAATAACTAGCTGCATTTTACTTCCCTATAAATAACCAGCTACATTTTATACTTCCTATAAATAACCAGCTGCATTTAACACGTTCTATAAATAACCAGCTACATTTTACACTTCCCTATAAATAACCAGCTGCATTTAACACATCCCTATAAATAACCAGCTGCATTTATCACTTCCTATAAATAACCAGCTGCATTTAACACTTCCTATAAATAACCAGCTACATTTAACACTTCCTATAAATAACTAGCTGCATTTAACACTTTCTATAAATAACCAGCTGCATTTAACACTTTTTATAAATAACCAGCTGCATTTAACACTTTCTATAAATAACCAGCTGCATTTAACACTTCCCTATAAATAACCAGCTGTATTTAACCCTTCCCTATAAATAACCAGCTACATTTAACACTTCCTATAAATAACCAGCTGCATTTAACACTTCCTATAAATAACCAGCTGCATTTAACTTCCCTAATAATAACCAGCTACATTTAACTTTCCTATAAATAACCAGCTGCATTCAATTCCCTATAAATAACCAGCTGCATCTAACTTCCCTATAAATAACCAGCTGCATTTAACACTTCCTATAAATAACCAGCTGCATTTAACTTCCCTATAAATAACCAGCTACATTTAACTTTCCTATAAATAACCAGCTGCATTCAATTCCCTATAAATAACCAGCTGCATCTAAATTCCCTATAAATAACCAGCTGCATTTTACACTTCCCTATAAATAACCAGCTGCATTTTACACTTCCCTATAAATAACCAGCTGCATTTAACTTCCCTATAAATAACTAGCTGCATTTAACACTTTCTATAAATAACCAGCTGCACTATTTAACAAAAACACTATGAAACTTAGCTACAGTTGTATTAATAATCTGCCCCCCCCTCGCCAATCTTTCACGATAAACACCCGTCTAGCTGAAACCACTATCAATAATTTTCCCTACTCTTTATTTGTGCCAAAATCAAAACGTATATTCTATATACAAAGCTTCTTTCTTAGAAGTGCACGCCTGTGGAATGTTCTTCCGTTTGCCTGTTTCCCACCTGACTACAACTTGGATGTCTTCAAGTCCAACATAAACAAATTCCTGATGAACCGCCCCCTTAAGTAAGACACTTTATCAAATCTCCAATACCAACGATTACTACGATATTATCCCATTGATTATTGTACACGCAATAACCCTTATCTCCGAGTGGCTTCCAGGCCTTGATAAGTGGTGGCTTCCGTGTAAAAAAATAATCTAGAGAAAATAATTAAAGCAATAATAATAAACTACTAAATCGTGAATATAAAACTACTTATACATAAAATAGCCATGGCAACGGCAAGGCGTGTAACCGTAGAAATAAATATGTCCATTACAGGGAAAATGTTTAACTAAAAGTGTAGTTTACTTGGATACTGCTTTCCCAGGAAATAATCTTAATCTAGAAAAGATGCGTAAATTTGTTAATGACTTAGATCAAAAATCTTGTGAATAAACTGAGAAAATGATTATCAGAAAAATTCTCACTTTGATATTAATAAAATGATCTGACTACTATTCATGGATCAGTGTTTCTCGCCAATACGTAACTTATAACATGATTATATTTTTGTTTATTTACTTTTAATCAATTATTTATTAAAACCAAAGCTGAAAAAGCATAAAATTACATTTTTTAAATGCTATTTAAAAAAAAAAAGAAATGAATGTATTTTGATATTTTTATTACTTTAGTTATTTTATTCTGTTATTAATAAGTAAAATATAATACTTTGTAACTCTTTTTACCGAGAATAAAAATGGACAATCAATAACTACCTTGATTTAGTACTATATATAAAAATCTATATATTAATACGATAGCGCGTGTGTTATTTTGTGTGACACGCTTACAATTTTTTCTTCGTAGTGACTGTCGGTTAATTTGTAATAAATAATTTTACCAAGAATTCTCCATAAATTTTAGTTTCAGTTTCGAATATAGCTGAAGGAACTCAACTTATATATATTTTTACATAAGTTTTGGTTTTGGTTTCGATTCAAGCTGATGCACCCAAGTCGTATGGATATAGTTTTTTTTATTTTTGAAATAACAACTTATATATAAGATAGTAATTGTCTGTATTTTTGAGATGAGGTGTTTTCATTGATTGAGATTGATTGAGATTGTCGGACTGACTTCCTCATCTTGGTTGTTATTGTCACAACGTTTCGGCCGTTTTGCCCTCCGGCCTTCGTCAGGTGTTTTGTATCGAACTGGGGTTTACAAGGGTGAAACATGCCGCCCCCTTAAAGTAAGGGTGGAAGAACACCGAAAACCGGTAACTAAAGGGGAGGCGGAAAAATCGGGTATAGCCAACCATGTCTGGATGGAGAGGGGGGACCATCGCCCCTATGGGATGAAGTAAAAATAATAAACAGAGAGACCCACTGGAAAGTGAGAAAACTTAAAGAAACAGCTCACATGCTCGGACATAACAACCTACTGAGCAAACCAAGCCTAGAGCTGAATGCAATTTGGACACCTCTGATAGAGAGAGAAAACCTTGAATAACAACATAGGTTTAACATTAACAAAAACCAACTAAGAATTGTCCTAGTGACATATGGCCGAGTGGTCCTAGACGTTGTATCAAAGTTTACAGTTACCCAAAAGGTGCTGAGTTCAATCCTGAACGAAGGCAGTGAAAAAGTAAGATTAAAAAAAAAAAACAGAAAATCAGCAACTATGTCCCAAAGCCTAGCTGGAGTCCGAACACGTTACTCCCGTAATAATAATAAAGGGTTGGGTTCGAGACTCCTAACAAACGGTTCCCCGGAGGGCAAAACGGCCGAAACGTTGTGACAATAACAACCAAGATGAGGAAGTCAGTCCGACAATCTCAATCAATTATATATAAGAATCAATAGAAAATTGACAAAATCTGCATAAATTAAAAGCGACTGAACATTTTGTAGGAGATTAAACGCGTCGAGTATGGAAAAGTAAGAACAGACTGAAAAATTTAAGGATTTTAAAAGCGAATTTAAGTTTTTGTTGAGGAACTTGGATATTGAAGTGAGGTTTGAACTAAAAGACAATGTAAAAATCAGTATTTAAGCCAAAATCGTTATAAGTGGACTTCTCTGAATTGGCATCGCCTACAGTCTGCGTAAAAAGAAAAACAAAAAGAAAAAAAATTGCGCAGATTTTACAACTGGACTAAATGAATGTTTAAAAGAAAACACATATGCACTCTCCACAGTGGAGGAGATATTTTTAAAGGTGAATGTCAACAAATTATTTATAGGATAGCCTGGCGTACTTGGACGACATTTTCGTAAAGAGTTGAAATTTCGAAGAACACAAAGGTCATGTCCGAGAAGTTTAAAAAAAAAATTGAAAAATACGGATTTAAGGGTAAACTTGAAAAGTGCGAATTTTGTATGAAAAAAAAAAATAGAATATTTGGGTCAGATAATCTATCATGAAGGAAGAAGACCGAATCCCCCCAAAAAAGAAGCTGCTGCTAAAATTTACTTACGCCTGAAAGTATCCTGTACCTCTATAAGACCACGATTCGCCCATGTATGGAGTATTGTTGTCACCTTTTTTCTTTCTTGTTGTGCAATGGGATAACCTTCATTGGACGTCATGATAAAATTCCCGTTAGAAGTTCAAGTGTAATGTGAACAGACATCTTGCTGCTCAACTCCCTACATAGTATCACTGCAACTTATGTCCCTGATAGTAGCCCCATACATCGAAGTGGCACTGTGCTTTGTTTGGGGTGAAAATGTAATAAAAAGAAGCCATAAAAATAAGCTTATTCCAGATAACTAAACTGTAATTATTTCTTAGATGAGCAAATTACAACGATTCATATATTCTTAATATGGACGAATTCATATTATTATTGGATCTAGCACGCTACGATTTGAAAAAGGATGGAATAACAAACCCTATAGAGTTTTAATATCCGCAGAGAGAAACTACAGTCAGATTGAGAAGAAGGGATTTATTCATTCTAAAAACCGATCATAAACTATCATTGTCGATTTTTTGATAGAAAAAAAAAAGTATTTCTATTCATTCAGAAAATAGATTACAAAGATGGAATGTGATTTTATTAAAATACAATATACGCTATACAAGAAAATCGTACACAGACTAATCCAAACTAATCCAAACTAATCCAAACTAATCCAAACTATTATAATTTATATATTTACTAGCAGTTCCACCCGGCTTTGTTCGGGCCCGATGCACTGTTCATAACTTTATGTGCATATGTATACATATATATATATATATATATATATATATATATATATATATATATATATATATATATAAAAGTGAACGTGTCTGTCTGTATGTCTGTCTGTGTACATTTCCCTACGCAATAACTCTGTCAATTTTTAGTCTATAGACTCGAAATTTGAAATACCGGGTACTGAGATTTGGGAAAATCGATGTGACGGGTGTCAGCCAGAAATTTGGCTGTTGAGGGGTCAAATTTCAACGATTTGACTTTTAAGAACTCTACCAAACTCCTCCGACAATTTTGGGTCTAGACACTTGAAATTTTAGATATAAGTTCCTTGAACCTGGATCTAACTTAATAAAGTGATTTGAGCCCGAAACTATAAATTTTAAGGGGTCATAATAGGGGTCAAATTAAAAAAAAAATTACTCATTTTTTTTTTGCTCAGCATACACCTCCAAACACCCGGGCAACGCCGGGCTGAAATGCTAGTATATATATATATATATATATAGAGAGAGATATTAAAAAGTGTGACTCATATCCAGGTAACCTACATCTAAAATGTCAAGTGGTTAGACCTAAAATTAGCGGAGAAGTTTGGTAGAGTTTGTCAAAAGGTCGACTTTTTCAACTTTGATTTCTTGGCCGCCAAATTTTCACCACAAAACCGATAAAAAGCTGCATGTCTAAATGCCCTTTATGTAAAATTTCAAATGTTTAGACCCAAAATTGGCTGAATAGTTTGCTAGAGACCGCAAAGGTTACATTTTTTTTTTTAGCTTTGATCCCTTGGCTGCTCAAATTTTCAGCCAAGAACCAATTAAAATGCTTATCCTATCTGAATACACTTTATATAAAATTTCAAATGGTTAGATCGTGAATTGGCTAAGTAATTTGATAGAGACAGCGGAGGTAAATTTGTTAGCTTTTACCCCAATTATGACACTTTAGCATTTATTGGGCTCAAATCATATTAAAAAGTTTGATCCATGTCCAAGTAACCTACATCTAAATTTTCAAGTGTTTAGACCGAAAATTGGCGGAGGAGTTTGATGGAGTCTACAACGGTTAAATCGCTGAACCGAGGCTCCTTGACAGCAAAATTTCTTGCCGAAAACCGATTAAAAAGATTTCCCCAAATCTCAACGCCCCTTATGTCACATCTCGAGTCTGTAGACTGAAAATTGACAGAGTTATTTGGTAGGGAAGTGCACTTTGCTCGGGCCCTATGTACTGTTCATAACTTGCCCTACGTGTGAATACACTTTATGTAAGATTTCAACTATATATATTTTAGATCAAAAATTGTCTGCGTAATTTCATAGAGAATACAGAGGTAAATGTTTTTTTTTTACTTTGACCCCAATTTTGACCCTCTTACCATTTATTATTTTAGTCTCAAATCCAAATAAAACGTTTTACCCATGTCCAAATTATCTACATCTAAAATTTACAGTGTTTAGACCCAAATTGGCGGAGAAATTCGTTAGAATCTGCAAAGATCAACTCTTTCAACTTTGACATTTTAGCAGTCAAATTTTTGCCCCAAAACTGATTAAAATGCTTGCTGCATGTCTGAATGCCCGTTACGTATAAATTTCAAATATTTTGACCCCAAATTTGCTGAGTAGTTTGCTAAACACCGTAATGGTTAAATCTTTTGAACTTTGACCTCTTGGCAGCTCAAATTATCAACTTTCTCTATCTCTGAATACCCTTTATGTAAAATTTCAAATGTATAGACCAAAAATTGGCTGAGTAATTTCACCCCAATTTTGACCCTTTGACATTTATTTTTTGTTTGGTTCAAATCAAATTAAAAATTTTGATCCATATCGAAGTAACCTACATTTAAAATTTCAAATGTTTAGACCCAAAATTGGCGGAGGAGTTTGGTAGAGTTTTCAAAGGACAAATCGTTGAACTTTGACATCTTGACAGCTAAATTTCTGGCTAAAAACAAATTAAAAATTTTTTTCCCAAATCTCAATAAGCCTTATGTCAAATCTCGAGTCTGTAGACTGAAAATTGACAGAGTTATTTGGTTGGGAAATGTACACACACGAACACACACACACACACACACACACACACACACACACACACACACACACACACAGACAATTTCACTTCTCTAGATATGCTAGTATTTCAGCCTGGCGTTGCCCGGGTGTTTGGAGGTGTACGTTGAGCAAAAAAAAATAAATAAAAAAGCGGTCAATTGTTTTACCTTGAACCCCTATTATGACCCCTTAATATTTATTGTTTTGGGCTCAAATCAAGTCATTAAGTTAGATCCATGTCCAAGGAACCTATATCTAAAATTTCAAGTGTTTAGACCAAAAATTGTCGGAGGAGTTTGGTGGAGTTCTCAAAGGTCAAATCGTTGAACTTTGACCCCTTAATCGCCAAATTTCTGGCTGAAAACCGATTACAAAGAAAATGTACACTTTTATCTATCTATCTATCTATACTCCTATAAATTCGTTTTTCTTTATATATGGCTTGTACAATTGAATCCATCTGCAAAATTTGCATATTCTTTAAAACATTCATTTTAATTAATTCCCTATTAGTTTTTTCGGTTTTCTTATGAGATGATCATCTTTAGTTAACTATTACGTGTAATTATATTCATGCAGATATTCTACATGATTTATACTTGCATAATATTTGCATAAAAAGTTTACAGTAAACAAAAAATTGTTTCCATATATATTTATGTATACTTATGTATATTTTTTGTTTAACAAATCTATCTATCTATTATTTTTATGTCTATAAAAGTGAAAGTGTTTGTGTGTGTGTGTGCGTGTAACTTTCCCTATGCAATAACTCTGTCAATTTTAAACCTACAGACTCGAAATTTGATATACAGGTTACTGAGATTTGGGAAAATCGATGTGATTGGTTTTCGGGCAGAAATTTTGCGATTAAGGGGTCAAAGTTCAACGATTTGACCTTTGAGAAATCTACTAAACTCCTCCGACAATTTTCGGTCTTGAAATTTTAGATATAGATTCCTTGGACATGGATCTAACTTAATAACTTAATTTGAACCCAAAACAATAAATTTTAAGGGGTGATGATAGAGGTCAAAGTTTAAAAAAATTGACCGTTTTTTTTTTCTTTTGCTCAGCATACACCTTAAAACACCCGGGCAACGCCTGGCACCCATGCTAGTGTATTTATAAAAGTGAACGTGTCTGTGTGTGTGTGTGTGTATGTGTGTGTACATTTTCCAACGCAATAGCTCTGTCAATTTTAAGTCTACAGACTCGAAATTTGATATACAGGGTACTGAGATTTGGGAAAATCTTTGTAATCCATTTTCGGCCAGAAATTTGGCTGGTAAGGGGTCAAAGTTTAATGATTTGACCTTTGAGAACTCTACCAAACTCCTCCGCAAATTTTGGGTTCAAACACTTGAAATTTTAGATGTGGGTTCCTTGGACATGGATCTAACTTAATCGTTTGATTTGAGCCCAAAACAATAAATTTTAAGGGGTCATAGTAGGGGTCAAAGTTTAAAAAATTTGACTTCTGCAGTCTCTACCTAATAACTCAGACAATTTCTGGTCTAAACATTTGAAATTTGGCATAAAGGGTATTCAGAGATAGGGCAAGCTTTTTAATCGGTTTGGGTCGAAAATTTTTAGTTACCAATATATAAATCTATGTATGCTTGCATGTCTACCTAAAACATTCGACAGAGGCGACGGATTTTACCAATATCAGTATCGTTTTGAAGTTCGACCCTTCATACGACAAATATCGAAAAATTGGCTAAAAACATTAACATCTTCACCTTCAACTAGGCACTTTTCTACAGGGGAGGGTCACTTTTTTCGCCGGTATTTTTGAAAGATATCCTCTCCTTTTGGTTGTCTAGCCTTACTGTAAACTTGAATCACTTTAGGTTTGGCGGTGGTCGTAACCACAAAGATGTCAGGTTTATTTCCTCCTTTGCTGTACGGGTTCGAACCTGCCTTCCTACTACCACTTTTTTTTTTGCTCAACATACACATTAAAACCCCCGGACAACGCCGGACTGAAATGCTAGTATTTTAGAAAACTAAATTAAGCAAATAAAAGTATTTTGTTGTTTATAAAAAAAAAATGTAATTAATTTAATTTAACTTTTTTTGGTAAAAAAAAAAATTAAAAATTGCTCAATAATATACAAAGTAATCAATTCAAAGTAAAAAAATCTAAAAAAAACAACATTTAATAGGAAAACGAGTAAAAATCAAGATCCATCTGTGTTTATTTATGCTTACATCAGTTGGTGTTTGTGCTTTACGATGAATGCCCTGGAAAGATCACTTCTGATTAATGCTTACCAGTTTTAAAATACAAAAAAGAAATTATTGTTCCTGATAAAAAATCTCAAAAAAAAAAAAAAAAAAAAATTAATAGAAGAGTAAAAATCAAGATCCGACTGTGTTTATTTATGCTTACATCAGTTGATATTTGTACTTTACGATGAATGCCCTGGAAAGATCACTTCTGATTAATGCTTACCAGTTTTAAAATACAAAAAAGAAATTATTATTCCTGATAAAAAATCTCAAAAAAAAAAAAAAATTAATAGAAGAGTAAAAATCAAGATCCGACTGTGTTTATTTTTGCTTACATCAGTTGATATTTGTACTTTACGATGAATGCCCTGGAAAGATCACTTCTGATTAATGCTTACCAGTTTTAAAATACAAAAACGAATATATGTTAGCCATTAATCCTTACGATGTTGTGAATAAAGACCTCTGAACAGTTGATCCACCTTTAGCATTGTCACCGTAGAATTCAAAAATCTTCTTGAAAGTTTTAACAGCAGTTCCTTTTTTTTTTCTTTTTTTTTTTTTTTAAGCATAACTACCCGGACAGGGAATTTGTTGCAATTTTCGTAGAATTTATTTTACAAATTTTAAAAGTTTACCACAAATTCGTAAAAAAAATATAATAAATTTATTTTTACTTTTTTTTGGTGAAAAAAAAAAAAACATTTCTGAATAATATACAAAGTAATCAGTTTAATGGCAGAGAAAACAAATCTCAAAAGTAAAAAATTAATAAAAAAAAAAACGAGTAAAAATCAAGATCGATCTGTTTTAATTTATGTTGATGTTTTGTATTTTACGAGGAATGCCCTGGAAAGATCACTTCTGATTAATGCTTATCAGTTTTAAATTAAAAAAAACGAAATTATGTTAGCCATTAATTTTTACAATGTTGGGAATAAAGACCCCTGAACAGTTGATTCACCTTTTGTAAAAAAAAAGAAAAAAGAAGCGAAATTGTTGCACTATAAGTAAATCAGAAATAAATTTTCGTAGAATTTATTTTACAAATTGCAAAAAAAGTATATTAAAATGTTAATATATTAGAAAACTCAATTAAGTAAATAAAAGTATTTTGTCGTTTACCACAAATTCGTCAAAAAAAAATGTGATTAATTTAATTTTACTTTTTTTTTTGGTGAAAAAAAATATTTAAAAATTTCTCAACAATATACAAAGTAATCAGTTTAATGGCAGAGAAAAAAAAAAAACCTCAAAGATAAAAATTTTTAGAGTAAAAATCAAAATCCGCCTATGTTTATTTATGTTTGTACTTTACGATGAATGCCCTGGAAAGATCAGTTCTGATTAATGCTTACCAGTTTTCAAATACAAAAACGAATTAGTCATTAATTTTTACAATGTTAGGAATAAAACTCTTTGAAAATTTTAACAGAAGTTTTTCCTTTTTTTCGTATGTTTTTATTAGAGACACTTCCCTGTTTATTATATATAGTAGTATCTTGGTCATAAAATATATTTAAATATCTTGCAATTCATGTTTGTCTCGTGTTTATTATTATAGAGTCAATTCTCTAGTGATTGTTTTTTTTATTGTACCCAATAATGATTTCCAAAGCAAGAAAGAAAAAAAAAAGATTTTAGTGTCATCAACTGGAATCGAAACCAAAACATACAGTTCTCCAGCCTTAAAACTTAGCGTCTGAGTTCAATCAATACGCAAACTTAAAACAACAACATATCATCCTCATCTTCTCTTAGTTGTTTCACGACGTTTCAAAAATTCAACCTTGATTCAACCTTGATCGGGGCCCGTGGCGCAGTTGATAGAGATGTTGAATCTCGACAGTTCCAGGTGAGAGTTGTCTGAAGATAGCGGTTTCAATCCTACCCAAAGCCGGCCGGAGGCTTACTTGGCCAAAACGTAGTGAGACGACGACAACAACTACAGAAGGCAAGAGATTCAGAGTTCCTATCCGTCGTTGTTATCACCTGACGAAGTACAAGTATTTTAATGGTGAATGCTCTGACGAACTGCAGACACTTGTGCCCCCCACGACGTAGACACCCTCGACAAACCCGACAGGCAGCTAAATCCCACCCCCACACAGTAGAGATCCCGAGATGTAAAAGATCTTTCTACTCCAGTAGTTTCTTCCCCAGAACCGCTAGACTCTGGAATTCCATTCCAGGTCCCTGCTTCCCTAACTGTACTGACATGTAGAAGTTCAAGTGTAACGTGAACCGACATCTTGCTGCCCAAATCCCAACATAGTGCCCCAGTAGTTGCTGCCCCTGATAGTAGCTCCCTACACCAAAGTAGCAATGTGCCTTGTTTGGGGTGAAAATGTAAAATAATAAAAAAAAAAAAATAAAAAAAAGTTGGCCGAAACGTCATGAAACAACAATTAAAAAAGATGAGAATAATAGTCCGCAATAAATAAAAATATAAATTTATATTTGCGCATGCGTAGAAATAACACGTTTAGTCAACTTAGGTCTGTCAATTTCCAGTTTATTCCAATAGTAATGGATGTATCTATACATCAATACGATAATTACTGTGTGTTATTTTGTTTGTCAGGCTTACATCTTCTTTCTTCCTAATAATAAATCAGTTTAACAAGAATTTTTCATAAGTTTTGGTGTCAGTTTCGATTATAGCTGATAGCATTAAAGTCATCTATGTTTTTTTTATAAATAATTTTACCAGGAATTCTTGTATCCTGTACCTCTATAAGGCCACTATTCGCCCATGTATGGAGTATTATTGTCACATTTGGGCTGGTGCATCTGCTACTAGTCTCTCACTACTAGACAGGGTTCAAAAGAGAGTCGACAACCTGATAGGTCTTGAACTATCATCTAAGCTTCAACCGCTGTCCCATTTACGAAATTTTGCATCCCTCTGCCTGTTCTACAAGTATTTTAACGGTGAATGCTCTGACGAACTGTAAGCACTTGTACCCCCTCGACGTAAATACCCCCGACAAACACGATTAGCAGCTAAATCCCACCCCTACACAGTAGAGATCCTTTGATGTAGGAGTACTTTCTACTCCAGTAGTTTCTTCCCTAGAACTGCTAGATTTTGGAACTCCCTTCCAGATTACTGCTTCCCCAACTGTACTGACATGCAGAAGTTCAAGTGTAACGTGAACCGACATCTTGCTGCTCAACTCCCCACATAGTACCTCTGTAGTAGCTGATAGTAGCTCCCTACATGAAAGTGGCAATGTGTCTCGTTTAGGGTAAACATGTAATAAAAACAATTCTTCATAAATTTTGGTTTCGGTTTCGATTATAGCTGATGGCACTCAAGCCATCTAGTTTTTATAAATAACTTTACCAAGAATTCTTCACGAGATTTGGTTTTGGTTTCGATTATAGCTGATGGAACTCAAGTTATCTATCTATCTATCTATCTATCTATCTATCTCTCTCTCTCTCTATATATATATTTTCATAAGTTTTGGTTTCGGTTTCGATTATAGCTGATACACCCAAATCATATAGATATTTTTTTTATATTCTTGAAATCACAACTTTATAATATATAAAAATCGATATAACATTAACTCTATAATAATATATACGGAATCTTCATAAATTAAAATATCATATTTTAGCGTATTTTATGACCGGGCTACGCCGGGTGTCCCTGTTAGTTAAAGATTATGGAGATATGTTTGTGTGTGTGTGTGTGTGCGCGGGTGTGCGTGTGCGTGTTGAGTTTTCATATTTGTATGGAAACAGATGATTACCCTTCCTCAAGTGTACTCGTTGCGACATTCGTCGAAAAGCGGTGATCGCGCCCTTTCTACCAATCCAGCCCTACCCCAGCGAATGTTCCGTTCCCACGTCTTCAGGTTTCGTATGCTTTCTCATTCCCGCCCTGTCGGGCGTTGTCGAACACTTCAAAGTTGCTGTCGCTGGAAACTTCCAGGAAGGATTCCAGATGAAGTTCTTGCTTACAAGTGACGGAGAATATATCCTTCGCATTATGACACGCAGACTACGGATCGCAATATTAATAATAATAATAATAATAATAATAATAATAATAAAAAAATCAACTAGCATGGCTGTCAGGCGTTGTCCATCAGCATGGACAAAAATAAAATAAATAAAAAATGCTGAAAGTGTTTGTGTGTGCAACATATTTTTTTCAGAACTCCTCTGTTATAGCGTGTCAGGAGGCGATTCAAAGAAATAAAATAAAGTGCTCGATCGCGAATATGAGAGCTGAAAATACAAATATCTATTTAAAAACTATATATATCTATCTTATATATATATATATATATATATATATATATATATATATATATATATATATATGTATATTTAGATTTCTCGTTTTGTTTCGCGTTTTTAAAACGCTGATGAGTTGTACTGAGTTTATATCAACCACAAATGGCTGATTCAATACAATGAAACCACTGGTTCGCCTTTGGCTATGGGTGAGTAGCTTTTAAATAAATATTTGTATATATATATATATATATATATATATATATATATATATATATATATATACACACAAATAAATTTACTAATACATTAAAATAGACACTGCTTCTTAGACTCCAGGTCTAATTCCCTCTAACACACACACACACACACACACACACACACACACACACACACACACACACACACACACACATATATATGGTTGAGTTTTTTCTGTCGCTCTGTCATTGATACTAAAAGCATACTTTTTTCTATTTAAAAACTATTATTAAAACGAACTTCTTAATATACTCAGTCATAGATATGCGAGCACCTACAGGGACGTTAACTAATTTGCATATTCCTTTCAAAAGACGGGCGTTAATTATTTATTCGTTTTTTATGATTTCTTATTAAATAATTGGTTTCATTTAACTCTTACGCTGAATTCTATTTATGCATAGTTTCTACATTCTGAATAAAATACCAATAATACTAATAACAAAAGAAGGGGTAATACATAGTAGAATGGATTCAACCAAACATTATGTAAAAACAATAGTTCGTAAATAATAGGCACATTAACTTGTGGAGAAAGGGACGGATGACATAGGTAAGAAATACCTATTTTAAAAGACTTGACTTCATTTGCCTAATTTATCAGGAGAAAAAAAAAAAAAAACTAAATCCAGTAACAAAAATTTTTTTGTTCATAGGTTTTGAGAGGGGTTATGTTTGACCCACACTGCTGGGGAGCCATGATTTAATATCCTGGATTGTTTTTAAATCCCCGAGACAGTGTTTCAGGGTAAACAACTAATGATCCGTTTAGAAACAATGGCACTGTTGTTTGTTCATGATAGAAAAACTATTCAGCGATGCAGGAAATTAATTGAATTACTGACAAAATAATTTTCCAACGAAGGACTCATCGAGGAATTGTTAGTATGTATACACACACACACACACACACACACACACACATATATATATATATATAAGAGGTGGGTGTAGTTTGCTTGAAGCATTGTATAGTATGTAGTTAAATGGAATTGTAGAAGGCGGTACAATGCAGAAGTAACGTTTGTCAAAGTCAAGTAAACATCTGATGAAGAGATCTTTCTCGAAATATTATATTACACGGACATACCACCAGACCGACTTTCCCATGTAACCACTGTGCAAATATAAATATACTGCGTATATGAAATATGAATATGTACACATGTATTTATAAATTGTATTAATAAATTTCTCACCTGCTTCAGCTTGTGTCTTTCCGTTACTTCTGCATTGTACCGCCTTCTACAATTCCATTTAAATATATATATATATATATATTATATATATATATATGTATATATATATATATATATATATATATATATATATATATATACTAGCGGGGGTACCCGGCGTTGCCCGAGTGTTTGTTTCCGGGACGGGGGGAGTTTTAAAAAATGTTATGGTAGGTAAGTAGGAAGGATCAAACCCGGAGTCATGAGTAAAAGTAGGAAAATAAAGTGTGAAAAAAAACAAACATCTGCAACGTTAACAGTTCGGCCACCAAGAAAAGTCCATTCCAGTTGTTTAGGAAAAAAAAACAAAAAAAAAAAACGACTACGGTAGGTCGGCGCGAACGTGAAAATATAATGTGAATTGTCCAGCACGCTAACCACTACGCCACAGAGCACTGCAGCTTAGTTTAGTGATTTTAAATAACTTCACATGAAAGAACTACGAAGCCAAACTGGTGTTCTCTTCTCAACTGTTCCTTGTGAACGATCCCCAAACAGTGTTAAGTGGTGGCAGGGGGAGGAGGAATTTATTAGAGAGAAAATATTTTACCACTTCCATTGATCTTAACCGATTTTGGCCGTGACTTCTCAGCAGAAAAAGTATATAAATCTAAGATTATCGAGGAATTTGAGAAATAATAAGCCTATAACACACCTCAGATATTGTTCTGCCGTTTGTGCATATTATATTTGCATGAAATATCTTGATTTTTAATCCTATTAATGTCAAAATCAGACGGGAAAAAATGAGTTCATTTTATTTATATAGAAGATAGAATAGAAGAAGAAGAATAGAAGATAGAAGAAGAGAAGAGAAGAGATATACACAAAGTCACGCACAAATTAATAGTAGTAAGATTTATTCAAATTCAAAGTTCGGTACTCCTGCAGTATTTTACCCACCGATTTCACGATCTTAGCCGAGCGTTGATCGACATCCGTCGGAAAACGCCGGAACATGGCGAGCGGTACGATACTCTATCAGCCAATCAGAGGGCGCTTCAAACGAACGCGCAGCAGACGAATAATTTTCATTGAAATTACACACATAGCGTTTCATTTCAGTTATTTTATTGTTCAAAGTAAAAAATACACAGCCTTTCATTTCAGCTATTTAATTTAGCGATAAAAAAAACCCGGGAGCTGTTGGAAACATATTTATGCGAATTTATGTGGAGACAAAAATTTGGACACAACCCTTTTGTCTCCATAATAAATCAAATCGCGGAAGGCTACCCGGTTTGGGAAGGAGCTTCTTTCCACATCCTCTGAAAACCCTTTGCTCCCTACTTTGCCTCTACAGTCAGTAGAAAATCTTCCAGTCGGAACTAAAGATAAACAGTAATTGTTGTCCCCCCTACAAACATTACTGAAAAAAAAAACAAAAAAACATTGAAGTGTTTATTATTACTGTTGCTTACCCCCCCCCCAAAAAAAAAACAGCTATCGGAAAACAAAATGAACAAAAAAAAAAAAATATTCAACAAAATAAATTTATTTTACTTTAAAAAAAACTTACGGTAAGTGTTTGTGATTTATTTTATCCAAATTTTTTGTATTAATTTTATCCATTTTGTTGTGTTTGTGTAATATCTTTTCCTTGTAATGTTGTTGCTATTCACATACTTTTAGCGTTCTTGCACCGTAGCTCCGAATTCTCAGCTTTCGTCGGCGTTAACGCCGAAAGCGTTCGTCAACGCTCGGCTAAGATCGTGAAATCGGTGGGTAAAATACTGCAGGAGTACCCAAAGTTCTTTACAAGGATTACAATTGCTCGATATGTTCGCCGTTTGCAGCTATGCATGAGCCAATAGGAAATTCAAAGTTCCTGTAGACACGATTCAGTAAATCAGCATCACCATCAATTTGAAGACAAGCATCAATAATACGACTCTTCAGATGATCCAAATCATGAATCTTCGTTGAATAAACAATTTGCTTAATGTGACCCCAGAAATAAAATATAAATATTAATAAAAAATAAATATTAACATTGGTACGTGACTTTTTGGCCACCCTATATATATATATATACTCCTATAAATTCGTTTTTCTTTTGTGTGTATTGATATTCATATTAAAAACCCTTTTTTTCTATTTATTTAAAAAGAAAATACAATTTTTTTTTGTATATGTTGTGGAAATGCATTCACTAGCAAAAGATCTAACTAATTTGAATATTCTTTTAAACATTCATTTTAATTAATTCCCTATAAGTTTTTTTTCGTTTTTCTCATGGGATGATCATCTTGAGTTAACTATTACATGTAATTATATTCATGCAGATATTCTACATGATTTATACTTGCATAATATTTGCGTAAAAGTTTACAATAAAGGGAAATGTTTTTCTATATATATTTATGTATGCGTATATATTTTTGTTTAAAAATTTTGCCTACCAAAGTTTTTCCTCCGTCAATTTTTTAAAAAACATTATACATAATTTCTTAATGCTGCAATATTTTAAGTTATAAATTTATTATCGTTTTTGATAGAATATCTTGTTTTTTTCTTCTCCAGTTTCAACAACTAGTCCTTTTACTTTTCTAATCTTAGCCATATTACTTTCACTGTTCGCATTTTTCTATGTAATCCATGATTTTTCCCAGGCTTTGCTTTGAAATAATATTTTCTTTTTTGTGTTCAATATCATATGCATTGTCAACAATCCATAAAATTAAATTTTACCAACTTAAATTGAGTAAATAAAATAATCGAATAAAAGACGTAATTAAGTAAAGAAAGAGAAAGAAAAGACAAAAAAAGAGAAACAGAATTAATTAATTATACATATATATATATATACATATATATATATATATATATATATATATATATATATATATATATATATATGTGTGTGTGTGTGTGTATATATACGGTTTTAAAAATAATAAATAATATATATACTGTTTTAAAAATAATAAATAAATAAAAATGTTATATACGTCTAAATAAAAAAAATGAGCTTCGAAGCCACTATTAACCGTATTTATCATTTTAAAACAACAACAAATATATATATATATATATGTATATATATATATATATATATATATATATATATATATATATATATATATATATATATATGTGTGTGTGTGTGTGTGTGTGTGTTGAATATGAAAAATAGTGGCTACACATATGCAAACATGTTCAGTGACCACCCTGCTAGGGAAAATCACATCATCAGGCCAAGAATATCTCCCTCTTTGGTTGACAGATTTTGGTTTTGTTTTTGTTTAAATAACTAAACAATATTATCAATAATATAATATGATATATATATATATATATATATATATATATATATATATATATATATATATATATATATATATATATAAAATATATTTTAGTTATCGACATACCGACATTCACAACTCATCAGTGCCGCTAGACTAACACCTATCCCAAGCCGAGAATCGAACCTAGAACCGTCGTGACGACAGTCGGCAGTTCTACCCCCTGATTACGGAAGCGGTGGCCGCAACTAATCTGTCCGAATGTCTATTTAAATAAACATCCGTCCGCCACTCGTAAAGTGCTCAAACGTTTGTTTGTAAACAAACCGCGAGCTTCGCATTTTTTCAGCTAAATTAAGTAGCGAGTGAGATTATTTACGATAGTGCTCAACCCAAGAGGGGTGGCTTTATAAAATATATTTTAGTCATCGACATACAGTCCTGTTTCGTTGTTTCACAACTCATCAGTGCCGCTAGACTAACACCTATCCCAAGCCGAGGATCGAACGTCTCAAACGTTTGTTTGTAAACAAACCGCGAGCTTCGCATTTTTTCAGCTAAATTAAGTAGCGAGTGAGATTATTTATGATAGTGCTCATATATATATATATATATATATATATATATATATATATATATACGAGTTAAAAAGTCTCTGTGTGTGTCTGTCTGTGTGCATTTCCCTACCAAATAACTCTACCAATTTTCGGTCTCGAAATTTCACATACGGGGTATGTGAGATTTGGAAAAAACATTTTAATCGGTTTGCGACCAGAAAATTGTCTGTCATGGGGTCTAAGTTCAACGTTTTGATCTTTGAAAACAAACAATTTTGGGTCTAAACTCTTGAAATTTTAGATATAGATTACTTGGACATGGATCTAACTTTATAATTACAAAACAATAAATGTTTGGGGGTCAAAATTGGGTTCAAATTTCTAAACAATTTGATCTCTGCGATCTCTACTAAATTACTCAGCCAATTTTTGATCTAAACATTTGGAATTTTACATAAAGTGTATTCAGACATAGGGCAAGCTATTCAATAGTTTTTTTTTCTGAAAATTTTGCTTCCAAGGGGTCAAAGTTAAAAAGATTTGACCATTGCGGTTTCTAGCAAATTATTAAGCCAATTTTGGGCCTAAACATTTGAAAGTTTACATAAAGGATATTCAGACTTTCAACAAGCTCTTTAATCAGTTTTTGGGCGAAAATTTGGCTGCCAAGAGGTCAAAGTTTTAACAGTTGATCTTTACAGATTCCACCAAACTCCTTCGCCAGTTTTGGGTCTAAACACTTGAAATTATAGATATAGGTTACTTAAATTATAGATATAGGTTACAGATATTTTAATTTGATTTGATCCCAAACCAGTACATATTAAGGGGTCCAAATTACGGTCAAAGTAAAAGAAAATTTTACCTCTAGCAACTTGTCTCTACTGTACTTGCAATAAACCTTATCCCTGAGTGGCTTCCGGGCCTTGATAAGTGGTGACCACCGTGTAAAAACAAATTTATTAACATTCATATCTGATTTACCTCTGCACTCCATGCTTAAAAAGGAAGTGTCCTCTATAGTATCAGATCTGACCGAATGATTAATTGTAGGCATAGACCAATTCATACCATCTAAAAAATTCCAACAAAAACCTAACAGCCAGCCATGGTTCTCCCCAGAATGTGCTGCTGCTATCGCGCACAGAAATCACTTTTTCCATAGCTACCAACGTAATAGATGCACTGACACTAAAGCTGCTTTCAGGACTGCCAGCAACCACTGTAAAAGAGTAATAAAAATGCAAGAGAGCTATATGCCCAGTCTGTTAAATCCAAGGTAGCTGATCAGCAGCTTGGTTCCCACCAGTTTTGGCAAATAACAAATAGGATCCATTATCAATGGACCAGAGGTCATCTTGTCAGCGTCAGACAAGGCCAAACTATTTGCAAAGAACTTTGCAGCTAATTCTACCCTATGCGACGAAGGCCATCAACTCCCCATATTTCCTCCTATAACACAGAACAAGCTAGGTAACATACAAATATCCGTGCATGAGGTCGCCAAGCTAATCAAGAACCTTGATTCCAGTAAAGCAACTGGCCCTGATGGCATCCCAATTATAGTGTTAAAAAAGCTTCAACCAGAACTTGCTCCCATACTTACGAAACTATTTAAGCGCTGCCTTAAGGAGAAGTGCTTTCCGACTCCCTGGAAGACCACATCAGTTTGCCCTGTATTTAAGAATTCAGGTGATAAATCATCTCTCTCTCAGTACAGACCAATAAGTCTCCTGTGTGTTATGAGTAAGTTGCTGGAATCCATATTAAATAGAGAAATAGTCAACCACCTCAGCAGGAATAACCTTCTTAGTGACACACAATATGGTTTCCGCTCTGCAAGATCTATCGCAGATGTGCTGACGGTTATATCTCACAGGATTAGTGAATCTCTTGACAAAGGCTTCCTTTCTAGGGCAATTGCTCTTGACATATCAAAGGCCTTCGACAAGGTATGGCATAAGAGTCTACTTCACAAGATTTCTAGCTACAGTATAACTGGAAATGTTTTCTCAATCATTAAATCATTTCTCTCCGATAGGCTCATAAGAGTAGTGGTAGATGGACAAAAATCGGAGGCCTGCAATATAAATGCTGGAGTCCCTCAGAGGTCAATCGTGGGCCCAACTCTCTTCCTGATCTACATCAATGACCTCCCTAAACACATACTTAAATCATTCGTTGACATCTATGCTGATGACACGACCATCTACGGCAACACATCAAAGGCTGTAAACGACAAAGTTTTCTCTGATTCTCTCTCCTCTGATCTCGAGCGCGTGGTTCAGTGGGGGAAGATGTGGCTGGTTACCTTTAATGCATCCAAAACAAAACTCCTATCCTTACATCATCAACGCTCTGATCCCCATCTGGCATCAATTGTGATGGATGGCTCTCGTCTGGGTGAGGCGTGTTTTGACAAGCTTCTGAGCTTGACCTTTACTCCTGACCTGAAATGGAACACGTACATCAAGTCTGTTGCCAAGGTCGCTGGAAAGATGGTGGGATCCTTCTACCGCTCCAGAAGATATCTCACTACTGATGCAATTCTCTATCTATATAAAAGCCAAGTACGTCCAAGGATGGAAAACTGTTGCCATATCTGGACAGGAGCTGCTAAAAACAGCCTATCCTGCCTTGACAGAGTACAAAATAGACTTCGTGGCTTAGTGGGGGGTGCCCTTTTCTCTACCCTGCAACCTCTCTCCCACAGAAGAGACGTTGCGAGCCTATCCTTGTTTTATCGTTATTTCCATGGCAGGTGCTCGTCTGAACTCCAATCTCTGGTCCCCCCTCGCCAATCTTTCACGAAAAACACCTGTCTAGCTGAATCCACTGTGAAAATTTTCCCCCACTCTATATCTGTGCCTTAATCAAAACGCGGATTCCATGAACAAAGCTTCTTTCTTAGAACTGCACGCCTGTGGAACTCTGTTCCGTCTGCCTGCTTCCCACCAGACTACAACTTAGATGTGTTCAAGTCCAACGTTAACAAATTCCTAATGAACCGCCCCCTTAAGTAAACACTTCATCAAATCTCCACACTAACGTAATGTACTTGCAATAACTCTTATCCCTGAGTGGCTTCCGGGCCTTGATAAGTGGTGATCACTGTGTAAAAAAACAAAAAACAAAAAAAAACAGTACATAGTATCTGGTCGCCTATGGCGGACTCTATGCGTTGGAAAGAAGCTTTGGGATCCTTCTATAGATCCAGTATATATCTCACTGCTGATGCAATTCTCTACCTATATAAGAGCCAGGTAGTCCAAGGATTGAGTACTGTTGCCACATCTGGGCAGGAGCTGCAGGGAAGACGTTATCCTGCCTTGACAGAGTTCAAAATAGACTTTGTAGCCTAGTGGTGGATGCCCTTTTCACTTCCCTGCAACCTCTCTCCCACAGAAGAGACGTTGCGAGCCTGTCTCTGCTTTATCGTTATTTTCATGGCAAGTGCTCGTCTGAGCTCCAATCTATGCCCCACCCTCGTCAAACTTTCATGAAAAACACTCGTCTAGCTGAAATGACTATCAATAATTCCCCCCCATGCTTTATCTGTGCCTAAACCTAAACGTAGATTCCATGAACAACATTTTTTCTTAGAATTGCACAACTGTGGAACTCTCTTCCATTTGCCTGCTTTCCAACTGACTATAATATAGTCGTCTTCAAGTCCAATGTAAACAAATTCTTGATGAGCCGTCCCCCTTAAGTAATCCAATTTACCAAATTTCCACTACTACCGATTACTACGTCACTGTCCCATTGACCACTGTACGCTTGTTAACCCTTATCCTCGAGTTGCATCTGGGCCTTGATAAATGGTGACTCCTTTGTAAAAAAAAAATTGCAATATGGACGTGATAGATTTATGATGTACTGTTATGTACGGTTCGAAATTATTTTATGCATAGCATGCGTATAATCTCTACTATCATATAAAGGAACCTGCGTGTCTGCGTGTCCGTTCCCTATGGACTCGAAAACGGCTGGGTCGATTTTTATGAAATTCACACAAAAGTATTTTATGTGCCTGATTATTAGATAGATTTTGTATCGAAATGTCTTCGATAAGTATCGATCATCATCATCGTCGTCGTCATCGTTGTCATCATCATTATCATCATCATCATCATCGTTGTCATCGGCGTCATCATCGTCGTCGTCGTCGTCATCATCATCATCGTTGTCATCGTCGTCGTCATCATCATCATCGTCGTCATTGTCATCATCGTCGTCGTCGTTATCATCATTGTCATCATCGTCATCATCATCATTATGATCATCGTCATCATCGTCATCACTATCATCATCATGCAGTCTGTCAGTCTTGACGATGACTAGTGGGGACTTCAATGCTTTATCCTTCGGTGCTGGACTTTCCACCTTGGCTCCAAACTTGCTTGCGCAGTTTAGGTGCAGTATCTGTTGCGCATCAGATAAACACCCTCTGAACCTCCAATGCTCATGTCCACTGAAGCGATCCCGCGACGACTGGCAGCAGAGGAGGCCCGCAGCTTCTGGCCGAAAGTAATCTCAGTGAGGTAGACAGATCTCGGAGTAGTAGGGGATCCCAGAGGTACCTATTTACAATGCCTCCCCAAGGGGCAGAGTTAACCACTAGGGTGTTTTTTTAACGTGGAGAAAAGGTACAAAAATAAAAAAAATTGTCTCAGTCGTGAAGTACTTCTTCAGCGAAAGGGAACAAGAAATGGAAGTGCAGCATCTGAAGGACATATACTACACTTTGATCTTGGCTAATAAGCCAAAGAGGTGGTGCGTTATGTTCCACCGATGTGTGGACGCGCTCCTGGCAAACTATCAACCCCTAGCCACTGTCTTGTGGATGCCCTTGGTTGGGCAGAGACTAGATACATATAATTGATAACTGAAACAATCCGATAAAAGAAAGTACAGGTGGTTTGGACCAAATTTAATATCATACACAGCCTAAAATCACAAGTGCATTTGAGAAGTTTTATTACAAACAGCAGGTTCTTTGATATGACAGAGACGCGTTTGAAATGAATGTTTCTCTTTAAAGCACAATTACACTATGATACTCGACTGTTTTTTATTTTAAACTTAAATTCAAACTATTACCACCGCACAAGCAGTAATACCACGCATATAAAACCAACAGTAGGTTCTTTGATATGACAATTGAGAGTGTTTCTGTTTAGAGCAGAATTGAAGCATGATACTTGATTTTTGCATTTTTAAACTTTAATGCAAGCAATTATATATGAAAATAATAGCAAAACAGAAAACAATCTTACACATTTCTAATAAAAAGTAAAATGGACCCAGTACATCAATAATACGGTCTCAATGATAAGTTATACAGAAAAATAAGAGAACACAAAGAAAAAATAATAATAAATAAATAAATCAATTAAATAAATGAATAAGCAGATCAAATCAAGAAAATTAAACGAGGATTTACAAATTTTTTCCATACAGCAGATAATCTATACAAAACTTAAAAATATAGAATTACCTCTCTAAATAACTAACGTAATTAAAACAAATGATTTGATATAACTTTCCGTTCGATCTAATAACAAATCAAAAAAATAATATAGAATTATTATTAAAAGTAAAACTAAAATTACTTCCATACTACAGTCAACATAATTAATTTAAACAATGAAAAATAATTTTATAAAATCAACAGTAGGTTCTCTACAGTGCAATGTAGACTAAAATGTATTATGAACTAAATCACTTATTATGGCATTTGAAGCTTCTTCCAGGTGCATCAGGTGGGCCCCTAATGAGAGCAGGCAATCAATCGAATTGATTGAAAAAAATGGGCTATTTCATCGATTTCAATGGAAATAAAACTATGGGAGTATGAAACGTTCGTTTATAACTATTCAATCCCGGGCAACATCAGGTTACCCTGCTAGTGTATATATAAGTCACTAAGCGTGCTTTTTGTGCGTGCTAACTCGCTGTTGTCAGTTTCTTTTTAGGGACACCTCGTTGAAATATGCTGTGGATCAAGTAACAAAATAACATAAAAACAGCTGCACGTGTGTGTGTACGTGTGTGTGGTTGTGTGTGAGTGTGGCTGTGTGTGTGGTTGTGTGTGTGAGTGTGTGTGTGTATGAGTGTGTGTGTGTGTGGTTGTGTGTGTGTGTGTGGTTGTGTGTGTGGTTATGTGTGTGTGTGTACGTGTGTGTGTGGTTGTGTGTGAGTGTGTGTGTGTGTGTGGCTGTGTGTGTGGTTGTGTGTGTGAGTGTGTGTGTCTGAGTGTGTGTGTGGTTGTGTGTGTGTGTGTGGTTGTGTGTGTGTGTGTGGTTGTGTGTGAGTGCGTGTGTGTGGCTGTGTGTGTGGTTGTGTGTGTGTGTGTATGAGTGTGTGTTTGTGGTTGTGTGTGTGTGGTTGTGTGTGTGTGTACGTGTGTGTGTGGTTGTGTATGAGTGTGTGTGTGTGGCTGTGTGTGTGGTTGTGTGTGTGAGTGTGTGTGTATGAGTGTGTGTGTGTGGTTGTGTGTGTGTGTGTGTTTGTGTGTGTGTGGTTGTGTGTGCGTACGTGTGTGTGTGGTTGTGTGTGAGTGTGTGTGTGGCTGTGTGTGTGGTTGTGTGTGTGAGTGTGTGTGTGTATGAGTGTGTGTGTGTGTGGTTGTGTGTGTGTGTGGTTGTGTGTGTGTGTGGTTGTGTGTGTGTGTGGTTGTGTGTGTGTGTGTACGTGTGTGTGTGGTTGTGTGTGAGTGTGTGTGGCTATGTGTGTGGTTGTGTGTGTGAGTGTGTGTATGAGTGTGTATGTGTGTCGTTGTGTGTGTGTGTGTGTGGTTGTGTGTGTGTGGTTGTGTGTGTGTACGTGTGTGTGTGGTGGTGTGTGTGTGAGTGTGTGTCTGTGTGTGTGTGTACGTGTGTGTGTACATGTGAGTGTGTGTTTGTGTGTGTGTGTGTGTGGAGGGTGACGACTGCGACGAAATGCGTAACACGCGCCTGGCTGCGATCGTCCGTTTTTCTTTTCTCCGTGACCCTTTATTCTGTGTACATTTCTCGCCTTTGTGCGATCATTGACGTAAAAAAAGGTCACAATGTGGGTTGGTCTCTTTGTTCACATATGAAATCGAACGGACCTTGTTCCTCTCGGCTTACGTCATTCTGATCAGCAATCAGAACATAAACACCCGTCGCCGCCAGAATATGTATATGTATGTGTGTGCGCTCGGGTGTGTGTGTGTGAGAGTATAACATCCGATATCTTTCCAAAAAACCCAGCCACAATGAAACAATACGTCATGTTTGAAACATGAATCAAACACAAGAATAAAAGAATACCCCTAAAATATTCGATAAACTTTATCAATAGCGGTTGAAATTATTTTAATAATCCCCAAACATAACATGACATTCTTTTACAATTATATACATATAATTATAATATATATATAATTATAATATATATATATATATATATATATATATATATATATATATATATATATATATATATATATACATATATATATATAATGTTTGAATTTGTCCGAATAGTCTTGAAACAATTGTAACTAACGATGAAATACACTATTTGTTGCTATCAACTCATTCTTTGAAGTCTTGGTTTTTGTTAAAACAATATATATATATATGTATATATAATATATATATATATATATATATATATATATATATATATATATATATATAAATTTTCAGATAAAACGGTAATAAAAAAAATAAAACATATATATAATTGTAAAAATATTGTAAAAATATATATATATAATTGTAAAAGAATGCCACGTTATGTTTGGTTATTGACAAAGTTCATCGATTATATATAAATATATATATATGTGTGTATATTTATGTGTGTATATATGTGTGTATATATGTATATGTGTGTATATATGTATATATATAAATATATATATATATATATATGTATATTTATATATATATGTATATATATAAATATATATATATATATATAAATATCCATGCATATATATATATATATATATATATATATATATATATATATAATCCTCTCAGCATAGAGAAAAATATGCAAAAATTAACACACACATGCGGTGTACAGGGGGGGAACTTCACATTGACTTAGTCCACAATACGTTGTAGTAGTAGTAGTAGTAGTAGTAGCAGCAGCAGCAGCAGCATTGCACTGTAGAGAACTTACTGTATAAAATTCTTTTATATAATGACTTTAATTTTAAAATGCAAAAGACTAATATTATGGTATAATTGTGCTCTGAAAAGAAATATTCAGTTCGAACCCGGCCCTGTCTTATAAAAGAACCTACTGCTGATTTTGTACGCTGGGCTCTTTTTGCTAGTTCGGTGATATATATATATATATATATATATATATATATATATATATATATATATATATATATATATATATATAGTAGTGTGATTGATAATTTAAGATTCAACTGTTTGATAAGAAGGAACAACAACAAAGTCAATAGTTTGTACGATCGTTTCGGAAACGATGTATTTATTGTGAGAGACATTAAGCCACGGACAATAATTTTTACATATAGTTTAAAAAAAAAAAAAGTCTCCTCATCAGCAAAAGTATTGGGTGGTTTTTTTTTATATGTAACAGACACCATAAATAAACCTAGTAAATTTTATATATATACACACACAAATATATATATATATATATATATATATATATATATATATATATATATATAGCAATGTGATTGATAATTTATAATTCAAATTCAAATTAAAAATTAAAAATCTGTTTCATAAGAAGGAACAGCAACAAAGTCAATAATTTGTACGATCGTTTCGGAAACGATGTCTTTCTTGCGATAGACATTAAGTCATGGACAATAATTTTGACATATAGTTTTTTTGTTGTGTTCCTTCACATTACTAAATATCAAAGTAGCTCTAGGATATTTGCCTATTGAGCTTATTATATATCTGAATTGCAACGAGCATTGTTTTTCTTGTGTTTTACTCAAATTAGTAATTTTACTATCACATTAAAATGCAATCTTCTCTTTAGACTACTGTTCTAACCCCATTGTAATTATATATATATATATATATATATATATTTATATACATATATATATTTATATATATATATATAAATATATAAATTACATGAGGTATTTTTTAATTTATAGTGTTATATATATACTCCTATACTCCTATCAATTTGTTTTTTTTTGTATTCATATTCATATTAAAAACCCTTTTTTCTATTTATTTAAAAAGAAAATACAACTTTGTTATATATTGGCTTGAATTGCATTCATCTGCTTAAGATCTAGCTAATTTGTATATTCTTTTAAACATTCATTTTAATTAATTTTCCGGTTTTCTTATGGGATGATCATCTTTAGTTAACTATTACATGTGATTATATTAATGCGTTTGTTCTATATGATTTGCGTAATATTTGTGTAAAAAGCTTATAGTAAATACAAACCTAGCCCAAAAACTAACAGAGGAGTTTGGCAGGCAAAATTTTTAAAACAAATATATATATATATATATATATATATATATATATATATATATATATATATATATATATATATATATATGAACAAATGATTAATAAAACATGTTAAAAGACATCTTGAAAATGAGTTAAAAACATTTAATTTTTTAAAAGGAAGCACAAGATAAGTGGATAGTCCTTAATCCGCGGAGTTTCGAAGAAATACTCTCCTTTTCATCAGAGGGCAGGAATTAGCAAAATGCGGGATCGGATTTTGCATATAAAAGTATTTAATGAAACTACAAGTAAGTCACAGATCTTACTTTGTTAAAAAAAGGGTGAGGTAAGGGGAATAGGAGGTAAAAGAAAAAATGATAAAAAGATTTCACAAGAATGGATAGTCCGGTGAAGGGTAAAAAATCTAAGAATGGTAAAATCCAAACACGGTCGAATTTAAAATTTCCAATTTAATGGGTAAGTTCCAAATGGTCCAAAATGATCCAAAAAGGCAAAGTTCCTTGGAAAAAATCACAAATGGAATGAATTCCAAATCATTCAAAGAAAAAGCACTGGAGAGAATATTTAAAACACGTCTGTCAAGGCTGGAGGAATCAAGTAAATTAAGGTTTAAAAAAAAAAAACGAAAAGCGGTGAAAGTTTAAATTTGAAAAGCAAGGTCAAACTGACCCAGACAAAAAGCACGAAAGTTAGCATTAATAATTAGGTCAACTTAGATATGCACGTGAAAGTCCCAGAATTAAATTAAGAAACACGGGTCAGAAGAACAAATAAATGGCTAAGTTTATGAAATGGAGCGTCTGTTATATTAAAAAAAACAAAAAAACAAAAAAACTATATATACACTATATATACACACATACATATATATATACACACACATACGCATACATATACATACATACAGACACACAAATGCACACATACAAGTACATATTTTTTTTACATGTTTTTTTTAAACAAAATACGTACGCATATATATATATATATATATAATTTAAAGGAGATTAGAATAATAGTCTAAAGAGCTAAGTGTATTTTAATGTAATAGTGAAATTACTAGTTTAATTAAAATACAGGAAATACTCGTTGTAATTTAGATATATAATAAGCTCGATAGTTAAATGTCCTAGAGCTAATTCAATATTAAGTAATGTGATTTATAATTTAAAAATTTAAAAATTTTTTAAAATTTAAAAATCAAAATTTAATTAAATTAAAAATCAGTTTCATAAGAAGGAACAACAACAAAGTCAATTATCTGTACGATCGTTTCGGAAATCCGTGCTTTTTTATTTGTGGTATACATGAAGTCACGTAGAACAATTATACATAGTTTTTTTGGTAAGCACGGTCTCCTCATCAGCAAATTTAGGAGGATTTCTATTGAATTGAAAAGACACCAAAAATAAACCTAGCATTAAAAGTAAGGCAGATGAATCTGAAAAATTGAAGTAAAAGGTTTGGATTAAAAATTTATAAGAAAATTAATAAGAAAATTGGTATAGGTTAGAGATAGAAATGAGTAGAAAAAATATATTTTTTTTTTGAATTTACATAATAAATTTGATTTAAAAATATATAGATATATAATTACCTTTTGGTTTTTCTTTTTTTGAAATCAGGAACTGTATTTAAAGTAGTCATTTAGATGTATAATAAAATTATATAATATAAAAGTCATTTAGATGTATAATAATATAAACTATGTATACTTGTTCTACGTGACTTCATGTATACCACAAATAAAAAGCACGGATTTCCGAAACGATCGTACAGATAATTGACTTTGTTGTTGTTCCTTCTTATGAAACTGATTTTTAATTTAATTAAATTTTGATTTTTAAATTTTAAAAATTTTAAAAATTTTTAAATTATAAATCACATTACTTAATATATATATATATATATATATATATATATATATATATATATATATATATATATATATATATATATATATATATATATATATGCGTACGTATTTTGTTTAAAAAATTTTGTCTTCCGAACCCCTCTGTCAGTTTTTGGTCAAGAAACATAAAACTTAATATATAGAGTATTCGAACACATGCGATTTTAGCCCGGGAAAATCGGTTCAAAAGTGTGAAAATTAAAAAAAAATAAAATTGGCCAGGTTATGGTGAAACAGTGACATTATGAATATGCATGCGTAACGTAATAGCTATTGGTTCATGGTTTAATTTTAAGCCTTGCAGAAAACATGTTATCATAGTTCAAGCATTAACGCCAAAGAAAAAAGAAAATCGTAAGTTAAACGTTTCGTTTTCGATTCTCGGTGGTGGTGCACGAGTAATTTTTCATATAAACTTTTTGAATCATTAATATATATTAGGTCCAATATAATCTATGATATGAATCTCACCTGTCTGTTTGTATGTATGTATGCATGAATGTATGTTTGTTTGTATGTTTGCCAAAAAACTTTCGACAGAGGTGACGGATTTTCACGAGATCGGTATCATTTTTAAGGTCGACCCTTCGGACGACAAATATGGAAAAATTGGCTAAAAAACATTAATTCCTACACCCTCAACTGGGCACCTTTCTACAGGGAGGGGTTGCTTTTTTTTTCGCCGATATTTTCGAAAGTCATCCCCTCTTTTTAATTGACTGGACTTAATTTAAACCTATATCACTTCCGGTTTGGCGATAGGCGCAACGGCAAAGACGTCACGTTTTTTTTAACGTTCTTTTCTTCCTTCGCGGTACGGATTTGAGCCTGCCTGCCGTCTACAACTTTCTGTTTTTTTGCTCAACACACACCTCCAAACACCTGGGAAACGCCGGGCACCCAGGCTAGTCTATAGTATAAATCTCACCTTAAATACATGTATGTATGTATGTATGTATGTATGTATGTATGTGTTATATCCTTAATTTATATAAGAATACAGCAAGAAACACAAGGTTATGGGTGAAAGACAAAGGGGTTTATTTACAAGGGAATACATGACATAAGAGTTACTCTACATCTTGTCTTATTCTCTTCCTGTCTTTGTTTCTTCTCTCTCAGTCACGTGAGAGGGTATAATTCATTTCATCTATGAAGGGATGCTAGGTGATTCCATTACATCAGAAACCGACGGTACCGATGACTTGTCTCATCCAAAATATTCTGTAAATAAAAAATACAAATAATACGCTCTTATTTTCGGAATTTTCTCATAATAGAGCACTCTTCTGAAATCCTTTTTCTAATGTATACACACACACACACACACACACACACACACACACACACACACACATATATATATATATATATATATATATATATATATATAAATAAAAATTACAATAAGTTTACCAAGATAATCAAAATGGTAAACTTAAAATATATTATAAATATTAAAGAGTTAATATTTACAAGTAAAGTAATCTCAACCAGAAATCTTTTAATGATTTGGAACTCATTCCATTTGTGATTTTTTCCAAGGAATTCTGCCTTTTGGATCATTTTGGACAATTTGGAACTTACCTGTTGGATTGGAAATTTTTAATTCGACCGTGTTTGGATTTTACCATTCTTGGATTTTTTACCCTTCACCGGACTATCCATTCTTGTGAAATCTTTTTATTATTTTTCTTTTACCTCCTACTCCCCTTACCTCACCCTTTTTTTAACCAAGTAAGATCTGTGACTTACTTGTAGTTTCACTAAATACTTTTACATGCAAAATCTGATCCCGCATTTTGCTAATTCCTGCCCTCTGATGAGAAGGAGAGTATTTCTTCGAAACTCCGCGGATTAAGGACTATCCACTTATCTTGTGCTTCCTTTTAAAAAATTAAATGTTTTTAACTCTTTTCAAGATGTTTTTTTAACATGTTTTATTAATCATTTGTTCATATATATATATATATATATATATATATATATGTGTGTATTTTGTGTACAGAAAGTTGTTAGTTGAGACAGATCATTGGTACCGTCGGTTTCAAGCCCGATAATAAGGCCCGTTTAAGGTATCCTTATCAAGCTCTCTTCAGCCAATATTCGTCTCTTGAAGAGAGCTTGAAAAAGATACCTTAAACGGGCCTTATTATCGGGCTTGAAACCGACGGTACCAATGATCTGTCTCAACTAACAACTTTATGTACACAAAATATAAGTACGCTCTTAAAATTTGGATTTTCCTTTTAATTGAGCACTCTGCTGGAATTCTTTTTCAAAAAAAAAACTAATCATATTCGCCCCCACCAGGAATTTACGGTAAATATATATATATATATATATATATATATATATATATATATATATATATATATATATATATATATATATATATATATAAATATATATATATATATATATATATATATATATATATATATATATATATATATATATATATATACCCAGGCTCGTATAATAATAAATACGAAATTTGCATTGATAAAATATCATATTTAAGCGTATTTTATGACCGGGCAAAGTCGGTAGCCCCTTCCTCCCGAAAATCTATATCTATATATATAAAAGCGAAAAAGCAATGTTAGTTTTCAATACATGGGATCTTTTAAAAGATTGTGATTTAAAAAGAATCATGGGATCTTCTATAATATAAATCTCACCTGTCTATTTAAATGTATGTATGTATCTATCTATGTATGCATGTGTCAGGTCGTGTCATATGCTACTGGTACAATGTAACCCAGTACTACCTGCCTCATGGGTGGGTCACCGGCGACTAAACTGGTTCCCCCACCAGACTTGTTTGGTGAGGAGGGCGGCTAGTCTTCCTAAAGGATTAAAAACAAGACCTTCCAAAGGGCGAATGAACCCTTTTTCGGGGTCAACAGGCCAACTAGCACCGTGTATATTTGTGTGTATGTATATATTGGGGTGAAGAGGGCTCCCGTAAGCCGTGGTGAAAGCAAACTTTTTAGGAGAAGCAAATCTCTGATTTAAAAGCCATAAAGCTGGAGACCAGTACCCGCATTAAGCTGGTCTGCCGTTCAATTTGTTGCTGGCTATCTTGCTCTTGCTTGTTGCTGGATCTAAACATTTTGAATCGAGAGAGAGATTTAGCTGTCGTACAAAGCTAAGACTCTGTAACATCATCTTTGTATAGATACTCCCTCAGGTATTTGGGCTCATGGACATTTAAGTGTCCGAGGGAATGGCACTCGTCTGGCAAGACGTTGCAATCATCATGTATGCATGCATGTTTGTTTGTTTGTCTGCTTAAAACTTTCGACAGACGCTACGGATTTTCACGAGAAAGATATCGTTTTAAAGCTCGACACTTCGGGCGACAAATATCGAAAATTTGGCTAAAAACATTAATTCCTTCACCCGCAACTAGGCACTTTTCTACAGGGAGAGGTCGCATTTTTCGCCGATATTTTCGAAAGTCATCCCCTCTTTTCGATTGAGTAGCCTTAATTTAAATCTACGTCACTTCCGTTTGGCGTTGGGCGCAACAGCAAAAGCGTCACGTTTTTTTTTTTCATTTTTTATGTTCTTTTCTTCCTTCGCGGCACGGGTTCGAGCCACTTTCTTTTGTTATTTGTTTGCTCACCCCCCCCTAAAACACCCGGGCAACGCCGGGCACCCAGGCTTGTTTGAAAAAAAAAAAAGAAGTTATATTTTTAAATACATCGTATCTTATTATTAGGTTGGTGTAAAAATAATGATTTACTTTTTGCACCAACCTAATAATTACATGAGGTCTTTTTAAATTTATAGGGTCATTTTAAATTTATATGGTCTTTTTAAATTTATAGGGTCATTTTAAATTTATAGGGTCATTTTAAATTTATAGGGTCTTTTTAAATTTATATGGTCTTTTTAAATTTATAGGGTCTTTTTAAATTTATAGGGTCATTTTAAATACATAGAATTGTTTTTAGTAGATCTTTTTTAAAATAGCAACGACTAGTTGCAAAGCAGTCTGTAGTCAAATTTTCCAATAAAAACGCTTAATGTCCCAAACAGAACCAATTATATAAATACCAAATGGTGTTTGTAATTCAAATAGCTATCTATGGCCGAAGACAGATCATGAACACCGTTTCATATTTCCGAATATTTTTCTATCGTTTTTTTTTATTAACTTTAAATTGAACAAATTCACTTTAACTTTAACAAAATCCCGCGTATTTGTAACTCAAGACGCAATTAAATTATGCCATCGTTTTCGATCTGAAGTCAGATACACAGCTTCCCTCCAGTTACTCCCTGTTTCAAGTAGATTTGTCTCAATTATCTGTTTCCAGTTCACTTTTAGACTCTCTCGCTCTCTCTCTCTCTCTCTCTCTCTCTATCTATCTATCTATCTATCTATCTATCTGTCGTTGTTACATCAGAAATTCATTAGAGTACTTGTTCGGCATTTCTCTCTGGTGCCAATCTTATGTAATGTACGAGCCAGCCTTGATGTCGCTTGCAGATTCTTAACGATACTCCCTGTTGGTCAGTGCGATCCCTGACCTCATGTTTTGTAATTTAAGCGCCTTGTTTGTTCCCTAGAATTCTTCTAAGTCACTTGGAAACAAACGCATCTAACCGTGACAATTTATTACATATATTAGTAAGTCTTATCCTGCTCTGACAGACTTCAAAATAGACTTCGTAGCCTAGTGGAGGATCCCCTTTTCTCTTTCCTGCAACCTCTTTCTCACAGAAGAGATGTTGCGAGTCTGTGTCTGCTTTATCGTTATTTTCATGGCAAGTGCTCATCTGAGCTTCAATCTATGGTTCACCTCCTCGCCAAACTTTCACAAGAAACACTCGTCTAGCTGAAAACATCAATAATTTCCCATACTCTTTATCTGTGCCTAAACCTAAACGTAGATTCCATGAACAAAGTTTCTTTCTTAGAACTGCACGTCTGTGGAACTATCTTCCGTTTGCCTGCTTTCCAGCTGACTACAATATAGTCGTCTTCGAGCCCAACGTAAACAATGACCTCCCTGATAAAATTGTTTCGGAGATGGGTATATTTGCCGATGACACCACTCTCTATAACAGATATGAGGGGAAAACAAATGAACACATATCCAAGGAAATGGCAGAAACACTAGAGCATGACCTCCAATCTGTAGTGGAATGGGGACAAAAATGGATGGTCACATTCGATGCTGCTAAGACTAAGCTTGTTTCCTTCAATAACTACAAGAAACCTTCTCTACCACCAATAGCAATGGCCAAGAACACATTGCCTGAAAGTACTTCTTTTAAACTCCTCGGCCTAACGTTTACAGGGAATATGAACTGGACTAGATACATTGAGAGCATTGCCAAGGCTGCTGCAAGGAAGGTTGGCTCCCTCTACCGTGTTAGAAAACTACTTACGGCTGAAAGTATCCTGTACCTCTATAAGGTCACCATTCGCTCATGTATGGAGTACTGTTGTCACATCTGGGCTGGTGCATCTGCTGCTTGTCTCTCGCTCCTGGACAGGGTTCAAAAGAGAGTCGCCAACCTGATAGGTCCTGAACTGTCATCTAGGCTTCAGCCTCTATCCCATCGACGAGATGTTGCATCCCTCTGCCTGTTCTACAAATACTTTAATGGTGAATGCTCTGACGAACTGCAAGCACTTGTACCTCCTCGACGTAACTACCCCCGACAAACCCGACAAGCTACTAAGTCTCATCCCTTTCCAGTAGAGATCCCTGGGTGCAAGAAAGCCTTTTACTCCAATAGTTTCTTCCACAGAACTGCGGGTCTTTGGAACTCCCTTCCGGATTTCTACTTTCCCAACTGTACTGATATGCAGAAGTTCAAGTGTAATGTGAACAAACATCTTTCTACTCATCTCCCTTCATAATGCCCCTGTAAATTAAGTCCCTGATAGTAGCCCCCTGCTTCAAATTGGCACTTGCCTTGTTTGGGGTGAAGATTGAATAATAAAAAAAAAATGTTAGACAGCTCCATTTGATTCCTAGAATGTTTTTAAGTCACGTGGAATCAAACGCCTCTAATTTGTTTTTTGGACTGATTTTGACTTCCATGTAGAAGTGTTGACAAAACGTTGCCGTTATAAAATTTTAATTATGATCTGAGGATGAGTTTTTTGTTTCTCCATCTTGAAAAACTGATTGCAATATTGTTGAAGTCTTACCTATCCTGCACTGCAACTCATAGTTCGTACCGTCTTCTTGATTTATGGAATTTCTTAAGCAGTTGAAGTTGTTATAGCTATTCCTTTTTAGTCGATAAAAACGTTTGTACGTGGCTGATGTGTCTTGGGTTTTATCACCGTTCATAAAGAGACCAATGAATAGATGTGCTCCTTGTTTCAGCTTGAGTCTTGTTGTAAACGCGTTCACATATTTTAGGATGGGGTGGGGGGATGGGGAGCAGTGTATCACCTCTTGTAGAAGACACTTAGTTGGCAGATTTTAATCATGAGTTCGTATAATCGATAGATCCGACCGAGATTTAATTGAATTTCTAGTATTAAAAGAGAATTGGCCTACGCTCAAAATTTATTGAATTATGGGGGAGACGCTGACAGATTGCCGAAGTTGGGCAATAATCATTCTCAATCATTTCTAAGATGGATGGTTAAAGCGTGTAGACAAAACGTTTCCAGTATAAACTCTTCATTTCGATTTAGGGTTTAGAGTTAGGCTTTACGGTTAGGTTTAGTGTTGGGGCAAGGATTAGGGTTAGTTTTAGGCTTTAGGGTTAGGGCTTACGGTAAAGTTTAATGTTAGGGTATGGGTTAAGGTTAGGGTTAGGTTAAGGTTAGTGTTAAGTTTAGGGTTAGGTTTTTATTTAATTTTTTTTTTTACACAGTGGTCACCACTTATCAAGGCTCGGAACCCACTCAGGGATAAGGGTTATTGCAAGTACATTACGTTAGTGTGGAGATTTGATGAAGTGTTTACTTAAGGGGGCGGTTCATTAGAAATTTGTGAACGTTGGACTTGAAGACATCGAAGTTGTATTCAGGTGGGAAGCAGGCAGACGGAACAGAGTTCCACAGGCGTGCAGTTCTAAGAAAGAAACTTTGTTCATGGAATCCACGTTTTGATTTAGGCAGAGATAAAGAGCGGGGGAAAATTTTCACAGTGGATTCGGCTAGATGGGTGTTTTTCGTGAAAGATTGGCGAGGGGGGACCAGAGATTGGAGTTCAGACAAGCACCTGCCATGGAAATAACGATAAAACAAGGATAGGCTCGCAACGTTTCTTCTGTGGGAGAGAGGTTGTAGGGTAGAGAAAAGGGCATCCCCCACTAAGCCACAAAGTCTATTTTGTACTCTGTTTTTAGCAGCTCCTGCACAGATGTGGCAGCAGTATTCCATCCTTGGACGTACTTGGCTTTTATATAGATAGAGAATTGTAGGTTGTAAGGGGATAGGGTTAGGGTAAGGCTTAGGATTATATAAAGGGTTAGGATTAGGGTTAGGGTTAGGTTAAAGTTTATGGTTATATTTAGGGTTTAGGGTGTACTTTAGGTTTAGGGTTAGGGTTAGAGTAAGGGTTAGGGTTAGGGTTAGGGTTAGGGTTAGGTTTTAGATTAGGGTTTAGGATTAGGATTAGAGATAGGATTAAGATTACTAAGTCGGTTTTGAAATCTGGCGATGCAGGATAGGTTGCAGTGGTAGGTAACAATTTTAAAATTCAATTTATATAATAATATAATCAATTCTTAATGTTGCAATATTTTAAGTTATTAATTTATTATATTTTTTTACTGGAATATCTTGTCCTTTTCTTTTCCAGTTTTAACAACTAGTCCTTTACTTTTCCATGTTTAAGCTTAACCATATTACTTTTCATGCTCGCATTTTTATACTGTAATATATATATATATATATATACATGACAGAAATATACATATCATGTTTTTTTATCATTAATTGCTATGCGAACATTAGCGCGTACTTTCTCTGAACAAGCATCGGAATCAGTAACTGTTCCGGAATCAGGAAAATATTGAAATCGTCCCGTCACTAATACACACATGCACGCACACACACATATATATTATTTCAATTAATTGTCATTGGAATATCAGCTATTAATTCCTTTGATACGTAATCGGCAACTATATCGGAGTGGGGAAAATATTGGGATCCTGCGATATATATATATATATATATATATATATATATATATATATATATATATATATATATATACTGGCAAAAACCAAAAACAAGAAGGAATAACTTCATATTTGTATTTTTTTCGGATATCACAATTGTTTCGACATAAACCAGACAATTTTAAAGTTTAAAAAATTTCGTAGTTTCAGATATGTTTGAAAAAAATACAAAGAATTCGCGCATAAGCCTGAGAAATCCTAGAGTGGATGAAACGCTGAGTATTCAGTGTAACTTAATCGCCATATATATTTTATAAATTATAATATATATATATATATATATATATATATATATATATATATATATATATATATATATATATATATATATAGTAATTTATAAAATATATATATAGTAAGAAACTGTAAATCTTAATAATACAGAATTTTTGTCCGGTTCAAAATAGTCCAAATTTAACAATTCTCGCCGTAATTCAGAACAAATATACGAAAATAGGGTCTATATAAATACAAAGTTTGTACGTATCTTGACACATTTTTATTTTGTTAAAACTACTTGTGTTTTTAACATGTTCACCATCCGTGTTGAAGAAATTTATATGGACCCTATTTTCGTATATTTGTTCTGAATTACGGCGAGAGTTGTTAAATTTGGACTATTTTGAACCGGACAAAAATTCTGAATTATTAAGATTTACAGTTTCTTACTATATATATATATATATATATATATATATATATATATATATATATATATATATATATATATAGTAATTTATAAAATGTATATGGCGATTAAGCTACACTGAATATTCAGCGTTTCATCCACTCTAGGATTCCTCAGGCTTATGCTCAAATTCTCTGATTGTTTATCGTTTTTATATGGTCCTCTTCTATTGAGGATTTAGTTAGCCAATCAGCTTTCTAGTATCCACCGCGCCCCTTCCTATCAGCCACTGGGCATGCATTTTATCGAACAAAGGACTTTTGAAGTAAATACTTAAAGTTTACGCATAAATCTATACTTTCGTATATTAATTTTATGTCAGTAAATTAAGTAGTTATATATATATATATATATATATATATATATATATATATATATATATATATATATATATATATATTACTAGCAGTTAAGCCCGGCTTTGCCCGGGCCCAATGTTCTGTTGATAAATTTATGTGCATATTATACATATATTTAGACTACAGAAGTCAATATATATACATATATTTAGACCGCAGAAGTCAATATATATACATATATTTAGACCGCAGAAGTAAATATATATACATATATTAGGACCGCAGAAGTCAATATATGTACATATATTTAGATCGCAGAAGTCAATATATATATACATATATTAAGACCACAGAAGTCAATATATATACATATATTTAGACCGCAGAAGTCAATATATCTACATATATTTAGTCGGCAGAAGGCAATATATATACATTTATTTAGACAGCAGAAGTCAATTTTTTTTAAACTCCTTAACATTTATTGTTTGGGGCTCAAATCAAATTCAAAAGTTTGACTTATGTCCAGGTAACCTACATCTAAAGTTTCAAATGTTTAGACTCAAAATTGACGGAGCAGTTTGGTAGAGTTTGCAAAAGTTAACACTTTCAACTTTGACCTTTTGGCAGCTAAATTTTCGACTAAAAACGGATTAAAAAGCTTGCTGTATGCCTGAATACACTTTATGCAACATTTCAAATGTTCAGACTCAAAATTGGCTTACGCTTAAGAGATCGCAAATATCAAATCTTTTGAAATTTGACATCTTGGCAGACAAATTTTCGACCAAAAACCGATTAAAAAGCTTGCCCCATGTTAATACACTTTCTGTAAAAGTTCAAATGTTTAGACCAAAAGTTAGCTTATTAATTCGGTAGAGACCGCAGAAGTCAATTAAAAAAAAAAAAAATTACCCCACTTTTGACCCCCTTTTGGGATCAAAACAAATTAATCAATGAACAAGTAACCTACATCTAAAATTTCATATGTTTAGACCCAAAATTCGAGGAGGAGTTTGGTAGTTTTCTATAGTTAAATCGTTGAACTTTGACCCCTTGACAGCAAAATTTTCAGCCGAGAACCAATTAAAAAGATTTTCCCGAATCTCGATACCCCTTATGTCAAATTTTGAGTCTGTAGACTGAAAATTGACAGAGTAGTTTGATAGGGAATTTTTTTTTTTAATTCAATTTTCACCCCAAACAAGGCAAGTGCTATCGGGGACAATTTGCGGGGCATTATGACGGGAGATGAGTAGCAAGATGTTTGTTCACATTACACTTGAACTTCTGCATATCAGTACAGTTGAGAAAGCAGTATCCCGGAAGGGAGTTCCAAAGACCTGCAGTTCTGTGCAGAAACTACTCGAGTAAAAGGCATTCTTATACCTAAGAATCTCTACTGTAAAGGGTTAGGATTCAGCTGCTTGTCGGATTTATTGGGGGTATTCACGTCGAGAGGGTACAAGTGCTTGCTGTTTGTCAGAACATTCACCATTAAAGTATTTTTAGAACAGACAGAGGGATGCAACATTTCGTCGATGGGACAGAGGTTGAAGCTTAGATGACAGTTCCAGACCTATCAGGTTGACGACTCTCTTTTGAACCCTGTCCAGGATTGAGAGACAAGCAACAGATGCACCAGCCCAAATATGACAACAGTACTCCATACATGGGCGAATGGTGGCCTTATAGAGGTACAGGATACTTTCAGCCGTAAGTAGCTTTCTAGCACAGTAGAGGGAGCCCACCTTCTTTGCAGCAGCCTTGGCAACACACAGGCAGACAATTTAACTTTTATATATTTATTTTACACACTATCTAAGAAATGGAAGTCTGTGAAACGAATTCAAATTGATATACGAAGACACACAAATGAAAATGTTGCGGCCACCCTCGCTTAAGACTACGAGTTCCATATTATTTGCGAAGAAATCAAATATGCCATCTGCTTTCAGGCATATCCTCTTAAAATATTTTTTCCCGGTCCGGCGGTGATATAATCGAATCGGACAAGATATCAGAATCCGTATTGATTTCGAATTAAGCGTCTATCGTCCGCCTCTCCCAGTTTGTGCATTTTTCAAGATGGACAGTCGGAAGTGACAATTATCGACAAGTGACGCTGCAATTTCGCTCGTAACTTCCGGCGCGCGTCACGAAAGCGATCACGTGAGAAAAAAAAAAAATGCAACGTCGATAACGATACAGACCGACTGACTGCGATTTTAATGACGTCGCCGAGCGCGAATCTGCCCGTGATGGCAAAATAATATGTGTTTCATTTTTTTTTTTTTTTTTTTTTTTTACTCACGTTTTCGTTAATTGAACGTCAGGCGTTATCATTTGGGACTATGCCTAGGATAGACCAACAAGATGTTGGTTTACATTACATTTAACCTTCTACATATCAGTACATTTGTGAATTTCTAAATTTGGATTTCTATCGGCCATTTCGGGTTCTCAACGGTGAAGGGGTGGGATTTTGTTGCATAGTTAGTTTGTGATACTATTAAAGATCAACAAGATGTTGGTTTACATTACATTGAAACTTCTATATATCAGTACATTTTATTAATTTCTAAATTTGCATTTCTTTCTTCCATTTGTGGTTCTCAACGGTAAAGGGATGGGATTTTGTTGCATAGTTAGTTTGTGATACTATGAAAGATCAACAAGATGTTGGTTTAAATTACATTGAAACTTCTACATATCAGTACATTTTATTAATTTCTAAATTTGCATTTCTTTCTTCCATTTGTGGTTCTCAACGGTAAAGGGATGGGATTTTGTTGCATAGTTAGTTTGTGATACTATGAAAGATCAACAAGATGTTGGTTTACAATACATTGAAACTTCTACATATCAGTACATTTTATTAATTTCTAAATTTGGATTTCTTTCTTCCATTCGTGGTTCTCAACGGTAAAGGGATGGGATTTTGTTGCATAGTTAGTTTGTGATACTATGAAAGATCAACAAGATGTTGGTTTACATTACATTGAAACTTCTACATATCAGTACATTTTATTAATTTCTAAATTTGCATTTCTTTCTTCCATTCGTGGTTCTCAACGGTAAAGGGATGAGATTTTGTTGCATAGTTAGTTTGTGATACTATGAAAGATCAACAAGATGTTGGTTTACATTACATTGAAACTTCTACATATCAGTACATTTTATTAATTTCTAAATTTGCATTTCTTTCTGTCATTTGTGGTTCTCAACGGTAAAGGGATGGGATTTTGTTGCATAGTTAGTTTGTGATACTATGAAAGATCAACAAGATGTTGGTTTACATTACATTGAAACTTCTACATATCAGTACATTTTATTAATTTCTAAATTTGCATTTCTTTCTTCCATTCGTGGTTCTCAACGGTAAAGGGATGGGATTTTGTTGCATAGTTAGTTTGTGATACTATGAAAGATCAACAAGATGTTGGTTTACATTACATTGAAACTTCTACATATCAGTACATTTTATTAATTTCTAAATTTGGATTTCTTTCTTCCATTCGTGGTTCTCAACGGTAAAGGGATGGGATTTTGTTGCATAGTTAGTTTGTGATACTATGAAAGATCAACAAGATGTTGGTTTACATTACATTGAAACTTCTACATATCAGTACATTTTATTAATTTCTAAATTTGGATTTCTTTCTTCCATTCGTGGTTCTCAACGGTAAAGGGATGGGATTTTGTTGCATAGTTAGTTTGTGATACTATGAAAGATCAACAAGATGTTGGTTTACATTACATTTCAACTTCTACATATCAGTACATTTTATTAATTTCTAAATTTGCATTTCTTTCTTCCATTCGTGGTTCTCAACGGTAAAGGGATGGGATTTTGTTGCATAGTTAGTTTGTGATACTATGAAAGATCAACAAGATGTTGGTTTACATTACATTGAAACTTCTACATATCAGTACATTTTATTAATTTCTAAATTTGGATTTCTTTCTTCCATTTGTGGTTCTCAACGGTAAAGGGATGGGATTTTGTTGCATAGTTAGTTTGTGATACTATGAAAGATCAACAAGATGTTGGTTTACATTACATTGAAACTTCTACATATCAGTACATTTTATTAATTTCTTAATTTGGATTTCTTTCTGTCATTTGAGGTTCTCAACGGTAAAGGGATGGGATTTTTTTGCATAGTTAGTTTGTGATACTATGAAAGATCAACAAGATGTTGGTTTACATTACATTGAAACTTCTACATATCAGTACATTTTATTAATTTCTAAATTTGGATTTCTTTCTTCCATTAGTGGTTCTCAACAGTAAAGGGATGGGATTTTGTTGCATAGTTAGTTTGTGATACTATGAAAGATCAACAAGATGTTGGTTTACATTACATTGAAACTTCTACATATCAGTACATTTTATTAATTTCTAAATTTGGATTTCTTTCTGTCATGTGTGGTTCTCAACGGTAAAGGGATGGGATTTTGTTGCATAGTTAGTTTGTGATACTATGAAAGATCAACAAGATGTTGGTTTACATTACATTTACAACTTCTACATATCAGTACATTTTATTAATTTCTTAATTTGGATTTCTTTCTGTCATTTGAGGTTCTCAACGGTAAAGGGATGGGATTTTGTTGCATAGTTAGTTTGTGATACTATGAAAGATCAACAAGATGTTGGTTTACATTACATTTCAACTTCTACATATCAGTACATTTTATTAATTTCTAAATTTCGATTTCTTCCTTCCATTTGTGGTTCTCAACGGTAAAGGGATGGGATTTTGTTGCATAGTTAGTTTGTGATACTATGAAAGATCAACAAGATGTTGGTTTACATTACATTGAAACTTCTACATATCAGTACATTTTATTAATTTCTAAATTTGGATTTCTTTCTTCCATTTGTGGTTCTCAACGGTAAAGGGATGGGATTTTGTTGCATAGTTAGTTTGTGATACTATGAAAGATCAACTAGATGTTGGTTTACATTACATTTCAACTTCTACATATCAGTACATTTTATTAATTTCTAAATTTGGATTTCTTTCTGTCATTTGTGGTTCTCAACGGTAAAGGGATGGGATTTTGTTGCATAGTTAGTTTGTGATACTATGAAAGATCAACAAGGTATTGGTTTACATTACATTGAAACTTCTACATATCAGTACATTTTATTAATTTCTAAATTTGGATTTCTTTCTGTCATTTGTGGTTCTCAACGGTAAAGGGATGGGATTTTGTTGCATAGTTAGTTTGTGATACTATGAAAGATCAACAAGATGTTGGTTTACATTAAATTGAAACTTCTACATATCAATACATTTTATTAATTTCTAAATTTGGATTTCTTTCTTCCATTTGTGGTTCTCAACGGTAAAGGGATGGGATTTTGTTGCATAGTTAGCTTGTGATACTATGAAAGATCAACAAGGTATTGGTTTACATTACATTGAAACTTCTACATATCAATACATTTTATTAATTTCTAAATTTGGATTTCTTTCTGTCATTTGTGGTTCTCAACGATAAAGGGATGGGATTTTGTTGCATAGTTAGTTTGTGATACTATGAAAGATCAACAAGATGTTGGTTTACATTACATTGAAACTTCTACATATCAGTACATTTTATTAATTTCTAAATTTGGATTTCTTTCTGTCATGTGTGGTTCTCAACGGTAAAGGGATGGGATTTTGTTGCATAGTTAGTTTGTGATACTATGAAAGATCAACAAGATGTTGGTTTACATTACATTTACAACTTCTACATATCAGTACATTTTATTAATTTCTTAATTTGGATTTCTTTCTGTCATTTGTGGTTCTCAACGGTAAAGGGATGGGATTTTGTTGCATAGTTAGTTTGTGATACTATGAAAGATCAACAAGATGTTGGTTTACATTACATTTCAACTTCTACATATCAGTACATTTTATTAATTTCTAAATTTCGATTTCTTCCTTCCATTTGTGGTTCTCAACGGTAAAGGGATGGGATTTTGTTGCATAGTTAGTTTGTGATACTATGAAAGATCAACAAGATGTTGGTTTACATTACATTGAAACTTCTACATATCAGTACATTTTATTAATTTCTAAATTTGGATTTCTTTCTTCCATTTGTGGTTCTCAACGGTAAAGGGATGGGATTTTGTTGCATAGTTAGTTTGTGATACTATGAAAGATCAACAAGATGTTGGTTTACATTACATTTCAACTTCTACATATCAGTACATTTTATTAATTTCTAAATTTGGATTTCTTTCTGTCATTTGTGGTTCTCAACGGTAAAGGGATGGGATTTTGTTGCATAGTTAGTTTGTGATACTATGAAAGATCAACAAGGTATTGGTTTACATTACATTGAAACTTCTACATATCAGTACATTTTATTAATTTCTAAATTTGGATTTCTTTCTGTCATTTGTGGTTCTCAACGGTAAAGGGATGGGATTTTGTTGCATAGTTAGTTTGTGATACTATGAAAGATCAACAAGATGTTGGTTTACATTAAATTGAAACTTCTACATATCAGTACATTTTATTAATTTCTAAATTTGGATTTCTTTCTTCCATTTGTGGTTCTCAACGGTAAAGGGATGGGATTTTGTTGCATAGTTAGCTTGTGATACTATGAAAGATCAACAAGGTATTGGTTTACATTACATTGAAACTTCTACATATCAATACATTTTATTAATTTCTAAATTTGGATTTCTTTCTGTCATTTGTGGTTCTCAACGATAAAGGGATGGGATTTTGTTGCATAGTTAGTTTGTGATACTATGAAAGATCAACAAGATGTTGGTTTACATTACATTGAAACTTCTACATATCAGTACATGTTATTAATTTCTAAATTTGGATTTCTTTCTGTCATTTGTGGTTCCCAACGGTAAAGGGATGGGATTTTGTTGCATAGTTAGTTTGTGATACTATGAAAGATCAACAAAATGTTGGTTTACATTACATTGAAACTTCTACATATCAGTACATTTTATTAATTTCTAAATTTCGATTTCTTTCTGTCATTTGTGGTTCTCAACGGTAAAGGGATGGGATTTTGTTGCATAGTTAGTTTGTGATACTATGAAAGATCAACAAGATGTTGGTTTACATTACATTTCAACTTCTACATATCAGTACATTTTATTAATTTCTAAATTTGGATTTCTTTCTGTCATTTGTGGTTCTCAACGGTAAAGGGATGGGATTTTGTTGCATAGGTAGTTTGTGATACTATGAAAGATCAACAAGATGTTGGTTTACAATACATTGAAACTTCTACATATCAGTACATTTTATTAATTTCTAAATTTGGATTTCTTTCTTCCATTTGTGGTTCCCAACGGTAAAGGGATGGGATTTTGTTGCATAGTTAGTTTGTGATACTATGAAAGATCAACAAGATGTTGGTTTACATTACATTTCAACTTCTACATATCAGTACATTTTATTAATTTCTAAATTTGGATTTCTTTCTTCCATTTGTGGTTCTCAACGGTAAAGGGATGGGATTTTGTTGCATAGTTAGTTTGTGATACTATGAAAGATCAACAAGATGTTGGTTTACATTACATTGAAACTTCTACATATCAGTACATTTTATTAATTTCTAAATTTGGATTTCTTTCTTCCATTTGTGGTTCTCAACGGTAAAGGGATGGGATTTTGTTGCATAGTTAGTTTGTGATACTATGAAAGATCAACAAGATGTTGGTTTACATTACATTGAAACTTCTACATATCAGTACATTTTATTAATTTCTAAATTTGGATGTCTTTCTGTCATTTGTGGTTCTCAACGGTAAAGGGATGGGATTTTGTTGCATAGGTAGTTTGTGATACTATGAAAGATCAACAAGGTATTGGTTTACATTACATTGAAACTTCTACATATCAGTACATTTTATTAATTTCTAAATTTGGATTTCTTTCTGTCATTTGTGGTTCTCAACGGTAAAGGGATGGGATTTTGTTGCATAGTTAGTTTGTGATTCTATGAAAGATCAACAAGATGTTGGTTTACATTACATTGAAACTTCTACATATCAGTACATTTTATTAATTTCTAAATTTGGATTTCTTTCTGTCATTTGTGGTTCTCAACGGTAAAGGGATGGGATTTTGTTGCATAGTTAGTTTGTGATACTATGAAAGATCAACAAGATGTTGGTTTACATTACATTGAAACTTCTACATATCAGTACATTTTATTAATTTCTAAATTTGCATTTCTTTCTGTCATTTGTGGTTCTCAACGGTAAAGGGATGGGATTTTGTTGCATAGTTAGTTTGTGATTCTATGAAAGATCAACAAGATGTTGGTGTACATTACATTGAAACTTCTACATATCAGTACATTTTATTAATTTCTAAATTTGGATTTCTTTCTGTCATTTGTGGTTCTCAACGGTAAAGGGATGGGATTTTGTTGCATAGTTAGTTTGTGATACTATGAAAGATCAACAAGATGTTGGTTTACATTACATTGAAACTTCTACATATCAGTACATTTTATTAATTTCTAAATTTGCATTTCTTTCTTCCATTTGTGGTTCTCAACGGTAAAGGGATGGGATTTTGTTGCATAGTTAGTTTGTGATACTATGAAAGATCAACAAGATGTTGGTTTACATTACATTGAAACTTCTACATATCAGTACATTTAAATTAATTTCTAAATTTGCATTTCTTTCTGTCATTTGTGGTTCTCAACGGTAAAGGGATGGGATTTTGTTGCATAGTTAGTTTGTGATACTATGAAAGATCAACAAGATGTTGGTTTACATTACATTGAAACTTCTACATATCAGTACATTTTATTAATTTCTAAATTTGCATTTCTTTCTTCCATTTGTGGTTCTCAACGATAAAGGGATGGGATTTTGTTGCATAGTTAGTTTGTGATACTATGAAAGATCAACAAGATGTTGGTTTACATTACATTTCAACTTCTACATATCAGTACATTTTATTAATTTCTAAATTTGGATTTCTTTCTTCCATTTGTGGTTCTCAACGGTAAAGGGATGGGATTTTGTTGCATAGTTAGTTTGTGATACTATGAAAGATCAACAAGATGTTGGTTTACATTACATTGAAACTTCTACATATCAGTACATTTTATTAATTTCTAAATTTGGATTTCTTTCTGTCATTTGTGGTTCTCAACGGTAAAGGGATGGGATTTTGTTGCATAGTTAGTTTGTGATACTATGAAAGATCAACAAGATGTTGGTTTACATTACATTGAAACTTCTACATATCAGTACATTTTATTAATTTCTACATTTGGATTTCTTTCTTCCATTTGTGGTTCTCAACGGTAAAGGGATGGGATTTTGTTGCATAGTTAGTTTGTTATACTATGAAAGATCAACAAGATGTTGGTTTACATTACATTGAAACTTCTACATATCAGTACATTTTATTAATTTCTGCATTTGGATTTCTTTCTGTCATTTGTGGTTCTCAACGGTAAAGGGATGGGATTTTGTTGCATAGTTAGTTTGTGATACTATGAAAGATCAACAAGATGTTGGTTTACATTACATTGAAACTTCTACATATCAGTACATTTTATTAATTTCTACATTTGGATTTCTTTCTTCCATTTGTGGTTCTCAACGGTAAAGGGATGGGATTTTGTTGCATAGTTAGTTTGTGATACTATGAAAGATCAACAAGATGTTGGTTTACATTACATTGAAACTTCTACATATCAGTACATTTTATTAATTTCTAAATTTGCATTTCTTTCTGTCATTTGTGGTTCTCAACCGTAAAGGGATGGGATTTTGTTGCATAGTTAGTTTGTGATACTATGAAAGATCAACAAGATGTTGGTTTACATTACATTGAAACTTCTACATATGAGTACATTTTATTAATTTCTAAATTTGCATTTCTTTCTGTCATTTGTGGTTCTCAACGGTAAAGGGATGGGATTTTGTTGAATAGTTAGTTTGTGATACTATGAAAGATCAACAAGATGTTGGTTTACATTACATTGAAACTTCTACATATCAGTACATTTTATTAATTTCTAAATTTGGATTTCTTTCTGTCATCTGTGGTTCTACACGGTAAAGGGATGGGATTTTGTTGCATAGTTAGTTTGTGATACTATGAAAGATCAACAAGATGTTGGTTTACATTACATTTCAACTTCTACATATCAGTACATTTTATTAATTTCTACATTTGGATTTCTTTCTTCCATTTGTGGTTCTCAACGGTAAAGGGATGGGATTTTGTTGCATAGTTAGTTTGTGATACTATGAAAGATCAACAAGATGTTGGTTTACATTACATTGAAACTTCTACATATCAGTACATTTTATTAATTTCTACATTTGGATTTCTTTCTGTCATCTGTGGTTCTCAACGGTAAAGGGATGGGATTGTGTTGCATAGTTAGTTTGTGATACTATGAAAGATCAACAAGATGTTGGTTTACATTACATTGAAACTTCTACATATCAGTACATTTTATTAATTTCTACATTTGGATTTCTTTCTGTCATTTGTGGTTCTCAACGGTAAAGGGATGGGATTTTGTTGCATAGTTAGTTTGTGATACTATGAAAGATCAACAAGATGTTGGTTTACATTACATTGAAACTTCTACATATCAGTACATTTTATTAATTTCTACATTTGGATTTCTTTCTTCCATTTGTGCTTCTCAACGGTAAAGGGATGGGATTTTGTTGCATAGTTAGTTTGTGATACTATGAAAGATCAACAAGATGTTGGTTTACATTACATTGAAACTTCTACATATCAGTACATTTTATTAATTTCTAAATTTGGATTTCTTTCTTCCATTTGTGGTTCTCAACGGTAAAGGGATGGGATTTTGTTGCATAGTTAGTTTGTGATACTATGAAAGATGAACAAGATTGAAACTTCTACATATCAGTACATTTTATTAATTTCTAAATTTGGATTTCTTTCTGTCATTTGTGGTTCTCAACGGTAAAGGGATGGGATTTTGTTGCATAGTTAGTTTGTGATACTATGAAAGATCAACAAGATGTTGGTTTACATTACATTGAAACTTCTACATATCAGTACATTTTATTAATGTCTAAATTTGGATTTCTTTCTTCCATTTGTGGTTCTCAACGGTAAAGGGATGGGATTTTGTTGCATAGTTAGTTTGTGATACTATGAAAGATCAACAAGATGTTGGTTTACATTACATTGAAACTTCTACATATCAGTACATTTTATTAATTTCTACATTTGGATTTCTTTCTGTCATTTGTGGTTCTCAACGGTAAAGGGATGGGATTTTGTTGCATAGTTAGTTTGTGATACTATGAAAGATCAACAAGATGTTGGTTTACATTACATTGAAACTTCTACATATCAGTACATTTTATTAATTTCTAAATTTGGATTTCTTTCTTCCATTTGTGGTTCTCAACGGTAAAGGGATGGGATTTTGTTGCATAGTTAGTTTGTGATACTATGAAAGATCAACAAGATGTTGGTTTACATTACATTGAAACTTCTACATATCAGTACATTTTATTAATTTCTAAATTTGGATTTCTTTCTTCCATTTGTGGTTCTCAACGGTAAAGGGATGGGATTTTGTTGCATAGTTAGTTTGTGATACTATGAAAGATGAACAAGATGTTGGTTTACATTACATTGAAACTTCTACATATCAGTACATTTTATTAATTGCTAAATTTGGATTTCTTTCTGTCATTTGTGGTTCTCAACGGTAAAGGGATGGGATTTTGTTGCATAGTTAGTTTGTGATACTATGAAAGATCAACAAGATGTTGGTTTACATTACATTGAAACTTCTACATATCAGTACATTTTATTAATTGCTAAATTTGGATTTCTTTCTGTCATTTGTGGTTCTCAACGGTAAAGGGATGGGATTTTGTTGCATAGTTAGTTTGTGATACTATGAAAGATCAACAAGATGTTGGTTTACATTACATTGAAACTTCTACATATCAGTACATTTTATTAATTTCTAAATTTGGATTTCTTTCTGTCATTTGTGGTTCTCAACGGTAAAGGGATGGGATTTTGTTGCATAGTTAGTTTGGGATACTATGAAAGATCAACAAGATGTTGGTTTACATTACATTGAAACTTCTACATATCAGTACATTTTATTAATTTCTAAATTTGGATTTCTTTCTGTCATTTGTGGTTCTCAACGGTACAGGGATGGGATTTTGTTGCATAGTTAGTTTGTGATACTATGAAAGATCAACAAGATGTTGGTTTACATTACATTGAAACTTCTACATATCAGTACATTTTATTAATTTCTAAATTTGCATTTCTTTCTTCCATTTGTGGTTCTCAACGGTAAAGGGATGGGATTTTGTTGCATAGTTAGTTTGTGATACTATGAAAGATCAACAAGATGTTGGTTTACATTACATTGAAACTTCTACATATCAGTACATTTTATTAATTTCTAAATTTGGATTTCTTTCTGTCATTTGTGGTTCTCAACGGTAAAGGGATGGGATTTTGTTGCATAGTTAGTTTCTTATACTATGAAAGATCAACAAGATGTTGGTTTACATTACATTGAAACTTCTACATATCAGTACATTTTATTAATGTCTAAATTTGGATTTCTTTCTTCCATTTGTGGTTCTCAACGGTAAAGGGATGGGATTTTGTTGCATAGTTAGTTTGTGATACTATGAAAGATCAACAAGATGTTGGTTTACATTACATTGAAACTTCTACATATCAGTACATTTTATTAATTTCTAAATTTGGATTTCTTTCTGTCATTTGTGGTTCTCAACGGTAAAGGGATGGGATTTTGTTGCATAGTTAGTTTGTGATACTATGAAAGATCAACAAGATGTTGGTTTACATTACATTGAAACTTCTACATATCAGTACATTTTATTAATTTCTAAATTTGGATTTCTGTCTGTCATTTGTGGTTCTCAACGGTAAAGGGATTGGATTTTGTTGCATAGTTAGTTTGTGATACTATGAAAGATCAACAAGATGTTGGTTTACATTACATTGAAACTTCTACATATCAGTACATTTTATTAATTTATAAATTTGGATTTCTTTCTGTCATTTGTGGTTCTCAACGGTAAAGGGATTGGATTTTGTTGCATAGTTAGTTTGTGATACTATGAAAGATCAACAAGATGTTGGTTTACATTACATTGAAACTTCTACATATCAGTACATTTTATTAATTTCTAAATTTGGATTTCTGTCTATCATTTGTGGTTCTCAACGGTAAAGGGATTGGATTTTGTTGCATAGTTAGTTTGTGATACTATGAAAGATCAACAAGATGTTGGTTTACATTACATTGAAACTTCTACATATCAGTACATTTTATTAATTTCTAAATTTGGATTTCTTTCTTCCATTTGTGGTTCTCAACGGTAAAGGGATGGGATTTTGTTGCATAGTTAGTTTGTGATACTATGAAAGATCAACAAGATGTTGGTTTACATTACATTGAAGCTTCTATATATCAGTACATTTTATTAATTTCTAAATTTGGATTTCTTTCTGTCATTCGTGGTTCTCAACGGTAAAGGGATGGGATTTTGTTGCATAGTTAGTTTGTGATACTATGAAAGATCAACAAGATGTTGGTTTACATTACATTGAAACTTCTACATATCAGTACATTTTATTAATTTCTAAATGTGGATTTCTTTCTTCCATTTGTGGTTCTCAACAGTAAAGGGATTGGATTTTGTTGCATAGTTAGTTTGTGATACTATGAAAGATCAACAAGTTGTTGGTTTACATTACATTGAAACTTCTACATATCAGTACATTTTATTAATTTCTAAATTTGGATTTCTTTCTGTCATTTGTGGTTCTCAACGGTAAAGGGATGGGATTTTGTTGCATAGTTAGTTTGTGATACTATGAAAGATCAACAAGATGTTGGTTTACATTACATTGAAACTTCTACATATCAGTACATTTTATTAATTTCTAAATTTGGATTTCTGTCTGTCATGTGTGGTTCTCAACGGTAAAGGGATTGGATTTTGTTGCATAGTTAGTTTGTGATACTATGAAAGGTCAACAAGATGTTGGTTGACATTACATTGAAACTTCTACATATCAGTACATTTTATTAATTTCTAAATTTGGATTTCTTTCTGTCATTTGTGGTTCTCAACGGTAAAGGGATGGGATTTTGTTGCATAGTTAGTTTGTGATACTATGAAAGATCAACAAGATGTTGGTTTACATTACATTGAAGCTTCTACATATCAGTACATTTGTGAATGTCTAAATTGGCATTTCTTTCTTCCATTTGTGGTTCTCAACGGTGAAGGGATGGGATTTTGTTGCATAGTTAGTTTGTGATACTATGAAAGATCAACAAGATGTTGGTTTACATTACATTGAAGCTTCTACATATCAGTACATTTGTGAATGTCTAAATTGGCATTTCTTTCTTCCATTTGTGGTTCTCAACGGTGAAGGGATGGGATTTTGTTGCATAGTTAGTTTGTGATACTATGAAAGATCAACAAGATGTTGGTTTACATTACATTTCAACTTCTACATATCAGTACATTTTATTAATTTCTAAATTTGGATTTCTTTCTGTCATTTGTGGTTCTCAACGGTAAAGGGATGGGATTTTGTTGCATAGTTAGTTTGTGATACTATGAAAGATCAACAAGATGTTGGTTTACATTACATTGAAACTTCTACATATCAGTACATTTTATTAATTTCTACATTTGGATTTCTTTCTTCCATTTGTGGTTCTCAACGGTAAAGGGATGGGATTTTGTTGCATAGTTAGTTTGTGATACTATGAAAGATCAACAAGATGTTGGTTTACATTACATTGAAACTTCTACATAGCAGTACATTTGTGAATTTCTACATTTGGATTTCTTTCTTCCATTTGTGGTTCTCAACGGTAAAGGGATGGGATTATGTTGCATAGTTAGTTTGTGATACTATGAAAGATCAACAAGATGTTGGTTTACATTACATTGAAACTTCTACATATCAGTACATTTGTGAATTTCTAAATTTGGATTTCTTTCTGTCATTTGTGGTTCTCAACGGTGAAGGGATGGGATTTTGTTGCATAGTTAGTTTGTGATACTATGAAAGATCAACAAGATGTTGGTTTACATTACATTGAAACATCTACATATCAGTACATTTGTGAATTTCTAAATTTGGATTTCTTTCTGTCATTTGTGGTTCTCAACGGTGAAGGGATGGGATTTTGTAGCATAGTTAGTTTGTGATACTATGAAAGATCAACAAGATGTTGGTTTACATTACATTGAATCTTCTACATATCAGTACATTTGTGAATTTCTAAATTTGGATTTCTTTTTGCCATTTCGGGTTCTTCACGGGTGAAGGGGTGGGATTTTGTTGCATAGTTAGTTTGTGATACTATGAAAGATCAACAAGATGATGGTTTACATTACATTTAAACTTCTACATATCAGTACATTTGTGAATGTCTAAATTTGGATTTCTTTCTGTCATTTGTGGTTCTCAACGGTAAAGGGATGGGATTTTGTTGCATAGTTAGTTTGTGATACTATGAAAGATCAACAAGATTTTGGTTTACATTACATTGAAACTTCTACATATCAGTACATTTTATTAATTTCTAAATTTGGATTTCTTTCAGCCATTTGTGGTTCTTAACGGAGAAGGGGTGGGATTTTGTTGCATAGTTAGTTTGTGATACTATGTAAGATCAACAAGATGTTGATTTACATTACATTGAAACTTCTACATACCACTACATTTGTGAATTTGTAAATTTGGATTTCTCTCTGCCATTTGGGGTTCTCAACGGAGAGGGGATGGGATTTTGTGGCATGGATAGTTTGTGATACTATGAAAGATCAACAAGATGTTGGTTTACATTACATTTAAACTTCTACATATCAGTACATTTGTGAATTTCTACATTTGGATTTCTTTCTGACATTTTGGGTTCTCAACGGAGAAGGGGTGGGATTTTGTTGCATAGTTAGTTTGTGATACTATGAAAGATCAACAAGATGTTGGTTTACATTACATTGAAACTTCTACATATCAGTACATTTGTGAATTTCTAAATTGGGATTTCTTTCTGCCATTTCGGGTTCTTCACGGGTGAAGGGGTGGGATTTTGTTGCATAGTTAGTTTGTGATACTATGAAAGATCAACAAGATGTTGGTTTACATTACATTGAAACTTCTACATATCAGTACATTTGAGAATGTCTAAATTTTGATTTCTTTCTGCCAGTCGGGGTTCTCAACGGTTAAGTGGACGGATTTTGTTGCATAGTTAGTTTGTGATACTATGGAAGATCAACAAGATGTTGGTTTATATTACATTGAAACTTCTACATATCAGTACATTTGTGAATTTTTAAATTTGGATTTCTTTCTGCCATTTGAAGTTCTCAACGGAGAAGGCGTGGGATTTTGTTGCATAGTTAGTTTGTGATACTATGAAAGATCAACAAGATGTTGGTTTACATTATATTAAAACTTCTCCATACCACTACATTTGTGAATTTGTAAATTTGGATTTCTCTCTGCCATTTGGGGTTCTCAACGGAGAAGGGATGGGATTTTGTGGCATGGATAGTTTGTGATACTATGAAAGATCAACAAGATGTTGGTTTACAATACATTGAAACTTCTACATATCAGTACATTTGTGAATATGTAAATTTGGATTTCTTTCTGCCATTTGTGGTTCTCAACGGAGAAGGGGTGGGATTTTGTTGCATAGTTAGTTTGTGATACTATGAAAGATCAACAAGATGTTGGTTTACATTACATTTCAACTTCTACATATCAGTACATTTTATTAATTTCTAAATTTGGATTTCTTTCTTCCATTTGTGGTTCTCAACGGTAAAGGGATGGGATTTTGTTGCATAGTTAGTTTGTGATACTATGAAAGATCAACAAGATGTTGGTTTACATTACATTGAAACTTCTACATATCAGTACATTTTATTAATTTCTAAATTTGGATTTCTTTCTGTCATTTGTGGTTCTCAACGGTAAAGGGATGGGATTTTGTTGCATAGTTAGTTTGTGATACTATGAAAGATCAACAAGATGTTGGTTTACATTACATTGAAACTTCTACATATCAGTACATTTTATTAATTTCTACATTTGGATTTCTTTCTTCCATTTGTGGTTCTCAACGGTAAAGGGATGGGATTTTGTTGCATAGTTAGTTTGTTATACTATGAAAGATCAACAAGATGTTGGTTTACATTACATTGAAACTTCTACATATCAGTACATTTTATTAATTTCTGCATTTGGATTTCTTTCTGTCATTTGTGGTTCTCAACGGTAAAGGGATGGGATTTTGTTGCATAGTTAGTTTGTGATACTATGAAAGATCAACAAGATGTTGGTTTACATTACATTGAAACTTCTACATATCAGTACATTTTATTAATTTCTACATTTGGATTTCTTTCTTCCATTTGTGGTTCTCAACGGTAAAGGGATGGGATTTTGTTGCATAGTTAGTTTGTGATACTATGAAAGATCAACAAGATGTTGGTTTACATTACATTGAAACTTCTACATATCAGTACATTTTATTAATTTCTAAATTTGCATTTCTTTCTGTCATTTGTGGTTCTCAACCGTAAAGGGATGGGATTTTGTTGCATAGTTAGTTTGTGATACTATGAAAGATCAACAAGATGTTGGTTTACATTACATTGAAACTTCTACATATGAGTACATTTTATTAATTTCTAAATTTGCATTTCTTTCTGTCATTTGTGGTTCTCAACGGTAAAGGGATGGGATTTTGTTGAATAGTTAGTTTGTGATACTATGAAAGATCAACAAGATGTTGGTTTACATTACATTGAAACTTCTACATATCAGTACATTTTATTAATTTCTAAATTTGGATTTCTTTCTGTCATCTGTGGTTCTACACGGTAAAGGGATGGGATTTTGTTGCATAGTTAGTTTGTGATACTATGAAAGATCAACAAGATGTTGGTTTACATTACATTTCAACTTCTACATATCAGTACATTTTATTAATTTCTACATTTGGATTTCTTTCTTCCATTTGTGGTTCTCAACGGTAAAGGGATGGGATTTTGTTGCATAGTTAGTTTGTGATACTATGAAAGATCAACAAGATGTTGGTTTACATTACATTGAAACTTCTACATATCAGTACATTTTATTAATTTCTACATTTGGATTTCTTTCTGTCATCTGTGGTTCTCAACGGTAAAGGGATGGGATTGTGTTGCATAGTTAGTTTGTGATACTATGAAAGATCAACAAGATGTTGGTTTACATTACATTGAAACTTCTACATATCAGTACATTTTATTAATTTCTACATTTGGATTTCTTTCTGTCATTTGTGGTTCTCAACGGTAAAGGGATGGGATTTTGTTGCATAGTTAGTTTGTGATACTATGAAAGATCAACAAGATGTTGGTTTACATTACATTGAAACTTCTACATATCAGTACATTTTATTAATTTCTACATTTGGATTTCTTTCTTCCATTTGTGCTTCTCAACGGTAAAGGGATGGGATTTTGTTGCATAGTTAGTTTGTGATACTATGAAAGATCAACAAGATGTTGGTTTACATTACATTGAAACTTCTACATATCAGTACATTTTATTAATTTCTAAATTTGGATTTCTTTCTTCCATTTGTGGTTCTCAACGGTAAAGGGATGGGATTTTGTTGCATAGTTAGTTTGTGATACTATGAAAGATGAACAAGATTGAAACTTCTACACATCAGTACATTTTATTAATTTCTAAATTTGGATTTCTTTCTGTCATTTGTGGTTCTCAACGGTAAAGGGATGGGATTTTGTTGCATAGTTAGTTTGTGATACTATGAAAGATCAACAAGATGTTGGTTTACATTACATTGAAACTTCTACATATCAGTACATTTTATTAATGTCTAAATTTGGATTTCTTTCTTCCATTTGTGGTTCTCAACGGTAAAGGGATGGGATTTTGTTGCATAGTTAGTTTGTGATACTATGAAAGATCAACAAGATGTTGGTTTACATTACATTGAAACTTCTACATATCAGTACATTTTATTAATTTCTACATTTGGATTTCTTTCTGTCATTTGTGGTTCTCAACGGTAAAGGGATGGGATTTTGTTGCATAGTTAGTTTGTGATACTATGAAAGATCAACAAGATGTTGGTTTACATTACATTGAAACTTCTACATATCAGTACATTTTATTAATTTCTAAATTTGGATTTCTTTCTTCCATTTGTGGTTCTCAACGGTAAAGGGATGGGATTTTGTTGCATAGTTAGTTTGTGATACTATGAAAGATCAACAAGATGTTGGTTTACATTACATTGAAACTTCTACATATCAGTACATTTTATTAATTTCTAAATTTGGATTTCTTTCTTCCATTTGTGGTTCTCAACGGTAAAGGGATGGGATTTTGTTGCATAGTTAGTTTGTGATACTATGAAAGATGAACAAGATGTTGGTTTACATTACATTGAAACTTCTACATATCAGTACATTTTATTAATTGCTAAATTTGGATTTCTTTCTGTCATTTGTGGTTCTCAACGGTAAAGGGATGGGATTTTGTTGCATAGTTAGTTTGTGATACTATGAAAGATCAACAAGATGTTGGTTTACATTACATTGAAACTTCTACATATCAGTACATTTTATTAATTGCTAAATTTGGATTTCTTTCTGTCATTTGTGGTTCTCAACGGTAAAGGGATGGGATTTTGTTGCATAGTTAGTTTGTGATACTATGAAAGATCAACAAGATGTTGGTTTACATTACATTGAAACTTCTACATATCAGTACATTTTATTAATTTCTAAATTTGGATTTCTTTCTGTCATTTGTGGTTCTCAACGGTAAAGGGATGGGATTTTGTTGCATAGTTAGTTTGGGATACTATGAAAGATCAACAAGATGTTGGTTTACATTACATTGAAACTTCTACATATCAGTACATTTTATTAATTTCTAAATTTGGATTTCTTTCTGTCATTTGTGGTTCTCAACGGTACAGGGATGGGATTTTGTTGCATAGTTAGTTTGTGATACTATGAAAGATCAACAAGATGTTGGTTTACATTACATTGAAACTTCTACATATCAGTACATTTTATTAATTTCTAAATTTGCATTTCTTTCTTCCATTTGTGGTTCTCAACGGTAAAGGGATGGGATTTTGTTGCATAGTTAGTTTGTGATACTATGAAAGATCAACAAGATGTTGGTTTACATTACATTGAAACTTCTACATATCAGTACATTTTATTAATTTCTAAATTTGGATTTCTTTCTGTCATTTGTGGTTCTCAACGGTAAAGGGATGGGATTTTGTTGCATAGTTAGTTTCTTATACTATGAAAGATCAACAAGATGTTGGTTTACATTACATTGAAACTTCTACATATCAGTACATTTTATTAATGTCTAAATTTGGATTTCTTTCTTCCATTTGTGGTTCTCAACGGTAAAGGGATGGGATTTTGTTGCATAGTTAGTTTGTGATACTATGAAAGATCAACAAGATGTTGGTTTACATTACATTGAAACTTCTACATATCAGTACATTTTATTAATTTCTAAATTTGGATTTCTTTCTGTCATTTGTGGTTCTCAACGGTAAAGGGATGGGATTTTGTTGCATAGTTAGTTTGTGATACTATGAAAGATCAACAAGATGTTGGTTTACATTACATTGAAACTTCTACATATCAGTACATTTTATTAATTTCTAAATTTGGATTTCTGTCTGTCATTTGTGGTTCTCAACGGTAAAGGGATTGGATTTTGTTGCATAGTTAGTTTGTGATACTATGAAAGATCAACAAGATGTTGGTTTACATTACATTGAAACTTCTACATATCAGTACATTTTATTAATTTATAAATTTGGATTTCTTTCTGTCATTTGTGGTTCTCAACGGTAAAGGGATGGGATTTTGTTGCATAGTTAGTTTGTGATACTATGAAAGATCAACAAGATGTTGGTTTACATTACATTGAAACTTCTACATATCAGTACATTTTATTAATTTCTAAATTTGGATTTCTGTCTATCATTTGTGGTTCTCAACGGTAAAGGGATTGGATTTTGTTGCATAGTTAGTTTGTGATACTATGAAAGATCAACAAGATGTTGGTTTACATTACATTGAAACTTCTACATATCAGTACATTTTATTAATTTCTAAATTTGGATTTCTTTCTTCCATTTGTGGTTCTCAACGGTAAAGGGATGGGATTTTGTTGCATAGTTAGTTTGTGATACTATGAAAGATCAACAAGATGTTGGTTTACATTACATTGAAGCTTCTATATATCAGTACATTTTATTAATTTCTAAATTTGGATTTCTTTCTGTCATTCGTGGTTCTCAACGGTAAAGGGATGGGATTTTGTTGCATAGTTAGTTTGTGATACTATGAAAGATCAACAAGATGTTGGTTTACATTACATTGAAACTTCTACATATCAGTACATTTTATTAATTTCTAAATGTGGATTTCTTTCTTCCATTTGTGGTTCTCAACAGTAAAGGGATTGGATTTTGTTGCATAGTTAGTTTGTGATACTATGAAAGATCAACAAGTTGTTGGTTTACATTACATTGAAACTTCTACATATCAGTACATTTTATTAATTTCTAAATTTGGATTTCTTTCTGTCATTTGTGGTTCTCAACGGTAAAGGGATGGGATTTTGTTGCATAGTTAGTTTGTGATACTATGAAAGATCAACAAGATGTTGGTTTACATTACATTGAAACTTCTACATATCAGTACATTTTATTAATTTCTAAATTTGGATTTCTGTCTGTCATGTGTGGTTCTCAACGGTAAAGGGATTGGATTTTGTTGCATAGTTAGTTTGTGATACTATGAAAGGTCAACAAGATGTTGGTTGACATTACATTGAAACTTCTACATATCAGTACATTTTATTAATTTCTAAATTTGGATTTCTTTCTGTCATTTGTGGTTCTCAACGGTAAAGGGATGGGATTTTGTTGCATAGTTAGTTTGTGATACTATGAAAGATCAACAAGATGTTGGTTTACATTACATTGAAGCTTCTACATATCAGTACATTTGTGAATGTCTAAATTGGCATTTCTTTCTTCCATTTGTGGTTCTCAACGGTGAAGGGATGGGATTTTGTTGCATAGTTAGTTTGTGATACTATGAAAGATCAACAAGATGTTGGTTTACATTACATTGAAGCTTCTACATATCAGTACATTTGTGAATGTCTAAATTGGCATTTCTTTCTTCCATTTGTGGTTCTCAACGGTGAAGGGATGGGATTTTGTTGCATAGTTAGTTTGTGATACTATGAAAGATCAACAAGATGTTGGTTTACATTACATTTCAACTTCTACATATCAGTACATTTTATTAATTTCTAAATTTGGATTTCTTTCTGTCATTTGTGGTTCTCAACGGTAAAGGGATGGGATTTTGTTGCATAGTTAGTTTGTGATACTATGAAAGATCAACAAGATGTTGGTTTACATTACATTGAAACTTCTACATATCAGTACATTTTATTAATTTCTACATTTGGATTTCTTTCTTCCATTTGTGGTTCTCAACGGTAAAGGGATGGGATTTTGTTGCATAGTTAGTTTGTGATACTATGAAAGATCAACAAGATGTTGGTTTACATTACATTGAAACTTCTACATAGCAGTACATTTGTGAATTTCTACATTTGGATTTCTTTCTTCCATTTGTGGTTCTCAACGGTAAAGGGATGGGATTATGTTGCATAGTTAGTTTGTGATACTATGAAAGATCAACAAGATGTTGGTTTACATTACATTGAAACTTCTACATATCAGTACATTTGTGAATTTCTAAATTTGGATTTCTTTCTGTCATTTGTGGTTCTCAACGGTGAAGGGATGGGATTTTGTTGCATAGTTAGTTTGTGATACTATGAAAGATCAACAAGATGTTGGTTTACATTACATTGAAACATCTACATATCAGTACATTTGTGAATTTCTAAATTTGGATTTCTTTCTGTCATTTGTGGTTCTCAACGGTGAAGGGATGGGATTTTGTAGCATAGTTAGTTTGTGATACTATGAAAGATCAACAAGATGTTGGTTTACATTACATTGAATCTTCTACATATCAGTACATTTGTGAATTTCTAAATTTGGATTTCTTTTTGCCATTTCGGGTTCTTCACGGGTGAAGGGGTGGGATTTTGTTGCATAGTTAGTTTGTGATACTATGAAAGATCAACAAGATGATGGTTTACATTACATTTAAACTTCTACATATCAGTACATTTGTGAATGTCTAAATTTGGATTTCTTTCTGTCATTTGTGGTTCTCAACGGTAAAGGGATGGGATTTTGTTGCATAGTTAGTTTGTGATACTATGAAAGATCAACAAGATTTTGGTTTACATTACATTGAAACTTCTACATATCAGTACATTTTATTAATTTCTAAATTTGGATTTCTTTCAGCCATTTGTGGTTCTTAACGGAGAAGGGGTGGGATTTTGTTGCATAGTTAGTTTGTGATACTATGTAAGATCAACAAGATGTTGATTTACATTACATTGAAACTTCTACATACCACTACATTTGTGAATTTGTAAATTTGGATTTCTCTCTGCCATTTGGGGTTCTCAACGGAGAGGGGATGGGATTTTGTGGCATGGATAGTTTGTGATACTATGAAAGATCAACAAGATGTTGGTTTACATTACATTTAAACTTCTACATATCAGTACATTTGTGAATTTCTACATTTGGATTTCTTTCTGACATTTTGGGTTCTCAACGGAGAAGGGGTGGGATTTTGTTGCATAGTTAGTTTGTGATACTATGAAAGATCAACAAGATGTTGGTTTACATTACATTGAAACTTCTACATATCAGTACATTTGTGAATTTCTAAATTGGGATTTCTTTCTGCCATTTCGGGTTCTTCACGGGTGAAGGGGTGGGATTTTGTTGCATAGTTAGTTTGTGATACTATGAAAGATCAACAAGATGTTGGTTTACATTACATTGAAACTTCTACATATCAGTACATTTGAGAATGTCTAAATTTTGATTTCTTTCTGCCAGTCGGGGTTCTCAACGGTTAAGTGGACGGATTTTGTTGCATAGTTAGTTTGTGATACTATGGAAGATCAACAAGATGTTGGTTTATATTACATTGAAACTTCTACATATCAGTACATTTGTGAATTTTTAAATTTGGATTTCTTTCTGCCATTTGAAGTTCTCAACGGAGAAGGCGTGGGATTTTGTTGCATAGTTAGTTTGTGATACTATGAAAGATCAACAAGATGTTGGTTTACATTATATTAAAACTTCTCCATACCACTACATTTGTGAATTTGTAAATTTGGATTTCTCTCTGCCATTTGGGGTTCTCAACGGAGAAGGGATGGGATTTTGTGGCATGGATAGTTTGTGATACTATGAAAGATCAACAAGATGTTGGTTTACAATACATTGAAACTTCTACATATCAGTACATTTGTGAATATGTAAATTTGGATTTCTTTCTGCCATTTGTGGTTCTCAACGGAGAAGGGGTGGGATTTTGTTGCATAGTTAGTTTGTGATACTATGAAAGATCAACAAGATGTTGGTTTACATTACATTGAAACTTCTACATATCAGTGCATTTGTAAATTTCATAATTTGGATTTCTTTCTGACATTTCGGGTTCTCAACGGTGAAGGGGAGGGATTTTCTTGCATAGGAAGTTTGTGATACTATGAAAGATCAACAAGATGTTGGTTTACATTACATTGAAACTTCTACATATCAGTACATTTGTAAATTTCTAAATTTGGATTTCTTTCTGTTATTTCGGGTTCTCAACGGAGAAGGGGTGGGATTTTGTTGCATAGTTGGTGTGTGATACTATTACAGATCAACAAGATGTTGCTTTACATTACATTGAAACTAATACATATCAGTACATTTGTAAATTTCTAATTTTGGATTTCTTTCTGCCAATTGTGGTTCTCAACGGTGAAGTGGAGGGATTTTGTTGCATAGTTAGTTTGTGATACTATGAAAGATCAACAAGATGTTGGTTTACATTACATTGAAACTTCTACATATCACTGCATTTGTTAATTTCTAAAAGTGTTATTTCTTTCTGCCATTTCGGGTTCTCAACGGAGAAGGGGTGGATTTTGTTGCATAGTTAGTTTGTGATACTATGAAAGATCAACAAGATGTTGGTTTACATTACATTGAAACTTCTACATATCAGTACATTTGTGAATTTCTAAATTTGGATTTCTTTCTGACATTTGTGGTTCTCAACGGAGAAGGGGTGGGATTTTGTTGCATAGTTAGTTTGTGATACTATGAAAGATCAACAAGATGTTGGTTTACATTACATTGAAACTTCTACATATCAGTACATTTGTGAATTTTTAAATTTGGATTTTTTTCTGACATTTGTGGTTCTCAACGGTGAAGTGGAGGGATTTTGTTGCATAGTTAGTTTGTGATACTATGAAAGATCAACAAGATGTTGGTTCACATTACATTTAAACTACTACATACCACTACATTTGTTAATTTGTAAATTTGGATTTCTTTCTGACATTTGGGGTTCTCAACGGAGAAGGGGTGGGATTTTGTTGCATAGTTAGTTTGTGATACTATGAAAGATCAACAAGATGTTGGTTCACATTACATTTAAACTTCTACATATCAGTACATTTGTGAATTTGTAAATTTGGATTTTTTTCTGGCATTTGGGGTTCTCAAGGGTGAAGGGGAGGGATTTTGTTGCATAGTTAGTTTGTGATACTATGAAAGATCAACAAGATGTTGGTTTACATTACATTGAAACTTCGGCATATCAGTACAACCAGGTAAGCGGGAAGCAGAGAGGGAATTCAAAAGTCTAGCTGTTCATGGGAAGAACTTATTAGAGTAGAATACTTTCTGGCATTCAGGGACCTCAACAGTGAAGAGGTGGGATTTTGTTAGTTTGTTGATAAATGCGTTACTTTACTTTTTTTTCACGTTCACACCACCAGAAGGCCTATCCCCACTTGGATGTAAAGGGGCTACTATTTGGGACTACACCTGGGAAAGATTAACAAGATGTTGGTTTACATTACATTGAAACTTCGGCATATCAGTACAACCAGGTAAGCGGGAAGCAGAGAGGGAATTCAAAAGTCTAGCTGTTCATGGGAAGAACTTATTAGAGTAGAATACTTTCTGGCATTCAGGGACCTCAACAGTGAAGAGGTTGGATTTTGTTAGTTTGTTGATAAATGCGTTACTTTACTTTTTTTTCACGTTCACACCACCAGAAGGCCTATCCCCACTTGGATGTAAAGGGGCTACTATTTGGGACTACACCTGGGAAAGATTAACAAGATGTTGGTTTACATTACATTGAAACTTCGGCATATCAGTACAACCAGGTAAGCGGGAAGCAGAGAGGGAATTCAAAAGTCTAGCTGTTCATGGGAAGAACTTATTAGAGTAGAATACTTTCTGGCATTCAGGGACCTCAACAGTGAAGAGGTGGGATTTTGTTAGTTTGTTGATAAATGCGTTACTTTACTTTTTTTTCACGTTCACACCACCAGAAGGCCTATCCCCACTTGGATGTAAAGGGGCTACTATTTGGGACTACACCTGGGAAAGATTAACAAGATGTTGGTTTACATTACATTGAAACTTCGGCATATCAGTACAACCAGGTAAGCGGGAAGCAGAGAGGGAATTCAAAAGTCTAGCTGTTCATGGGAAGAACTTATTAGAGTAGAATACTTTCTGGCATTCAGGGACCTCAACAGTGAAGAGGTGGGATTTTGTTAGTTTGTTGATAAATGCGTTACTTTACTTTTTTTTCACGTTCACACCACCAGAAGGCCTATCCCCACTTGGATGTAAAGGGGCTACTATTTGGGACTACACCTGGGAAAGATTAACAAGATGCTGGTTTACATTACATTGAAACTTCGGCATATCAGTACAACCAGGTAAGCGGGAAGCAGAGAGGGAATTCAAAAGTCTAGCTGTTCATGGGAAGAACTTATTAGAGTAGAATACTTTCTGGCATTCAGGGACCTCAACAGTGAAGAGGTGGGATTTTGTTAGTTTGTTGATAAATGCGTTACTTTACTTTTTTTTCACGTTCACACCACCAGAAGGCCTATCCCCACTTGGATGTAAAGGGGCTACTATTTGGGACTACACCTGGGAAAGATTAACAAGATGTTGGTTTACATTACATTGAAACTTCGGCATATCAGTACAACCAGGTAAGCGGGAAGCAGAGAGGGAATTCAAAAGTCTAGCTGTTCATGGGAAGAACTTATTAGAGTAGAATACTTTCTGGCATTCAGGGACCTCAACAGTGAAGAGGTGGGATTTTGTTAGTGTTGATAAATGCGTTACTTTACTTTTTTTTCACGTTCACACCACCAGAAGGCCTATCCCCACTTGGATGTAAAGGGGCTACTATTTGGGACTACACCTGGGAAAGATTAACAAGATGTTGGTTTACATTACATTGAAACTTCGGCATATCAGTACAACCAGGTAAGCGGGAAGCAGAGAGGGAATTCAAAAGTCTAGCTGTTCATGGGAAGAACTTATTAGAGTAGAATACTTTCTGGCATTCAGGGACCTCAACAGTGAAGAGGTGGGATTTTGTTAGTTTGTTGATAAATGCGTTACTTTACTTTTTTTTCACGTTCACACCACCAGAAGGCCTATCCCCACTTGGATGTAAAGGGGCTACTATTTGGGACTACACCTGGGAAAGATTAACAAGATGTTGGTTTACATTACACTTTATTTTCTTTCTAGCATTTGGCGATCTCAACAGTGAAGGGGTGGGATTCTCTGATGCAGTTAGTTTACTTCGGATATGTACGTTGAAGGGGCACAAATACGACGAGTTCATCAAAGCACATTCTATTAAAATATTTGTAAAACAGGCACAGAGGGTCAACATTTTGGCGAATAGACAGAGGTTGGGGATTAGTAGACAATGCATTACTTGTTTTTCACCCCTAACAAGGCATATCGCCACTTTGCCATAAAGGGGCTACTAATTAGAACCATGCCTAGGAAAGATTATGGTTTATATTACATTTAAGCTTCTGCATACCAGTACAGCCACAGAAACAGGTAGCAGGAAAGGGAATTCCAAGGTCTAGCTGTTCGAAGGAAGAAACTATTGGAGTAGAAAGTTTTCTGGCATTCAGGGACCTCAACAGTGAAAGGAGCGAAGTTGACAAAGTGGGACCTATAAGATTGGAAACAACCCATATATGGCAACAAACTCCATACATGGACGAATGGTGAACATATAATGGTACAGGATACTCTTAGGTGTGAGTAGTCTTCTTGATGGAGGGAACTCCCCTTTTTCGTGGAGCAGATTTCACAATGTCCTCAACGTATTTGTTCCAGTTTATATTGCCAGTGCATTTTAGGCCGAGGAGTTTGAAGAGGGCAGGGCGTATATGGAGATTTGGTACCTGTTTGCGCGAAGCCAAGACTATCTTAATACTTCTACTAGTGTACTATTTCATTGTTATTGTACTATTTTATTATTAGTGTAATATTTTATGATTAGTTTACTAATTTATTATTAGTGTACTATTTAATGAATAGTGTACCGTTTTATTTTATTATGAGTGTACTATTTCATTTTTAGTGTACTACTTAATTATTAGTGAACTATTTTATTATTAGTGTACTATTCTATTATGAGTGTACTATTTTATTATTAGTGCATTATTTTACTATTAGAGTATTACTCTATTATTAGTGAACTATTTTATTATAAGTGTACCATTTTATTATTAGTGTACTATTATATTATAAGGGTACTATTTTATTATTAGTGTATTATTTTACTATTAGAATATTATTCTATTATTAGTGTACTATTATATTATTCTGTTTTATTTTATTATTAGAGTATTATTTCATTATTAGTGTACTATTTTGTTCTTAGTGTATTATTATATTATGATTGTATTATTTTCTTATTAGTGTATTATTCATTATTAGTGTACTATTTAATTATTAGTGTACTATGTTATTATAAGATTACTATTTTATTATTAGTATATTATTTTATTATTAGTATATTATTTTATTATTAGTGCATTATTTTATTATTAATGTACAATTTATTATTATTGTACAATTATATTATGAGTGCACTATTTTATTATGAGTGTACTCTTTATTATCAGTGTAATATTTTATTTTTGTGTGCTACATAATTATTAGTGAACTATTTAATTATTAGTGAACTATTTAATAATTAGTGTACTATTTTATAAGTAGTGTACTATTATATTATGAGGCTACTATTATATTATTAGTGTACTATATAATTATTCGTGTATTATTTTATTATTAGTTTACTATTTAATTATTAGTGTACTATTATATTATTAGTGTACTATTTTAATTATTAGTGTACTATTTAATTATTAGTGTGCTATTATATAATTAGTTTACTATTTAATTATTAGTGTACTATTATATTATTAGTGTACTATTTTAATTATTAGTGTACTATTTAATTATTAGTGTGCTATTATATTATTAGTTTACTATTTTATTATTAGTGTACCCTTTATTATTAGTGTACTATTTTATTTTTAGTGTAGCACTTAATTAATGGGGAACTATTTAATCATTAATGAACTATTTTATTATTAAAGTAATATTAAAGTACTATTATATTATGGGTGTACTATTTCATTATTAGTGTACTATTTAACTATTAGTGTACTATTTTATTATTAGTGTACCATTTAATTATTAGTGTACAATTTTATTATTAGTGCACTATTTTAATTATTAGAGTACTATTTAATTATTGGTGTGCCACTTATAAGCGTATTATTTTATTTTTTGTATACTATTTAATTATTAGTGTACTCTTTAATTATTAGTGAACTATTTTAAGGTTAGTGTATTATTTTATTATTAGTGTACTATTTTATTATTAGTGTACTATTTAATTATTAGTGTACTATTTTATTATTAGTGTACTAGTTAATTATTAGTGTACTATTTTATTATTAGTGTACTAGTTAATTATTAGTGTACTATTTCATAAGTAGTGTTCTAACAATATGAAATTTTAATTCAATCGAAAGTATCACTTTACGGTAAATATCTGATCCTCGGTGATGTAACGACTCTCCTGTACATATTAGTGAAGACTCAATTACAATAATTTCCCGATTGTGATACACTTACTGATTCTGGTTCAGAGGAATTATGAGACCATATTCGAATGAGAATTAATGATAAAATAAACACACACACACACACACACACACACACACACACACACACACACACACACACACACACACACACATATATTTATTAATGATTTGACGATTTCAATATTTTCCCAAACCCAATACAATTTACCGATTCTGATTATGGATCAAGAGAAAATATGAACCGATGTTCTATTCACCATTTATGATAACGGTAACATAATGTTGGATACTCTCAAAGCTATTAGGGTGTGTATAACATTTATTGTGCCGAGTAAAATTTTTGTGCAAGTACTAGCAAGTTAACTCTTGTACCAGAGCTACTCACACTTGTACAGCAGCAAATGACCAAGCCGGTTCGTTAGGTGACGTCACAGCGAGGTAAAATAACGGAACATAAAACAAAAAACGAGGGGAAAAAAGGCAGAAAACAAAGACACAGTGAGATAAACGTGTGACCCGTGGCATCAAGAGATATTTAAGCATGTGTTTAGATGGTAGGGTTTCGTTATTAGTACAACATAGTGCTGACGAAAATAATAAAGACTTTACGAGTCTGTTTTATTGTCAATTTCATGGCGAGTGCTCGTCTGAGCTCCAATCTATGGTTCGCCCTCACCAAACTTTCACGAGAAACACTCGTTTGACTACCAATAATTTCCCCCAATCTTTATCTGTGCCTTAACCTAAATGTAGATCCCATGAATAAAGCTTCTTTTTCCGTTTACCTGCTTTCCAGCTGACTATAATATGGTCGTCTTCAAATCCAATGTAAACAAGTTCTTGACAAGCCGTTCCCCTTAAGTAATGAAAATTACCAAACTAATACTTCTAACGATTACTATGATAGTGTCGTTTTGACCACTGGACACTCTTTAAACTTTATCCTCGAGTGACCTATGGGCCTTAATTAGTGGTGGCTTCTTTGTAAAAAAAAATGAGATCACATTAGAGACAAGACTAACATTCATGAAGACGTTAAGGCATGGACGACGTTCGAGAAGATGATCACGTGATGGACGTCAGAGAGGTGACGAGAGAAAGAGGAAACAAATGTCGTTGCACAACAAACAAGCGAGTTGAATCAGCTCCTATTCTTTGCCTAATTTGCGACTGAGTCTACAACGTGTTGGTTCCCAGACAACTTTACAAGAAAAAAAAAATAGAAATATAATATTTTGTTACCTATATGACAGGCGAGATGAACTAAGAGATTTTTTAAGAATAAGGTGTAATGCGTTATTTGGAAAGTACCATGAATAAATGACTTTTTTTTCAGTTGAAAAAAAAAGCCGAGTTGAATTTTTTTCTCCCTTTGTTTTGTTCTTTTGCTACTGGTCATTGCATGCTACGTGTGGGTCTGTGTATTAACACGTAACGACCACGTTACACGTTACACTGTACCTGCGAAAGGGAGGCAAGTGAATTGGAATACCTGGACTTCCGGTACAGTGTGTACAATCAATATCACACGCTTCAGACACTGTTCTTTTGGTTGTATAAAACTTTTTGTTTATTTACACTTTACACGTCAAAAATAACATCATAGCGCGGTGGAGGTTAGTGAGGAAGGTGGGTCACAAAACTCTGTGTCAACCTGTATTTTCACTTTGTGTCTTCCAGTCCTTGTTTTCTCTCTGCTCTTTTATTTATATCACTTTGACCTGTTGACCTTTTTCTCGCCAGCTTGTTTCATTGTTTTGGAACTCTTTGGGTCATAGTTCCTGTTGATTGACCTGCTTACCTTATTTTCGCCAGCTTTGTTTATTGTACTTTTTACTGGTTTTGGTCTAACCCATTTAATATCGGTTAGCTTTCCTGGCCTATTGACGTAATATTGACGCATTTCCAGGCATCATGGATATAGGTCGTTTTAAATCCCGGGATTTCCCATTGTGTTCTTTTGATTGCCCAGACACACCTCCATAACACTATTACACGTCACCTTTCCTGGGATTAACTTATTGTGTTCTTTGAATGCCCGGAAACCTCTCTCTAACAATCCACTCTTGTATATGTGCTTCATGGATACATCATTGACGTAATATTCACGTCTCCCCATGCATCATGAATATAGGTTGTTTTAAATCCCGGGATTTCCCATTGTGTTCTTTTCGTTGCCAGATACAGCTCCATAATACTATTACAGGTAACCTTTCCTGGGATTGACTTATCGTGTTCTTTGATTGCCCGAACATCTCTCCATAACAACGCGTCACAACAATGTCGTATCACCAAAACGGGGAAAATGAAACCATAATAAAGTAAAGTAAATTAACTGAATATTATTAAGCCTTCCTGGAACGGGAATATGAGCTAGATATTTTTAATAAGTATGAATAGAGGCCCGAAAGCTACTCGAGGATAATGGTTCCTGAATGTTAGGTGGCCGGTGAGACAACATCCTGATGATCAGTTATGGTGGAACCGGGGTAGCCTTTGTTTATTTAAGAGACCGGGTCAACAGGAACTTGCTTGCATTAGACTTGAAAACGGCCATGTTATAGCCAGCTGAGAAACAGTACCTCGGGATCGTGTTCCACTGGCATGTAGTTTTAGGAAAGAAACTTTGTTCATGGAACTTACGTTTCGTCTTAGATTGTTGGCAGTTGCTGAAGCTAGACAAGAGCGACCCAAAGGTGTAATGGAGAGCGCTATTCTTTTGTTGGGTCACCCCACTTACCCTTGATCCTCATCTTGTAATACTATGTGTTGAACAACAACAAGGGGCTCCCTCAGTCTTTGACAGACTATGGTTACCCATGAAGGTGTGCTTGCGCGTGAAAGTCTTTTTGGCAACCACACCTTTCCTGAGTCGACATTGTTTAATACCAGTGGCACGTGGATATACAAGACGACTACAAACAAATGCCGAGATAAGCGGAGAGCACATACAGCACCTAGAATTACCAAATGGTCACCCATCTGATACTAACCATGCTCAACATTGCTTAACTTCGGTCTGATGGGAACCGGTATGTCAACGTGATTATGCCGTACATGGGTTCAACAATGATGGCAAATTTCTGATGAACCGACCCCTTAAGTAATGACACTTTATCAAATCTCCAATACTAATGAATACTGCAACACTATCCCATTGATTACTGTAAACAAAATAACCCTTATCCCCGAGTGGCTTCTGGGCCTTGATAAGTGGTGACTTCCACGAAAAAAAAAAACAAAAAAAAACATGCAATACCATTTTTCTAGGATTCATCTTCATATCGTATGTGTCCAAGGATTCTGTTGTTAGCATTGGTTACCCCGATATTTTTCTCGTCAAAATTTTTACTAGAAAGGATCTCAGGTACTTATGGGAGGTTGCTAACATCCTAAGTTAAAGTTGTGGAACGAACGGGATTCGAACTCAGGTCACCAGTTCTTACAATTTTTTTCTGTTTTTTTTTTTTCATATATTTCTTTTTCTGGTTCTTTGTTTTTTCTTGTTAATTTATATCATTCTTGTTCTGTTATTTCGGTTTGTGTTCTTAAATATAAAAAACAAACAAACGAATAAATAAACAAATAAATAAACAAACAAACATACAAATAAATAAACAAACAAACAAACAAATAAATAAACCAAAAATAAATAAATAAACAAAAAAAAAACAAACAAATAAACAAACAAATAAACAAATAAATAAATAAACAAACAAATAAACAAACAAATAAACAAACAAATAGGCAAAGAAACAAACAAATGAATAAACAAATAAATAAATAAACAAACAAATAAACAAACATATAAACAAATAAACAAACAAACAAATGAACAAACAAATAAACAAACAAAAAACACAAATAAATAAATAAACAAATAAACAAACAAATAAAGAAACAAAAACAAACAAACAAATAAACAAACAAATAAATAAACAAATAAACAAACAAATAAACAAACAAATAAACAAACACATAAATACACAAATAAACAAACAGATAAACAAACAAACAGAAATACATAAAAAATAAACAAATAAACAAATGAACAAACACATAAATACACAAATAAACAAATAAATAAACAAACAAATAATAAAACAAATAAATAAACAAACAAATAAATAAATAAACATCAAACAAATAAACAAATAAACAAACAAATAAATAAACAAATAAACAAACAAATAAATAAACAAATAAACAAACAAATAAATAAACAAATAAACAAACAAATAAATAAACAAATAAACAAACAAATAAATAAATAAACAAATAAACAAACAAAAAAACAAATAAACAAACCAATAAATAAACAAATAAACAAACAAATAAACAAACAAACACATAAATACACAAATAAAGGAACAAATAAACAAACAAACAAACAGAAATACATAAAAAATAAACAAATAAACAAATAAACAAACACATAAATACACAAATAAACAAATAAATAAATAAACAAATAATAAAACAAATAAATAAACAAACAAATAAACAAATAAACAACAAACAAATAAACAAACAAGCAAATAAACAAACCAACACATAAAATAATAAACAAATAAACAAACAAACAAATAAACAACTAAATAAATAAACAAATAAATAAATAAACAAGTAAATTAACAAATAAATAAAGTAAGAAATAAATACAAATAAATAAACAAAGAAAGAAAGAAAGGAATACAAATAAATAAACAAATAAATAAATACAAATAAATAAATACACAAATAAATAAACAAATAAACCAATAAATAAACAAATACATAACAAATAAATAAATAAATAACAAATAAATTAATAAGCAAATAAATAAACAAATAAATAAATAAACAAACAAATAAACAAAAATAAACAAATAAATAAGCAAATAAATAAACAAATAAATAAACGAATAAATAAATAAACAAACAAATAAATAAGCAAATAAATAAACAAATAAATAAACAAATCAATTAATAAGCAAATAAATAAATAAATAAATAAATAAACAGATAAATTAATAAGCAAATAAATAAACAAATATATAAATAAACAAATAAATAAACAAACAAAGTAATAAGCAAATAAATAAACAAATAAATTAAACAAGCAAATAAATAAATAAACTAATAAGCAAATAAATAGACAAATAAATTAATAAGCAAATAAATAAATAAACAAATAAATTAATACAGAAATAAATAAATAAATAAATAAACAAATAAATTAATAAGCAAATAAACAAATAAACAAATAAATAAACAAATAAATGAATAAACAAATAAATAAATAAACAAATATATTAATAAGCAAATAAATAAATAAACAAATAAATAAACAAATAAATTAATACAGAAATAAATAAATAAATAAATAAACAAATAAATTAATAAGCAAATAAATAAATAAACAAATAAATAAATAAATAAATAAATTAATAAAGAAATAAATAAAAAATAAATAAACAAATAAATTAATAAGCAAATAAATAAACAAATAAATAATATATTAATAAGCAAATAAATAAATAGTCAATAATGGAGTTCAATTAAATGCAATTGAGAATCAAATCGAATATCTTCGACAGCCAAATCCGACAAGGAGGAATTACCATATCCGCCCCGCGATCAATCACTCTCTCTTTCTCTCTCTCTAGCTATTTTTCTCATTTGATTGCCTTCAAGTAGCACTTTACCAATCTAAATGAAACAACTGAATAACAAACAACTAAAAAAAAAATAAATAAAATAAATATTAAAGGAAAATGTAAAAAATAAAAAATAATAAAATAAAAAAGAGAGTTGATTTAGAAAATAAAAAAAAAATGGACGAAAACACAAAAATCAAAATTAAAGAAAAAAAAAGAAATACGAAACGTTTTATTATAAGATTCTGAAAATGACGCTTATATGACTCTTGGCTCAAATAAAACAATTTTTAATACGGAGCTGCTCTGCTCTTGACAGGCTTTCTTCTCGAGTCACTCCAACCACGAGACACAGCATAATACTGTCGGCTTTACAATTAAATATAAAGCAAACCATACGCTATAAATAACTGACAACCTCTAAAAAACAATTAACCTTTTACCGCCATAGTTTCGTATGCAATTAATATTTTTTTAATCATGAAACCCAAATGTGATGAAAGTTAACATACAACTGACGCACGAACATAAACAAACCCCTTATTCACTTGTTGAACCGTACATAGAACTGTACTTCAAAGACCAGATAGGCTGACAAGGCATAAGAGTTAATATTGTTGTTTTTTTGTTTTCTTATGTTTTTTTTTGTTTTTTGTTTAAAGGCGACTTGAAAGTACAATTTGGCAGTAAAGAGTTAAATGACTGGTCACACAAAACTGAAATTAACAGGAAATAGGATGGTTTATAACAAGTAAAATCTTAGATGAAATCTGTTTACATAATCTACTCAAATTCCTCATAAAAATCTACCTTTTTTTTTAAATAGATATCTTAATCTTAATATCTGTTTTCATTAGTAATTAATTAAAATGTAAAAAAATAAAATAAAAAATAAAATAATAAAATAAAAAAAAGAGAATTGATTTAATAAAAAAAAAAAAATGGACGGTAACACAAAATCAAAATCAAAAATAAAGAAAAAAAAGAAATACGAAACGTTTTATTATAAGATTTTGAAAATGGCGTTTATATGACTCTTGGCCCAAATAAAACAATTTTTAATACGGAGCTGCTCTTGACAGGCTTTCTTCTCGAGTAACTTCAACCACGTGACACAGCATAATACAGTCGGCTTTACAATTAAATATAAAGCAAACCATACGCTATAAATAACTGACAACCTCTAAAAAAACAATTAAACCTTTACCGCCATAGTTTCGTATGCAATTAATATTTTTTTTTTAAATCGTGAAACTCACACGTTAGCGTGGAACTGACGCATGGACATAAACAAGCCTCTTATTCACTTCAACCATGCATAGACCTGTACTCTAAAGTCCAGTTGGGTTAACAAGCCACAAGAGTTAAGAAATATTTTTTTTTGAAAGACGATTTGAAAGTACAGGTTTAAATTTCTATTCAAAATGTAACGGTTTAAAAGACCAGACAAGTGCAAGAATTTTTTTTTTAAATATATATCTTAATCTTAATATCTGTTTTCATGAGTAATTAATTTTCTACTATGTAGCTACATCTGGGCAGGAGTTGCTAAAAACAGCCTATCCTACCTTGACAGAGTACAAAATAGACTTCATAGCTTAGTGGGGGGGGGCGTTTCTCTTCCCTGCAGCCTTTCTCCCACAGAAGAGACGTTGCGAGCCTGTCTTTGTTTTATCGTTATTTCCATGGCAAGTGCTCGTCTGAGCTCCAATCTCTCGTCCTCCCT
>NC_136527.1:108560311-108577811 GCF_053919585.1 Euprymna scolopes | reverse complement strand
AAGCCAAAACAACGCAGTATTAAATAAACAGACATTTATTTTGTTTGAATTTCAAACAAAATAAATGTCTGTTTATTTTGTACTATTGCGTTGTTTTTGCTTCAAACGTATATAATACGTATTTATTTTATATATATATATAAATCTATCTATCTATCTATCTATCTATCTATCTATACACACACATACACACACATACACACACTCACACACACACACACACACACACACACACACATATATATATATATATGGTGAGAAAAATGTAAATAATAAAGTCTCGAAATAAAGACGAAATGTAGATGACCATATAACTCGGTTTGTACTTATTTATTTATTTCTCTCTCTCTTTCTGTCTGTCTGTCTGTCTGTCTGTCTCTCTCTCTCTCGCTATATATATATATAGACATATATATATATATATATATATATATATATATATATATATATATATATATATATATATATATATATATATATATATACTCCCATGACCTCTATCTATCTATCTATCTATCTATCTATCTATCTATCTATCTATCTATCTATCTATCTATCTCTCTCTCTCTCTCTCTCTCTCTCTCTCTCTCTCTCTGTATATATATATATATATATATATATATATATATATATATATATATATATATATATATTGTTTAAAAACACTTTGAAATGAGTTAAACACATATTTAATCTGAAAAGGAAACACTAGATAAGTGGATAGTCCTTAATGCGCGGAGTTTCGAAGAAATACTTTCCTTCTCATCAGAGGGTAGGAATTAGCAAAATGTGGGATCGGATTTTACATGCAAAAGTATTTGATGAAACAAAAAGCAAGTCAAAGATCTTACTTGAAAACAAAAAAGTTAAGGAGAGGGAATATGGCGAAGAAAAAGGTGATTACATATGAATGGATAGTCTGGTGGAAGATAAATAATCCAGTGATGGTAAAATCCAAATATATAACTTCAAGAAAGTTAATTGAATTTCCATTTGCACAAGTAAAATAAAAAAAATCCCGTCATTGGAAGAAGATGGTCCATAATAATCCAAAGGCAGAAATCCATGAAATATATAGATTTTGTTATTGTTGTTATTTTTCAAGCGATAACTGCGGTTAATATTGGCGCCGCCTCGGAGCTCATTTTTTTGTATTTACTTAGAAAGTCGCCCTTTTTAATTTGGACGTATTTAACATTTTTTATTTATTTTATTATTGTTAAAACAGTAATCTACGTACACGCGGGTTTCAAGGTTTTTACCTCTCATCAGCGTAGTTTAACTGCCTCTCGGGAGTATATATATATATATATATATATATATATATACTCCCATGGCCTCTATCTATCTATCTATCTATCTATCTATCTATCTATCTATCTCTCTCTCTATCTATATATGTATATATGTATATACATATATATATGTATATATCTATATCTATATATATACATCTATCTATCTATCTATCTATCTATCTATCTATCTATCTCTCTCTCTCTCTCTCTCTCTCTCTCTATATATATATATATATATATATATATATATATATATATATATATATTTATATAAAATGGGTTAAGAAATTCCAACGAAAGAAAGATGTATATTTAAATAAGGGAGTAGTCACCAACAATGTGTATTTTTTAAGAACGTCTGAAACGCGCGTAAAAACGATTTCAATGACTTAAAAACATTATTAAAATGATCCAAACATAATTCCCAATGAAAAACCAAGACACGGAATAATAAAATAATGTGAAAAAAATACACATTGTTGGTGACTACTCCCTTATTTAAATATATATATATATATATATATATATATATATATATATATATATATATATATATATATATATATATATATACATATATATATATATAGAGAGAGAGAGAGAGAGAGAGAGAGGTAGCGGGTTAAACAATCTTTACACCGTGACTGTTTCAAACTGATTTTTCTACAACCCTGGATTATACATGTTTGGATTATTAGAAATATTAAGGATTTTTATTTGAGTAGGCGTGTCAACAGCATAATTCTGGTTTCTTCTCATGGAATCTAGTATGTGTTTTCGTCTTGATTGTACTTCATCTCTCCATATCTTTTCATCCTTGACTTGTAATTTATCCTTTAATTTTTTTTAAAATTCCTCCGTTTCATTAACCTTTTTCATTAAATTTTATTTTTCTGCATTTGTGACTAGATTTAATGTAATACTGTTTCTAATAATACCAACATAAGCAAATTTATAGTTTCCCTATAATATTCATTTGCTGATATCTTTCCTCTGATGAGAAGAACGCATTTCCTTGAAACTCCGCAGATTAACAAAGTTTTAATTATTTGCAGTATCTCGTCGAACAATAAATTATTGTTACAGTCTTAAACTTTAATATATATACTAGCATGAATGCCAGGTGTTTCCCGGGTGTTTGGAGGTGTGTGTTGAGCAAAAAAAAAAAAAAAATTGTAAGAGAAAGGCAGGCTCGAACCCGTACTGCAAAGGAGGAAAAATACGGGGGAAAAACGTGTCGTCTTTGCTGTTACGACCACCGCAAACCGGAAGTAACGTAGGTTTAAATTAAGGCTAAACAACCGAAAAGAGTTGAGTACTTTCAAAAATATCGGTGAAAAAAGCGACCCCTCCCTGTAGAAAAGTGCCCAGTTGAGGGTGGAGAAATTAATGTTTTTAGCTAATATTTCGGTTTGAAGGGCCGAGCTTAAAAACGATACTGATCTTTTGAAAATCCGTGGCTTCTGTCGAAAGTTTTAGGCAGACATTCAAACATACATACATATATTTATATATTGGTTGCTCAAATTTGCGACTCAAACCGATTAAAAAGCTTGCCCTATCTCTGAATACCCTTTATGTAAAATTTCAAATGTTTAGGCCAGAAATTGTCTGAGTAAATTGGTAAAGACCAAAGAGGTCATATTTTTTTTAACTTTGACTCCTATTATGACTCCTTAACATTTATTGTTTTGGGCTCAAATCAAGTTATTAAGTTAGATCCATGTCCAAGGAACCTATATCTAAAATTTCAATTGTTTATACCCAAAATTGGCGGGGGAATTTGGTAGAGTTCTCAAAGGTCAAATCGTTGAACGTTGACCCCTTACCAGACAAATTTGTGGTCGAAAACGGATTCAAAAGATTTTCCCAAATCTCAGTAACCCGTATATTAAATTTCGAGTCTGTAGACTGACAATTGACAGAATTATTACGTAGGGAAATGTACACAAACATACACACACATAGACAGACAGCAGACAGACACTTTCACTTTTATATTGCCCGGGTGTTTGGAGGTGTATGTTGAGCAAAAAAGAAAAAAACGGTAAATTTTTTAAACTTTGACCCCTATTATGACCCCTTAAAATTTATTATTTGGGACTCAAATCAAATTATTAAGTTAGATCCATGTCGAAGGAACCTACATCTAAAATTTCAATTGTAATACCCAAAATTGGCGGAGGAGTTTAGTAGAGCTCTCAAAGGTCAAATCGTTGAACTTTAACCCCTTAACAGCCAAATTTCTGCCCGAAAACGGATTACCAAGATTTTCCCAAATCTCAGTAACCTGTATATCAAATTTCGAGTCTGTAGACTGAAAATTCACAGAGTTATTGCGTAGGAAGATGTACACAAACATACACACAGACAGACAGACACACACAAACACGTTCACTTTTATATATATATATATATATATATATATATATATATATATATATATATATATATATATATATATATATATACTAGCATGGGTGTCCGGCGTTGCCCGGGTGTTTGGAGGTGTATGCTGAGCAAAAAAACAAAACAAAAAAAAAGGTCAATTTTTTTTAACTTTGACCCCTATTATGACCTCTTAACATTTATTGTTTTTTGGCTTAAATCAAGTTATTAAGTTAGATCCATGTTCAAGGAACCTGTAACTAAAATTTCAAGTGTTTAGATCCAAAATTGTCGGAGAAGTTTGGTAGAGTTCTCAAGGGTCAAATCGTTGAACTTTGACAGACAAATTTCTGGCCGAAAACCATAGATGTTCCCAAATCTCAGTACACTGAATATCAAATTTCGAGTCTGTAGACTAAAAATTGACAGAGTTATTGCGTAGGGAAATGTACACAGACAGACACGCTCACTTGTCTACATATATATGTATATATATATATATATATATATATATATATATATATCCTTGGCTTGGGAGAGGTGCTAGTCTAGCGGCATTGATGAGTTGTGATACAACGAAACAGGACTGTATGTCGATGACCACAAATATATTTTAAAGCCCCCCCCCCTCTTTGGGTTGAGCACTGTCGTAAATAATCTCACCCGCTACTTAATTTGGCTGAAAAATGCGAAGCTCGCGGTTTGTTTACAAACAAGCGGTTTGAGCAGTTTACAAGTGGCGGGCGGATGTTTATTTAAATAGACATTCGGAGAGATTAGTTGTGGGCATCGCTTCCGTGGTCGAGAACTGCCGACTGTCATCACGACGGTCCAAGGTTCAATCCTTGGCTTGGGAGAGGTGCTAGTCTAGCGGCACTGATGAGTTGTGATACAACAAAACAGGACTGTATGTCGATGACTACAATATATATATATATATATATATATATATATATATATATATATATAAAATTGATATTTAGTTTGCTTGAATCATTGTATGGAATAGGTGTGTAGTAGAGTTTTAGAAGGCTATCGCAATTGTGATAGCCTTCTAAAACTGTACAACGTACACACACACACACACACACACACACACACACACACACACACACACACATATATATATATATATATATATATATGGAGAACGTAATGGAAATAGTATTCGGACAAAATAGAGAAATAAAAAGGAACAAACCGTGTCATGTGTTAATCAACGTTTCGTCTTTATTCCGAGACTTCCTCTGGATGAATAAGATTAAGAAACAAAAACACCAGTACAGATATTTGAAAATGTTTCATTTGCAAAGTGTGACGCGGTTCTATTTCAGAAAACGGAAAAAAACGTTTGGAATTCAAAAAAGGCGGAGGGGGGGGCGGAGTTGTTAAAGAGGAGGAGATTGTTAATAACGTCATATAGTCGTTAATATGTTTTTAAAAGATATGAACGCAGTTAATATTCTTTCTGGAAAAAAATATGTCTGTTAAAATTCGAATATAGGTGTGTAACAGACATGAAACGAGTTATTTGTTATGTAATTTATTGATTGAGATTATATGTATTAATTATTACAGGGGGTGTTTGGATGGTGTGAGAAGGTTAGCCGGTGTCTACAATTAGATTATGTTCTTTTAATAAGAGTTTACTTATTAATGGCGCTATGTTATAGAAACCTGCACGTTGTTTAATTGTGCTTGAATTTGGGATAAGCGCAGGTTACACAGGGTTTATTTGAAATATATTTAACTATTTTTGCTGATTTAAAGTCAAAGGTGTGATTATGCTGCAATGAATGAGTGAATTAGAAAATTGCTATTTTTTATATCTCTTTTATGTTCACTTAGCCTTTTTTCTAACTTACGCTGGGTTTCACCAACGTATCTATGATGGCAATTTTGGCAAGGAATAGTGTATATACCTCCATTGGAAACTGGTTTGTTTTTGAGATGTTTTGTAGTTTTAATATTTGTCTAATAGTTTGTGATGTACCTATTTACAATGCCTCCCCACGGGACAGAGTTAGACACCAGGGTCGTTTTTTAACGTGGAGAAAAGGTACAAAAATAAAAATTGTCTCAGTCGTAAAGGATTTCTCCTCCACTGAAAGAGAACAAGAAATGGAAATGCCGCATATGAAGAACAGATTTTTATTTATTTGCTCCCCCACTGAACAAATTAGGCACAAGGCCGATTTTTAATGTGAGGAGTGAAGGGGAAATGGGGACCAAATCCCCGGGGAGTAGGGGAGTTGGATAGTGACAATTGGTATGAAGGGTTGCCCCTACATTGACCAAGGTCTTATATGTGGGGTTTCCCCCACATATGGTCTTTGCTTGCAGTATCTGCCGGAACAGATGGTATTTATTTGCTCCCCCACTGAGCAAATTAGGCACAAGGCCGTTTTTAATGTGAGGAGTGAAGGGGAAATGGGGACCAACTCCCCGGGGAGTAGGGGAGCTGGATAGTGACAATTGGTATGAAGGGTTGCCCCTACATTGACCAAGGTCTTATATGTGGAGTTGCCCCCACATATTGTCTTTGCTTGCAGTATCTGCCGGAACAGATGGTATTTATTTGCTCCCCCACTGAGCAAATTAGGCACAAGGCCGTTTTTAATGTGAGGTAAAAACCAGCTCCCCAAAAAGGGGGCACTCTGGTTACCAAAAATAATAATTGTCCCAGTATAGAGGGTTTCCCCTCCATTGACTGGTACAAATTATCTTAAGTGCAGCATCTGCCGGAACAGATGGTATTTATTTGCTCCCCCACAGAGCAAATTAGGCACAAGGCCGATTTTTAATGTGAGGAGTGAAGGGAGGGGGAAGGGAAAAAGGGGACCAGCTCCCGAGAGGTGGGAAATGGGAGCTGGTTAAAGGTCAGGCATGTGGGGTTGCCCCCACATCTGGTCTTTGCTAGTCATAGCTAGTCCTAGCTAGTCATAGCTTGCAGTATCTGCCGGAACAGATACTACACTTTGATCCCGGCCCGAAGGTCAAATTGGAAATCCTAGTTTGTTTAGTGTGTTACAGATTATTGTATTATTGGTGCGTGTAGGTAAAAGAAGATGTCTGTTTATGAGAGAAAGTTTTGTTTATCCTGGAAAATATTTGTGTGGCTTTTCGCTTAGCATTCAATATGAAATATGTTGAATATTGCAAGGTTTTCAAAATGTCTGTGAGGTATTTGAATTCTTCGTCCAGATATTCTGGACTGCAAATTCTGAATGCACGTAAGAAGAAACCAATTATCATATTTGTTTTTATGTTGTTATTATGGTGTGAATAGAAATGCATGTAATCGTTTTTGTGTGTGGTTTTGCGGTGAACTTTGCAAGGATAGTTTATTGTTGGATTTTATAATAAGTATGTCTAGAAAAGGTAATGAGTTATTGTTTTCTGTTTCATAGGTAAACTTTATGGAGGGTTCGACTGAGTCTAATTTGTCTTTAAATTATCTATGTACGTATTTTCAAGAAGATATATATATATATATATATATATATATATTTTTTACACAGTGATCACCACTTATCAAGGCCCGGAAGCCACTCAGGGATAAGGGTTATTGCAAGTACATTACGTTAGTCTGGAGATTTGCTGAAGTGTTTAATTAAGGGGGCGGTTCATTAGGAATTTGTTAACGTTGGACTTGAAGATATCCAAGTCGTAGTCCGGAGGGAAGCAGGCAGACGGAACAGAGTTCCACAGGCGTGCAGTTCTAAGAAAGAAGCTTTGTTCATGGAATCCGCGTTTTGATTTAGGCACACATATAGAGTGGGGGAAATTTTTCACAGTGGATTCAGCTAGACGGGTGTTTTTCGTGAAAGATTGGTGAGGGGGGAGGGACCAGAGATTGGAGTTCAGACGAGCACCTGCCATGGAAATAACGATAAAACAAGGATACGTTCGCAACGTCTCTTCTGTGGGAGAGAGGTTGCAGGGTAGAGAAAAGGGCATCCCCCCCACACACATATATATATATATATATATATATATATATATATATATATATATATATATAATGAACTTTCCAGTCGATTTTCGAGGTATGGGGTTCCGTCACAACAATTAATTCCTCTACAAAAACTAAGTTGCTCGGAAATCTACACAGATGATTTGTTTATAGTGGTGAAGGCTTTGTGTAGAACCAACCACTCATTTTGGCCTTACTGCTAACCTTTGTCGGTGCAGAGGATTGCCACAAGATGGAGTATACAGTAAACCGCAGGTTTTTACATCAGAGTTACCTTTTCCTAGATGCATATCTTAACGAAGACTTGGTGTATCTCTTCTAGTTAATTAAAGCACCCCCACATACCGACTCGGTGTGGTACATACAGGGCCTAGCCTTCCCAAATGGTTATTCATCTGGTACTGGCCAGGCTCAACGTTGCTTAACTTCGGTGATCTGAAAAGTACGGGTGTGTCAACGTGATATATATATATATATATATATATATATATATATATATATATATATATATATATATATATATATATATTTAAGCACTTCTGATTGAACACGACAGAGTTATTTTTTCCGATTTTTCTGAGTATTTTTTCGATTCGTTGAGTGGTCTTTTTTTTCAATCGGCATGTTGTACAGAATGGCGGCCAAAAGTTGTTGTTCAGCCATATTCTAATTAAGAGCTTTCTATCGGTGAGTCCGATTATTGTTGTTTCAATTTTCTTTTTCTTCGAGGCTTAGTGTATTTATAGTTATTCTTGGGCGCCATTCTGTACAATATGCCGACTGAAATAAAAAAGACCGCTCGGCGAATCGAGAAGATATCCAGAAAACCCGAAAAAAAAAAGGATGGAATACTGCTGCCATATCTGGGCAAGAGCTGCTAAAAACAGCCTATCCTGCCTTGACACAGTACAAAATAGACTTCGTGGCTTAGTGGGGGATGCCCTTTTCTCTACCCTGCAACCTCTCTCCCACAGAAGAGACGTTGCGAGCCTATCCTTGTTTTATCGTTATTTCCATGGCAGGTGCTCGTCTGAACTCCAATCTCTGGTCCCCCCTCGCCAATCTTTCACGAAAAACACCCGTCTAGCTGAATCCACTGTGAACAATTTCCCCCACTCTATATCTGTGCCTAAATCAAAACGCGGATTCCATGAACAAAGCTTCTTTCTTAGAACTGCATGCCTGTGGAACTCTGTTCTGTCTGCCTGTTTCCCACCTGACTACAACTTGGATGTCTTCAAGTCCAACGTAAACAAATTCATAATGAACCGCCCCCTTAAGTAAACACTTCATCAAATCTCCACACTAACGTACTGTACTTGCAATAACCCTTATCCCTGAGTGGCTTCCGGGCCTTGATAAGTGGTGACCACCGTGTAAAAAAAAAATTTTTTAAAAATAACTGTGTCGTGTATATATATATATATATATATATATATATATATATATATATATATATATATTCATATTTGGCAGCAAGTCATTATTCAAGCACATCTGATTGAACACACACAGTTATTATATAAAGTGTAATGTAATACGCTCCTCCTTTATCTTAGAATTCGATATAATTCTTCCTAACACAATCAATATTTTCATTGATTTATTTCGTTCCTGATGAATCCCGCTCTAGACGTCACATCCCCTAGCATCTTCTCTACTCTTCTGCTGAGAAGCATTAGGCTTCGAAATGCCTTGATATAAAGAGTCCCCTCTATCCGCCAACTAAATGCTTGTATACCTTTATTAAATAAATGAACCATTCTATATTCACCAATATATAGTTTTTGGGACTTCATTTTCTGCTTTTATTATCTTCTATAAAAGCTCCAATGAAATTTGTTGAGCTTTATATTATCCCGATAAGTCTCTTCTGATAGAATTGAATTTATTCGATTCTACTCAGCTATATATATACATACACACACACACACACACACACACACACATATATATATATATATATATATATATATATAGTAAATATATATGGCGATTAAGCTACACTGAATATTCTGCGTTTCATCCAACTATAGGATTCGTCAGGCTTATATATATATATATATATATATATATATAAAGTTTACGCATAAATCTATACTTTCGTATAGTAAATTTATGTGAATAAATGAAATAGTTATATATATATATATATATATATATATATATATATATATTTAATTTATTTATTTTTTAAAACATTAATCTACGTACATGAGTGTAGTTTGACCGTTGATAAGACTCGAACCCCGGACCTTATGTATTTCAGCCCAGCGCCCCTAAACCATTACGCTATGATGCCATAGACAATTTACTGTTCAGTTTTTATCGTTTATGTATTTACGTAGTTTTTTGTTGTTGATTTTTAAACGATATTAAGGTTAACGTCTCCACCTGGGAGATCCGGTGTTTTCTCAGAAAGTCGCTCATTTTTTATTTGGACGTATTATTCATTATTTCTAAAAACAGTAATATACGTACATGTGTGTTTCGGGTGCCCTACCTCCCCTTCAACGTAGCTTGACTGTTGTTAGGACTCGAACCCCAGACCTTATGTATTTCAGTCCATCGTCTTAACCCATTACGCTATGATGCCATAGACAATTTACTGCTCAGTTTTTATCGTTTATCTATTTACGTAGTTTTTGTTGTTGATTTTTAAATATATATATATATATATATATATATATATATATATATATATATATATATATATATATGTGTGTGTGTGTGTGTGTGTGTGTGTGTGTGTGTGTGAATTATAAAGTCGTAGATGAGGCTTTATTCCTTTTTGAAATAAGCGATAAATTAATAAAAGCAAGAAATCAGACGAAAATCCTGATTCAGACATCGGCCTCCAGTGTTAACATACTCGGCCGTTTTTTGAGGTCGTTTCGACAACTATTTCCTTTCGTTTTTCTTTTCTTTTTTTTTTTTCCAAACCGATGTCACGTGGGCTTCACGGGCTCAGATTAACTCTTAAGAAAGGGAACCGCCCCCAGCAGCGTCGCATCGGCGCCATTTCTGAAAGTGTTATAACAAAGGTGGATAACACGTTTCAAATCGTCTTATTTTGTGCATCTATGTCAGATATAGCCGTTCCCCTGTGCGTATGTACGTAAATCGTGTCTGGCTGGGCGATACATGAGTACAGAGTAAAGCAACGGTTGCACAATCACTAACCGCACACACCCCTCGGCTCGATATTGCTGAAGTCCAGAGGTAATTAGAAATATACAGGGAGCACTGATAGAATAATCAGAGAAGGAATTGCATTATAGCAGAAGTTTTCCTACTCCTATATAATACGCTGCTCTACCAAGGGTTGAGAGTTTAGTCTGCACTACTATTTCATTTACAGTTAGCGAGTAATTCTAGAGAAATAAATATTTTTACTTGTGAAAAAAGTTATTTTGTTCCTATTTACAATGGCTCCCCACGGGACAGAGTTAGACACCAGGGTCGTTTTTTAACGTGTAGAAAAGGAACAAAAATAAAAATTGTCTCAGTCGTGAAGGATTTCTCCTCCACTGACAGAGAACAAGAAATTGAAGTGCTGTATCTGAAGAACAGATACTACACTTTGATCTTGACCCGAAGGAAGGATTTATTGGAACCGAAATCTGAGATCAGTAATAGGACCTTTTGGCGTATCGGTTTGGTTTGGTTTATAGTTGATTTTATCGTTTTTGTTCCCTGTCCTGCAGAACATGAATGAGTTTTACAATGGGAAAGGGAAAAGGGTTTCATTTTAAGCGAGGACACCAGTCAGGAAGTGGGGGAGATAGAAAGAGAAAAAGGAAATGGGAAGAAGAAGGAAAAAGGGGGAAAAGGTGGATTGTTGTTTTCGGCTTTGCAGAACATAGTTAAGTTTCGCAAAAAGAAGTAGAAAAACAAAGAGCAATAATATTAGGTGCATTTCGTCCCGGGAAGCCAATATCTTCAGACAGCCCGATCTGGTAGCACCAGGTATTTTTGTATGTGTTTGATTAATAGCACAAATTAAAAGAAAATTATTTTACTAGCTTAATTGATTATAATTTTTTTGTCAGAAGAAATACAATGAATTGCATTATGAGAAAATTTTTCAATCATCCAATTATATCAATAAATATTGTGAAATTTTGTAAATAATTTTTTTTTCTTCCATTTTTTAATCATGCCTTATGCTATTATCGCTTCCCGGGGAGAATTGCTTGGTTGAGGAACGTCCTAGGAACGCAAGCAGCTCACCGGGTGTAATTTTTTTCAGTAAATTGATTATTTGAATATTTTTTTAGTACTTGTGCATTTAACGGATCAGACGTAACTCAGCATTTGCTCGGCTTTGTCCGGCGCATGACGTCAACAGCCGGATAAAACCGAGCGTTGGCGATAAAATAAAAACGCTACAACAAAATAACTGTACAATGAAAGTGTAAAAATGTAGAAACATAAAAAAATTAAATAAGTAAAAAAAAAAAAACCTACCGTTCATTTATGTTTTTTTTTTTTTTAAATTATTATTGTTTGGAATTGTTTTCTGTTTTCAAAATAAATACATATAAAACAAGTTTTTTTTTTGTTAAATAATAGGAAACTTTTTTTTTGTCTGAACTGTTTTTTTTTAATTTTTAACGTAAAAAAACATATTGTCTATGTCCTAAACACGTAAAAGTTAATATTTCTTTTTTTTTTTTTTTTTTTTTGCAACTCTTTATGTCGATTTCTACCGTATGGCCTGGGGCCTCCAATCTGCCGGGGATTCCTAAGAAAATAGTCCCTGCATATATCACGCAGGAAAATTTTCCAATCCACAATTGTGTGGCGAGAACGTAACCCATATTCGCGATGGAGATATTTTGTAGATGCCATCTCGAACGCCCATAAGTATATTATTTTTATTATGCATGCGATGGTTAGTCAGGATTTTGAAAAGAAGGTCCCAATCCTAATGGAGGTCCATCGACGACATGTTACACTTTTACACCTCCAACCGTAACCGTCGGAAAGGCTTGTTCTCTTCTGCCAATAATTTCCGTTGCTGGCAAAAGTTTAGTGCAGCCTCTGGGGTCTGGAGCTGGTCCGCAAGGTTTGTAATATTCATAATCAAATCGTCAGTTATCTTTTTAAAAAAAATATTTTTAACTCTCTTCACATAAGCGTTTCTTGAGTTGTGACACTCTTCCAATTGATAGCGAAATTCTCGTCTGCTTAATCGGCAACGCTCGGTTTTATCCGGCTGTTGACGTCATGCGTCGGACAAAGCCGAGCAAATGCTGAGTTACATCTGGTTCGTTAAATGCACAAGTACCAAAAAAACTATTATATAACTAATTAAAAAAACCATTGAAATATTTTAAATCAGTAAATTGTCAATATATTTGTTTATATAAAAAAAGGATTAATTAATTAATAACTTTTGTCATTATAAAAAAATTTTCACATAAAGACAAGATTTATGTATAATTGATTATAATTTTTTGACAGAAGAAATAAAATGAATTGCATATAAAAACAGAAGAATAATTTTCAAATTATATCAATAAATATTGTCAATTTTTGTAAATAAAATTTGTAAAAAATGATTATTTAGTAAATTGATTTTAATTTTTTTGAATAAAAAAAAAAACGATTGAAATATTTTAAATCAGTAAATCGTCAATATATTTTTATATAAAAAAAGTATTATTGGATTCTTTTTTTAATTGCAAAACAAAAATCGATAATAAAAAATTCAAAAACAGCAAATAATTAATAAATTTTGTTATAAAAAATTTCTTAACATACTACAGACATAATTTATGTATAATTGATTAGAATTAAGCAAAACATCTTTTTTTCTTGGCAATATCAATAAAACAATTGTTTTTTATGACAAAATTGAATAAATTCGCTGATTTTGGATATTTTTAATATCGTTTTCTCTTTTACAAATTTAAATTAATCTAATAAACGTATTTTTATTATGACAAAATTTATTGATAATTTACTGATTTTAGATTTTTCTTATGATTTAAAATTTTTCTTCTAATGTTTTATATGCAGTTCATTTTATTTCTTCTGTCAAAAAATTATAATCAATATAATAATCGTTTTTTATAATGAGAAAATTTATAAATATTTAAAATCTTAAAAAGTGCAACAAAATGGCAATTACATTTTTATTAGTGCACAAGGCACATCTGATTGAGTGTAAATAAAATATTATTTTTTTTTAAATTCTAGTTTCTTCCTTTTTATAGTTTAATATCAATAGTTTTCTGTAAAATAATTTTCCAGTTAAACATTTTGTTGATCTTTTTTCTATTGAGGTAGACATCTTTTTCAGAAATATATACAGGGTGTCCACAAAGTCTGGCTACATTATGTAGCCAGACTTTGTGGAAGCATCCTATAGATTATGTAGCCAGACTTTGTGGACACCATGTATGTATATATATATATATATATATATATATATATATATATATATATATATATATATATATATATATAAGCCTGACGAATCCTATAGTTGGATGAAACGCAGAATATTCAGTGTAGCTTAATCGCCATATATATTTTATAAATTACTAACTAGCTCTACCTACGTATTGAGCACTTTTGAAGTAAATACTTAATGTTTACGCATAAATCTATACTTTCGTATATTAAATTTATGTGAATAAATGAAGTAGTTATATATATATATATATATATATATACACGCACAAACACACGCACATGTGTGTGTGTGTGTGTGTGTGTGTGTGTGTGTGTGTGTATACAGGGTGCCCACAAAGTCTGGCTACATAATCTACAGGATGCTTCCACAAAGTCTGGCTACATAATGTAGCCAGACTTTGTGGACTCCCTTTATATATCGTTTAAATAATTTAACTTTGTTCATTTTATATATATTAAAAAAAAAACGTTGAAGATTTATCAATCAGTAGTGAGCTTTGGAAGACTGTCAGTGAAAAAATACAATTGCCAAAAGATAGGCATTTCATTATTTTTAGTCGTCATTTTGAAAAATCACTAACAAATGCAACTGTTTCACTCGCAATGTAAAGCCCTGTATAATAAACGTTTTTTTATAATGAGCGTAAAATATGCTTGAATAAATTTTAATTTGTCTAGATTTCGTGTATATTATTATAGAGTCGTGATTTCAAAAGTAAAAAATAAAAACAGTATTTAGGTGCCATCAGCTAGGATAGAAACCGAAACTATAACATTCAAAACTGATGACGTTACTATGTATCAACGTGACACGCATATAAACCAGGTTGACGTATCGGAATCGGAAAAATGTGTGACTATTTTTCGATTAAAAAAAGATTCTTTAAATTTATTTATTGCGGACTATTATTCTCATCTTTATTTGTTGTTGTTTCACGACGTTTCAGTCAACTATTCCTCTGGCCTTCGTCAGGAACTTTGAATCTCAGCAATCACTGCCATCTGTAGTTGTTGTCGTCTCACCATGTTTTGGCCAAGTAAGCCTCGGGCCGGCTTTCGGTAGGATTGAAACCTCTTACCTTCAGACAATGCCCATCGGGAACCGTAGAGATTCAACGCCTCTATCAACTGCGCCACGGGCCCCGAATGGCGATCAAGGTTGAATTTTTTGATCTTATAAATCCACGTTTATTTATTATCTGATCTTCCATAGTCGGGTCCGTACCGACTGGTATATATATATATTATTCCTTAATCCGCAATAGATAAATTAATATAAATAATATTCATCTTAATAATGAATTCCAATTAAAATAATATATATTCTTTTAATTGTTTTTATTTTGTTTGTCATTGTTTGAAGTTCAATTTTCCAATTAAATTAATAAATTAATTAATAAAGATAACATGACATGTAAGTGTACTTGGTATGCCTGTGAAAATATATGCATATATTAGTTGTTGATCTGCTTACAATAATTTTTAATCATGCCTTATGACACTATCGCTTCCCGGGGAGAGTTTCTTGGTTGAGGAACGTCCTGGGAACGCAAGCAGCTCCCCGGGTGTTAGACACGATATCCAACGATAGGCAGATTGAAACATCCCCGCAACGGGTTGAGATGTTGTCAACTATAACCGGCTGGTATGGGTCGCATCTTGAGTCTTTATTGCGTTGTTACAGGCATCTTTCCCGTCGCTGGAATTAAACGCTTTTACAAAAATAGCGAACATGCATTTTTATTAAAAAAAATAGCGAACAGATGCATTTATATATATATATATATATATATATATATATATATATATATATATATATATATATATATATATATACTAGCAAAAGTACCCGTCGCTGACTGGGTTCAAAAACAGCCTACAGAAAATGGACTCTGATTTATGAAAGTATGATAGGTTATGAAAAGGAAGGGTTGTAAAGAGATAGCTTCGAATTTGGGGGTATCAAAACCAAAGCAAAATATGATGAAAGTAAAAATAAAATAGATAAACCTCATAGTTTATTATACCATACCTGTTCACACTGAAACACTTATCACAATATTCTGTGGATCTATATTAGAAAACCTTGTTAAACTTTGTGACATATTTCCATTCTATGAAGGTCAGGCGCGAACGAACACTCCATAATTTTATTATACCATATTTCTTCAAACTGAAACATAATTATCAAAATATACTTACGCAGATAGATATGAAAAGTCTTTATCAAAGTTTGTGGCTATTTCCATTCTATGGAGGCCAGGCGCGAACGCAGACTCCACAATTTTATTATGCCATCACTATTTAATTTAAAACATACTTATCAAAGTATTCTTATGTACATCTATATCAAAAACACTTGTAAACGTTTATTTTTAATTCTTTATTTCCATACTTTGTGGACCAGGCGCGAACGCAGACCCCGCAATTTTAATGAACCACCGTTCTGTCAGATCAAACCTACTCATTCCTGATACATCTTCTATCATTATATGTAGTCAGTTTTTTAAAATAGTCAATCATATAGGAGCCTATTCGTGACCAGACACACACACACACACACACACACACACACACACACACACACACACACACACACACACAGGCATTCAGCTTTAAATAGTGGATGAAACGCAGAATATTCAGTGTAGCTTAATCGCCATATATATTTTATAAATTACTAACTAGCTCTACCTACGTATTGAGCACTTTTGAAGTAAATACTTAAAGTTTACGCATAAATCTATACTTTCGTATATTAATTTTATGTGAGTAAATGAAGTAGTTATATATATATATAATTATATATATATATATATATATATATATATATATATATATATATATATATATATATATACAATTTACTTATTTAATATTTAACAGCAAGGAACATATGTTTTATAAAGACCGGTTGAAACCAGACGCATGCTATGTCACGCCCGCTGGCCCCAGAATCAAAGAAAACATCCACAAAAACGGGTCGATAGGTCGTCGGCTATAACTGACTGGCATGGGTTGCTTTTTCATTGCGTCGTTACAGGCCTCTTCCCACCATCAGCATTAATGACATGCTGAAATCGAACGCTTGTACAAAAATAGCGAACAAATGCATTTAAAAAATATAATTTATTTAAGATTTAACAATGAGGAGCATATTTTTATAAAGACCAGTTGAAATCAGACACATGCTATGTCGCGTCTGTCGACCCTAAAGGTTTTAAAACAATATAATTATATTTATTTCTCTCTTTCAACGCTTTCTTTTTGCTTTTGGCGCATTGATTGATGCTATTTCTACCGGTGAGTTAAGGGCAAAATAAATTCATTGATTGATATAATTTTGTGCTACGAAACAGAAACTGTCAAGAATTGTAAATATCAACTGAATTAAAGGAATAAATAGTAAGAT
>NC_136527.1:108535311-108557811 GCF_053919585.1 Euprymna scolopes | reverse complement strand
CACGTCCACGCCAGGGGTTATACCAAAGAGCAGATATTTTGTTAGGCTGTCTATTCTGGTCACATGTCCCAAAATCACAACTTCCTCTCATTGATATTGTCCAACAGTCAGCACGGTCCAATCTTCTCCAGAACCCATTCATTTGTACGTTTGTCCACACAGCCTACACGAAGAAGTCTACGGAAGCAGCACAATTCAAAAAACAGCAATTTTCCTTTTGTCGACTTTCTTCAAGACCCAACATTCTGCTCCGTTTGTTACTATTGAGAATACCAAAGTTTGCCGGATTCGTTTCTCTGTGCGTTGTGAAATGGATCTGTCTTTTCCAGATATTGGTTAGCACATTCATTGCTGTCCTTGCCATTGCAAGACGTCATTTTATTTCTTCCGTGTCATCTACTTTGTTTGTGAAAACTACACCCATGTAGTTGAAAGCTTCTACCTTTTGAACATTTTGATTGTTCCCAGTTATTTTCATGATCTTTGTTTTGCTGACGTTGTGGAAGACTCCTGCTGCTTCGCTGGCAACTTTTACGTTGTTGCTTAAATTCTGCACTTCCTGCCACTATATTTCAATATTATATACGTTTAAATATGATATTTTAATTTATGCAGATTCCGTATTTACTAGTAGAGAGCGCCACCTTTTTTTAACAAGGAAACCATCACTTATCAAGGCCCAGAAGCCACTCGAGAATAAGGTTAAAGAGACCCATCTTTATCGATTATTATACTGTACCTAATATGTAATAGTAATTTCAAAAGTAATTAAAAAATGACCTGAGAGGTCATCACCGAGAATCGAAACCAAAACATTTAGCGTTCCAGCCTTAGCCGTTATCGTTTAAGACAGATAAAAAAATCGTTAAAATTTAACCTACTTAAACGTATAAATGTACATTGTGCATGCGTTCAAGTAACACGTTTATTCGACTTATGCAAGTTAAGAACCATTAAAAAAAAATTTATTCTTTAGCAGCTATTTTTACCGGCAGAAAAACAAATCGAATTTGTTCCAAAGGCCCAAATGCCTTACATATCAAGTTTCAAATCTGTAGACCAAATATTTAAAGAGGAGTTTGGTAGAGACCGTACCTAATAAGACAAACACTTAATGTAACAGCGTCCATTCGCAGCTGAACATTTTGCTAACTGCATTTCATTGCCTCGGATGAGCCATTGTTGAAAATCCATGGATTAAGGAAATTAAAATTACCCCTTCTATATATTGCTTTTGTCAAGCAATAAATTCTTAAATCGAATATATGTCGCTATATTTCAGAATTTTAAATTTAACCACGAAACTTATACACACACACATATATATATATATAGGGGATTTTGCGAATTCATATTAAAAACTCTTTTTTCTATTTATTTAAAAAGAAAATACAACTTTGTTATATATGGACCGTGGAATTGCATTCACTGGCAAAAGATCTAGCTAATTTGCATATTCTTTGAAACATTCATTTCAATTAATTCCCTATTAGTTTTTTCGGTTTTCTTATGTGATGATCATCTTTAGTTAACTATTATGTGTAATTATATTCATGCAGATATTCTACATGATTTATACTTGCGTAATATTTGCGTAAAAAGCTTATAGTAAACACAAACCTCTTTCTATATAGATTTATGTATGCGTGTATGTATTTGTTTTAAAAAAAATGCCTACTCTGTCAGTTTTTGGTCTACAGACAGAAAACTAAATATGTGGGGTATTCGAATCCATGCGAAACTTTATATTTGGGTTTTAGTTGGGGAAAGCTGGTGCAAAAGTTAAAAAAAAAAGGAGGAGGCCGAACGACGGTATTACGAATATGCATGCGTAACGTACTAGCTATTGGCTCATGTTTTAATTTTTAGCATTGCAACAAACATGTTTTCTATAGCTCAGGCATTAATATCAAATTAAAAAGTAAATCGTAAGGCAAACGTTTTGGTTTCGATTCTCGGAATATATATATATGTCTATATATCTATAAAAGTGAACGTGTCTGTCTGTCTGTCTGTCTGTGTACATTTCCCTACGCAATAACTCTGTCAATTTTTAGTCTATAGACTCGAAATTTGAAATACCGGGTACTGAGATTTGGGAAAATCGATGTGACGGGTGTCAGCCAGAAATTTGGCTGTTAAGGGGTCAGATTTCAACGATTTGACCTTTAAGAACTCTACCAAACTCCTCCGACAATTTTGGGTCTAGACACTTGAAATTTTAGATATAGGTTCCTTGAACCTATATCTAACTTAATAAAGTGATTTGAGCCCGAAACTATAAATTTTAAGGGGTCATAATAGGGGTCAAATTAAAAAAAAATTTACTCTTTTTTTTTTTGCTCAGCATACACCTCCAAACACCCGGGCAACGCCGGGCTGAAATGCTAGTATATATATATATATATATATATATATATATATATATATATATAATCAAAGTATATTTACGAAAATAGATATGAAAAGTCTTCGCTATATATATATATATATATATATATATATATATATATAATCAAAGTATATTTACGAAAATAGATATGAAAAGTCTTTGCTATATATATATATATATATATATATATATATATATATATATATATATATATGCATATATATATATATATATATATATATATATAGGATTGTGAAATTTTTATTTATATTTTATTAGCCATTCCAAACTAATTTCTTTCTTTTTCGCTCCCTGTCATCTCAAAGAAGTTAATATTTATTTTATGTCACTGGTCTTAGTGTTTGTGTGATAGTAATGGTTTGAATTTTAGTTTAAAATGAAAAAGTCAAGTATCATTGTGCAATTGTGCTTTAAACTGAAACATTCATTTCGAACGCACCATTGTCCTATCAAAGAACTTACTGTTGATTTTATATGTCGGGCCTTTCAACTTGTGCAGTAATAAAACTTTTCAAATGCACTTGTGATGTTAGGCTGTGTCAGGTGTTAACTTTGTTCAAAATCGCCTGTGTCTTCTTTCATCGGATTATTTTGATTATTGATTATCGATAATTATCGAAGATAATACGACACAAAACCCATCTAAGAACACTGCCTGGCATATGAAGTACCTTCGTGTAGAATTTCATAAAGTTTTGAGTCTATAGGGAACGAACACATACATACACAAAGTTCCTTTTATGTAATAGTAAATAGAAATAGCGATTAATCGAATATTATAAAAAAGGAATTATTTCTGCCCACATTTTAGGACGTATTTACTTCTTTTTTATATTTAAATATAATTTATTAATTATTAATTAATAATTACTACATACATAAAAGCAAGTCATATATATATGTATATAGATGACTTGCTTTTATGCACGTAGTAATTATTAATTAATAATTAATAAATAATAATATATATATATATATACATACATATATATAATATAAAGCTGAACATGTGTGTGTGTGTGTGTGTGTGTGTGGTCACGAATAGGCTCCTATATGGTTGACTATTTTAAAAAACTGATTCCATATAATGATAGAAGATGTATCGAGGATCAGGAATGAGAATTTTTTGATCTGGCAGAACGGTGGTTCATAAAAATTGTGGGGTCTGCGTTCGCGCCTGGCCCTCAAAGTATGGAAATAAAAAATGAAAAATAAAAAACGTTTACAAGGGTTTTTGATATAGATGTACATAATAATACTTTGATAAGTATGTTTCAACTTAAATAGGGATGTTATAATAAAATGGTGGGGTTTGCGTTCGCGCCTGTACTTCATGAAAATATGGCACAAACTTTAACAAAGACTTTTCATATCTATTTGCGTAAGTATACTTTGATAATTATGTTTCAGTTTAAAGAAATATGGTATGATAAAATTATTGGGTGTTCGTTCGCGCCTGACCTCCATAGAATTTAAATATGTCACAAATTTTAACAAGGTTTTTAAAAACGGGTGAGGGTCCACAATAACACCTTAACTTTAATCTTAATTCACGTTAGCTTTTATTTATTTTTTTGAGTTGAATCAGATTGTGTTGAATAAATTCACCTCATGAATTCACATTCTTATTAAAGTGAAAGCCAAATAAAAAAGTCGGAACTTTAGAAAATTCTCGACACAAATTTTGCATAACTCTGGTTTTTTCCTTCTCCACTTGCACGTGGCACTCTTTCGAAAATAGATAAATAATAAAAATTAAGAACGTTACTTGTTATCGTGTCAAAAGAAGGAAACAATCCTGCTCACGTGATTACGTGTCTTTTTAAAAACATTTACATAACATTTTTATTTATATATCTGTTTAAGCTTTTTTGTCAGTGTATTCAATTGATTACAACCCTTTCTGCGTGTTCTTTACATTACAATAGTACAAGCCTGAATCCAACGGCACAATACTACACAGTTCATTACTGTAAAACTGAAACGAAGCTTTTCTGCTTGAAAAGGGCACCATTTTCTTATTCGTTTTTATATCGATTCTTTGCTTAAAAAAAAAAACTAAAGTAATTGCGTGTTTACTTTTTTAATATCCCATTTCGCTGTTTCGGATTATTTTGCTAAAGTAAGTAAAGCGTCATTATTTTTCAAAACTGTTTTTGTTTCTTTGTTTTTCGATATTTCGTCGATATTATTTAGTAAGAGTGTTTAGCAGAAAAGCCAACAAACGACTACCCGAAAAAATAAATATACCATAGTAAATAAAAGTTCAGTTCATGTTTTGTTTTGTTTTGAAATAGTTTTTAATGCTCTTTACTTGAGATAATTTCAGCGAACCGAAATTAAAACGAAATTTGGGGCGATAAGTATTTAAATGAATTTTTATATAAACTACACATGCCATAATCGAATATTCATTAAGCACAAAATAACGGAAAACATTAAAATCTGTTTATAAATATTCCTTACGTTGACGGAACTGTCTTAAGCTGTTAACACAGAATGCTCAGGTGCCTCTCCTTCAAATTGAAAACGGGGCTCTCCATTTCAAAGTTGCTGCTATTTTGATTTTTTTTTTTAGACCGGTTCGTGAATAAAAAAAATGTTTTTTACAAACTACTTAAAAATACAAACCAATGAACTTTTCTACCATAAAAGTAACTTTTATTGACTATGGTAAAATTTATTTCTTGTGTATTTATATTATTATATATATATAACATTTTCTCTTTGTAAGGAAATTATCTTTACTTTCATCATACTTTGCTTAGGGTAAAATTTTTGAGTATCAAAACCTATCTCTTTACAACCCCCTCCTTTTCATAACCTATCATACTTTCATCAATCACAATCCATTTTCTGTAGGTTGCTTTTGAACCCAGTCAACGACGGGTACTTCTGCTAGTATATATATATATATATATATATATATATATATATATATATATATATATATTCAGACACATCTGATTGAACACGACGGAGTAATTCATTTTTCGGATCTTAATAGATATATTTTCCATTGGCCGGGCGGTCTTTATAATTTCAGTTGGTAACTTATATAGAATGGCTCCCAAATGTGGTTATTCGACCATATTCTTCTCAAGCGCTTTCTACTGGTGCATCCATTATTGCCAGGAGCGATTGTTGCTGTTTTCGTATTCTTTGTTGGTGTAATTATAGTTTATATATATATATATATATATATATATATATATATATATATATATATATATATATATATATATATATATATATATAATACAGTCCTGGTCAAAATCATAAGACCACTTAAGAAAGTAAGCGTTTACGCATATTATCGAATTTTTAATCAAACAAATGGTGTAAACCATTGCCAAAAGGGAAAATATGATGGAAAAAATATGAATACTTTGATAAGTATGTTTTAACTTAAATAGGGATGATATAATAAAATTGTGGGGTCTGCGTTTGCACTTGGCCTCAATAGAATGGAAATAGACACAGACTTTAATAAAGACTTTCATATCGGGTTTGAGGTAGGAGATAATAAGGGGGAGGGAGACGGGTATTGGCAATATTTCAGTTTTGAAGGTTAAGATACATTAGATTGTATTGTGTGTGTGGTGGCAGTAGATTCAAAACACCATGTTAGGGGCCCACCCCGTACATATGTGAACTTAACGATGCGTCTACCTAACCTCGCATTATTAACTACACCCACGTATTTACTTATTTATTTATTATTATTTATTTATCCTAACTTTAATTTATTTACTTGGTATAAATATATGCATGTCTGTGTATATGTGTATATATATGTATATATATATATGTATATAGGTGTATGTATGTGTCTATACATGTCTGTATGTTTATATTTTTATTATTATATTATTAATATCTATATTTATGCAATTGTATATACGTGTATAAGGTTAGATGCGTGTGTATGTGTATGTATATATGTATGTATATGTACATCCACTTCTTACTGGAGATCTATATCTCCACATATATGTATATAGGTAGGTGTATGTGTATATATATACGTATATGTGTCTATGTATATTTGTGAGCGTATATATGTGTATAAGAGTTGTGTGTATGTGTGTGTATGTCTGCATATGGATCTATATATGTCTGCATATACATTGTTTATATATATGTGTGTGTGCGCATGTTTCTGTATAGGGATGTGTAGAAATGTACATATGTATGTATATGTATGTATGCGTATTTGATCCTGCGTTAACGTATGTATTAAAAAAAACAACCCATTGTAAACTAAAATGAACAAGTCGACGTATAGCGACTATGAACATTTTAAATGAACCCTGTACCTGTCAAAAACATGACATCTACACTAACCCTTTCCCTCCCTCTCCATCCTTCTCTTTCCGTCTCGCTCTCCCTCTCTTCCCCTCTCGTTCTTCCTCTCTCTTTCTCTCATCTACTTTATATACTTTGCTGAACAAGTAAAAGGCAGTTAAAATTTAAAACCTAAAAATTGAAACTCCATCCCTCCTCTCCTTACTCACCTCCCTTTTTTCTTCGTCATCCTGTCTCCCCCTCCCCCTCCCTATATCCATATATTACCACCCACGGCTACCTGAATCTGCTACCCCCACACACAATACAATCTAATGTATCTTAACCTTCAAAACTGAAATATTGTCAATACCATTCTCCCTCCCCCCTTATTATCTCCTACCTCAACCCCCTTTTTTCGTATTTCTTCTAAAACATTTCTTCTTAATACTAACAACCACTTCTGTAAGGTCTGACGAGGCTGGTAGATCGTAAACATGGTCCAACATCTGAAACATATGTAACCAAAACAGATAAAACGGTAATAAAAAGTAAAACACACACGCGCGCACACACACACACACACACACACACACACACACACACACACACACACACACACACACACACACACACACACACACACACACATATATATGTATATCTGAGAAAAAAGAATAACTTCATCGCGTTCAATCAGATGTGTCTGAATATATATATATATATATATATATATATATATATATATATATATATATGTGTGTGTGTGTGTGTGTGTGTGTGTAAAAGAGATTTAGAAGGCTCTCACAATGCGAGGAATGAATTATAGTCGCTGTTGGTAAGAGGAGACGAGAACAAGTGGCGATTTACAAATCAATAAGTACATACATATATATATATATTTATATATATATATACTTATTCAGTTGTATGGTAAAATGTCTTACTTGTAATTCTATGCGACGTATTCCATTATTAATTTCGGAAAAATGTTTCCCTTTTCAAATGGTGTGCGTAACAGGTCGATTCAAAGCATGCTGTTCTCGTCTCCTCTTACCAACAGCGACTATAATTCATTCCTCGCATTGTGACAGCCTTCTAAATCTCTTTTACACACCTATCCCACACAATGATTCAAGCAAACTACATATCAATCCTATATATATATATATATATATATATATATATATATATATATATATATATATATGAGAACAATAAGGATTTTAAATGAAGTCACAAAAACTATATATTGGTTGATATAGATTGGCTCATTTATTCAATAAGGGAATACAAACAATTATTTGGGGATAGAAGGGACTATTTATGCCAAGGCATTTCGAAGCCTAATGCTTCTTATCAGAAGAGTAGAGAAGATGCTAGGTAACATAGTGGGGATGCGGCGTCTAGCGTGGGATTCATAAGGAACGAAATAGATCAATTAACATTATAGATGATGTTGGGGGAGTTTTGTCGAATTCTAAATAAAGGAGGAGCGTATTATATAGAGTGTAATGTAGATAGGTGTATAGGGTCTTTATCATAGTCTTACATGTATGTAGTATATGTTTTAGGGTTAAAGTGGGGGTGTAGCGTGGATGGGTGGTGATTCTTTGTTAACGGTGTGTAAGATGTCTATTATATATATATATATATATATATATATATATATATTTAGTAATGTGATTGATAATTTAAAAATCAAATTATAATTAAATTAAAAATCCGTTTCATAAGAAGGAACAACAACAAAATCAATTACGTCAAAGAATGTATAATTAGAAATATGAGATTAGAAAGACAACCACGTGCGTATCTGTATTTTTTTTTGAAATAAACAAAATGTTTATTTAAAGTTGCAACTTGGCGCCATCTCTTTTTCTCTTCAATTTAGCAAGTTCAACTTTTACATACATCTGCCCTACTTTTAATGCTAGGTTTATTTATGGTGTCTTTTAAATTTAATAAAAACCCTTCACAATTTGCTGATGAGGAAACCTTGTTTAATAAAAAACTATATGTAATAATTATTGTCCGTAACTTGATGTCTACCACAATAAAAACACTGTTTTCCGAAACGATCGTACAAATAATTGATTTTGTTGTTGTTCCTTCTCATGAAACGGATTTTTAATTTAATTATAATTTGATTTTTAAATTATCAATCACATTACTAAATATTAAATTAGCTCTAGGATATTTACCTATCGAGCTTATTATATATCTAAATTACAACGAACACTTTTTCTTTCCCTGTATTTTAATTAAACTAGTAATTTTACTATTACATTAAAATACACTCTGCTCTTTAGACTATTGTTCTAATCTCATTTAAATTTATTTATATATATATATATATATATATATATATATATTTGTTTAAACTGGTAATTAGTAAAAACATGAAGAGAGTGCTCAATGCTATTTCAGGGCAAATATGTGTTTTATTTTTTTATTACCGTTTTATCTGTTTGGTTACATATGTTTCGGGTGTTGGACCATGTTTACGATCCAACAGCCTCGTCAGACCTTACGGAAATGGTTGTTACTATTTGGAAGAAGTGTTTTAGAAGAAATAATATTATCTCTCCTTATTAGGCTGTTGGATCGTAAACATGGCCCAGCATCCGAAACATATGTAACCAAACTGATAAAACGGTAATAAAAAATAAAACACACACACACACACACACACACACACACACACACACACACACACACACACACACACATATATATATACAATTTTATTGTAAAGTACTGTCAAATTCAATGTCGTAACTAATACATAAAAGTTTAAATACAGTACTTGTCTGTCTTTTATTTCTTTTGGTTGTTTGTTTCTTTGCGACGGTTCCAGACGGCGTTGGGTGGGTGGGAATCAGAGAGAGGTTGGAACTGTGATGACAGTTAAAAAGTAACAGCCACACCACGTTTTAATCTGACGTTTAGCCACGATAAGTGCTAAATGACGTCACAATATCTCCTCCAATCAGAATACTTCATTTAAGTTCATTATACCAAAAATTATGTTTTTTTTTTTTTCATGCGGGCATCTCGAATTTGATTGGATAATACTGCAGTTCGACATTTTTTTCTGGCATGGCTTGTTTTTTTTTTTTTTTTTTGTTTTTTTGACTTAAAAGGTCAAGCAATAAAATTCTGCTGGTTTTAAAGAAATTCCTTTTTCATATCTTGACATTTTTTTTATCCGGTTTTACCAATGATTGATTCATTTGTTTGGGCTTTTTTTTTTTTTAGAATAGGATTATATATATATTTATTTTATTTTTAAAAGTGTTTTCTGTGTGGTGTCTCCTTCGCGTAATCGATTTTTGCCCACTTACCCACACGCTCAAACTTCTCTTTATTTTTTCTGAATCTCCCCCCCTCTCTCTCTCTCTTTCTCTTACTGGCTGTTTGAATCCCCCTTGATTTAACTTGGTATCGTCTGCAGTTCAAGATATCAAGCAGAAATCAATTTGATCAGGTTTTCACTATCATAAACATTCTTAAGTTTTGAGCCAGAAGTAAAACTCAAACACAAATCAATTGTATCGTCAACTTGATATTCTACTACTTGTCGAAAAGGAATTGCACATCAATCTATCTATCTATCTATCTATCTATCTATCTATCTATCTATCTATCTTCTAAGTTTAGGATGCATATACATATATGTCAATCAAGCTACAAAGATTTTTCCTCGTTTTATCCTCGTCATAATTCGCCAGACTATTGCATTGAATTAATGTTGTTTTGTGTTGTGATATATCCCCATGTGGTGTTAGGTTTGCTAGTCAGCCAATCAGATTCTTAGTAACTCTCTCGTTCATCTATCTATCTATCTATATATCTATCTATATATCTATCTATATATATCTATCTACCTATCTAGTAAGTTTTGAAAATAAATATGGCAATTAAACTACACAGATTTTCCTCGTTTCATCCCCGCCATGATTCGCCAGGTTGTTGCATTGAATTGATGTTGCTCTGTGTTTATATAGATATATCCACGTGGTATTGGGTTTGCTAGTCAGCCAATCAGATTCTTAGTTACTCATCTATCTATCTATCTATCTATCTATCTATCTATCTATCCATCCATATTTCTTCTAAGTTTTGAAAATATTTATAGCAATTAAGCTACACAGATTTTTCCTCGTTTCATCCCCGTCATGATTCACTATGTTATTGCATTGAAGTGATGTTGCTTTGTGTTGTGCTATATACCCACGTGCTGTTGGGTTTGCTAATCAGCCAATCAGATTCTTAGTTACTTACTTATCTATCTATCTAGCCATCTATCTATCTATCTATCTATCTATATATATATATATCTAGCCATCTATCTATCTATCTATCTATCTATCTATCTATCTATCTATCTAGTAAGTTTTGAAAATAAATATGGCAATTAAACTACACAAATTTTCCTCGTTTCACCCCCGCCATGATTCGCCAGGTTGTTGCATTGAATTGATGTTGCTCTGTGTTTATATAGATATATCCACGTGGTACTGGGTTTGCTAGTCAGCCAATCAGATTCTTAGTTACTCATCTATCTATCTATCTATCTATCTATCTATCCATCCATATTTCTTCTAAGTTTTGAAAATATTTATAGCAATTAAGCTACACAGATTTTTCCTCGTTTCATCCCCGTCATGATTCACTATGTTATTGCATTGAAGTGATGTTGCTTTGTGTTGTGCTATATACCCACGTGCTGTTGGGTTTGCTAATGAGCCAATCAGATTCTTAGTTACTTACTCATCTATCTATCTATCTAGCCATCTATCTATCTATCTATCTATATATCTAGCCATCTATCTATCTATCTATCTATCTATCTATCTATCTATCTATCTATCTAGTAAGTTTTGAAAATAAATATGGCAATTAAACTACACAAATTTTCCTCGTTTCACCCCCGCCATGATTCGCCAGGTTGTTGCATTGAATTGATGTTGCTCTGTGTTTATATAGATATATCCACGTGGTACTGGGTTTGCTAGTCAGCCAATCAGATTCTTAGTTACTCATCTATCTATCTATCTATCTATCTATCTATATATCTATCTATCTATCTATCTATATTGTAGGTTTTGAAAATATCTGTTGTGTCGTGGCACGATAGTAAAAATGAAGAAACTCAAGTCGATGTTGGTTTAAGGAAAAAGTGTATTTCATCGGTGTAGACATTACTGGCACTATGTATAGTGAGAACCGGTGTAATTCCCCTTGCGTTAGAAAGGCTGGTGTAACCTCCTCCCCCCCTTTGAAAATATCCCGTCTGCGGATTAATAATGTTTTTGTTTTGGGTTCACCCTAATCGACTCAGTTGATTTCCGTTTTCTTTTTGACCTCCTATTCTCAGGAGCTGTCTCTGGTATGGGCACCTGAAAAGTATCAAACACTGTGTCCATGATGTCTTCCTAGGGCGATCTGGTCACCTTACTGTTTGAGTATCTTTTCTGGATTTGGTTAGTGTGACGTTTGTGCACGAAACCTGGCCCCTTAATCATATAGACCATGTGGCCTATTTGTTATCTCAACAGTACCGGACTCCCAGAATGTCTTATTAGTGTTAGAAAGGCCAGTGTAACAATATATATGGCAATCAAGCTGCACAAATTTTTCATCGTTTCATCCTCGTCATGATTCGCCAGACGATGCATTGAAATGATGTTGCTTCGTCTTTTTATATATATCCACGTGTTACTGGGCTTGCTAGTCAGCCAATCAGATTCTTAGTTACTTACTTATCTATCTATCTATCTATCTATCTATCTATCTTGTAAGTTTAGAAAATATATATGGAAATTAAGCTACACAGATTTTCCTCGTCTCATCCCCGTTATGATTCACTATGCTATTGCATTGATGTTGCTTTGTGTTTTGATATATACCCACGTGCTGTTGGTTTTGCTAGTCAGCTAATCAGATTCTTAGTTACTCACTCGTTTATCTATCTATCTATCTATCTATCTATCTATCTATCTATCTATCTATCAATCTATCCAGCGTGTCAGGAGGCGATGAAAAAAATTCAAAAAAGTGCTCGATCGTGGATGTGAGAGATTAAGATACAATATTTATTACGACACTATATATACATATTTCAAGGCCGTACCAGTGGTTTCATTGCGCTGAATCAAGCATAAGAGGTTGGAAAGAGTCAGCACAAATTCATCAGAGACATCAAAAAACTGAAACAATGGCGCTGATTAATTTGCGCTGACTCTTTCCCATCTCTTATGGTATAGTCAGCGCAACGGAACCACTGGTGCAACCTTGAAATATGTATATATAGTGTTGTAATAAATATTCTATCTATCTAGTTAGCTAGCTATCTACTTATCTATCGCCATATAATTATATATCTCTACTTATATATACGCCATAATTGCGTTGGCGCACCGGTTCTCGTCAGATCACCGAAGTTAAGCAACGTTGAGCCTGGTTAGTACGAGATGGGTGACCATTTAGGAATTCTAGGCGCCGTTTATCTCGGCATTTGTTTCCAGTCGTCTAGTACTTCACTTGCCACTAGTATTTAACAATGTCGACTCAGGAGAGGTGTGGTTGGAGATTGTGCACCTCCTGCCACAGAAATTCTACGCGCAGGCACTCCTTCGTGGGTATTCAAAGGCTGAAAGAGCTCTGTGTGTTGTGTGTACTTATATATAAGATACACTTACTCTCTTTCTCTCTCTCTCTCACTTTCTCTTTCTCTCTCTCTCTCTCTGTGTAAGAGAGCGTTCTCGAAAACAGCTGTGCTGATATTTTTGAAATTCCACACAAACGCGCATTATGCACCTGGGAGTGTTATTAGATAGGTTATATATCCGAATGCTTCCACTAAGTATCAAAATCGATAATCGAACAATTCCCATTAAAGAAAGAAATTCGATTTTGACCAAAGTAAACACCTTATACAGCCTAACATCATGGGTGCATTTACGTGGTTTTATCACCGCACAAGCTGAAGAGTCCGGCGTATAAAACGAACAGTAGATTCTTTCATCAGACAGGGGCGCGTCCTAAATAAATATTCAACTACAATATTTCCTTTCGCTTTTTAAACGTACATTCAAATCATTATATAAAAATAATTAAAAATAAAACAACAGGAGTAGGTTCTCTACAGTGCAATGTAGTCTACGATGTAGTATGGACTAAGTCACTGAAGGAAGACATGTGAAGCTTCTTCCTGGTGCGTACCCGACTAGAGCTGGCAGTTAATCGATTTGATTGACAAATGAGCGATTTCAATGATTTCGATGATAATAAAATTATTGGAAGTGTGGAACGTTCGTTGATCCGAATTCAATCCCTGGCAACATCGGGTCCCCTGCTAATGTATCTATTTATATTAATATTTCTTTATACAGATATGATACACTAGCATGACAATGTTTCGATCTGTAGCTATTTCGATGCCTCTGTTAAGTCTCTAAAGACAAAGGATACCCCCTGTAGGGGCAGCTGCACATGTAACTGTGAGGCAAGGGTTGTGCAACTTCCAACCCCACCTCTCCTGAATCGGCACTGTTTGAGTCCAGTGGCAAGGAAAAGTCCAGGGCGACTGGAAGCAATGCCGAGATAAGCAGAGAGCACATACAGCATCTGGAAGTCCCAAATGGTCACCCATCTGTTACTGACCAGACTTATCTTTGCTTAACTTCGGTGATCTGACGGGAATTGGTGCGTCAAACGTGATTATGCCGTATTATAGCTATTTATTTAAGTTCTTATCAGGCAAAGTGCCTATCTATCTATCTATCTATCTATCTATCTATCTATCTATAAGGCTGCTGCAAAGAAGATGGGCTCTCTCTACTGTGCTAGAAAATTACTTACGCCTGAAAGTATCTTGTACGTTTATAAGGCCACCATTCGCCCATGTATGGATTATTGTTGTCACATTTGGGATGGTGCATCTGCTGCTAGTCTCTCACTCCTAGACAAGGTTCAAAACAGAGTCGCCAACCTGATAGGCCATGAACTGGCATCTAAGCTTCAGCCTCTGTCCCATCAACGAAACGTTGCATCCCTCTGCCTGTTCTACAAGTATTTTAATGGTGAATGCTCTGACGAACTGCAGACACTTGTGCCCCCATGACGTAGACACCTTCGACAAACCTGACAGGCAGCTAAATCCCACCCCCACACAGTAGAGATCTCTAGATGTAAAAGATCTTTCTACTCCAGTAGTTTCTTCCCCAGAACCGCTAGACTTTGGAATTCCATTCCAGGTCCCTGCTTCCCTAACTGTACTGACGTGCAGAAGTTCAAGTGTAACGTGAACCGACATCTTGCTGCCCAAATCCCAACATAGTGCCCCAGTAGTTGTTGCCCTTGATAGTAGCCCCCTACACCAAAGTGGCAATGTGCCTTGTTTGGGGTGAAAATGTAATAAAAAAAAAATATATCTATCCTACAGAGTCAACGGTGACTTTATGGTTCTGAATTTCCCAACTAACAGTAATTGTTACTTCTGGTCATTGAATGCTCTCTGATTGTCTGACATGGAATAATATAGGCATTTACTTTCTCTGAATTCGTGTGACGTCATTTTCAGAGAGCCTTTCGACTGGATGAAATTTTGGGCTTCCGCATATCCGTGTTTACAAAACTCCCGTTTGTTGCGATTTTGCGAAATGCAGAATCCCTTGTGCCTTTTTTTTTTTTTTTAGCTAATTTTTTTTGTACAAACAAGTTGTTTTTTTTTTGTTTTTTTAAAATTTAATTCAATATCTTAGGACTTTACTTTATCTTTGAAATACACCCAGACAATAAATATTTATCTTTTTAAGGATTTTTACAATTAATTTAACTTAAAAAATTTAGCTGAATTGGTTAGCTCGCCGTGAAAATATTTTTCATAACATTTTTTTGTTTCACGTGTTCAAATATTTTTTTTTTCCTTTTGGAAATTAACTTTAGTCTCTAATCTTTCAAATACAATTAGAAAGTAGTCGGAAACCTACAAAAAAATTATGATAAATCGGTTTTCAAAACTAGGTCCCCCTATTTTTAGTCCACCATTTTTACCCACACCTATTTTATTATATCTTTATTGGAGTATCTTGAAGAAGAATTCATCTAGTCTGGTGGAGTATCAAATTAAGTAGCGTCATATGAGTCCGTGTATGGTCGTGTCGAGTTTTACTTCAGATTTTATATTATTGGTCCACCGACTTAGTAGGATTTGGACCTTAGAATTCACTCTTGTCCGTTCGTCCGTCCGTTATTTCGTTCGTTTGTTCGTTCGTCCGTTCGTCCATTCGTCCGTTCACCCGTTCTCTGAATTCGTGTGGAGAAAAGATAGTATCTTCGAAATCAATGGGTATTTTATTGGTCCACCGACTTAGTCGGATTTGGACCTTAGAATTCACTCTTGTCCGTTCGTCCGTCCGTTATTTCGTTCGTTTGTTCGTTCGTCCGTTCGTCCATTCGTCCGTTCACCCGTTCTCTGAATTCGTGTGGAGAAAAGATAGTATCTTCGAAATCAATGGGTATTTTATTGGTCCACCGACTTAGTCGGATTTGGACCTTAGAATTCACTCTTGTCCGTTCGTCCGTCCGTTATTTCGTTCGTTTGTTCGTTCGTCCGTTCGTCCATTCGTCCAATCACCCGTTCTCTGAATTTGTGTGGAGAAAAGATAGTATCTTCGAAATCAATGGGTATTTTATTGGTCCACCGACTTAGTCGGATTTGGACCTTAGAATTCACTCTTGTCCGTTCGTCCGTCCGTTATTTCGTTCGTTTGTTCGTTCGTCCGTTCGTCCATTCGTCCGTTCACCCGTTCTCTGAATTCGTGTGGAGAAAAGATAGTATCTTCGAAATCAATGGGTATTTTATTGGTCCACCGACTTAGTCGGATTTGGACCTTAGAATTCACTCTTGTCCGTTCGTCCGTCCGTTATTTCGTTCGTTTGTTCGTTCGTCCGTTCGTCCATTCGTCCGTTCACCCGTTCTCTGAATTTGTGTGGAGAAAAGATAGTATCTTCGAAATCAATGGGTATTTTATTGGTCCACCGACTTAGTCGGATTTGGACCTTAGAATTCACTCTTGTCCGTTCGTCCGTCTGTTATTTCGTTCGTTTGTTCGTTCGTCCGTTTGTCCATTCGTCCGTTCACCCGTTCTCTGAATTCGTGTGGAGAAAAGATAGTATCTTCGAAATCAATGGGTATTTTATTGGTCCACCGACTTAGTCGGATTTGGACCTTAGAATTCACTCTTGTCCGTTCGTCCGTCTGTTATTTCGTTCGTTTGTTCGTTCGTCCGTTTGTCCATTCGTCCGTTCACCCGTTCTCTGAATTCGTGTGGAGAAAAGATAGTATCTTCGAAATCAATGGGTATTTTATTGGTCCACCGACTTAGTCGGATTTGGACCTTAGAATTCACTCTTGTCCATTCGTCCGTCCGTTATTTCGTTCGTTTGTTCGTTCGTCCGTTCGTCCATTCGTCCGTTCACCCGTTCTCTGAATTCGCGTGGAGAAAAGATAGTATCTTCGAAATCAATGGGTATTTTATTGGTCCACCGACTTAGTCGGATTTGGACCTTAGAATTCACTCTTGTCCGTTCGTCCGTCCGTTATTTCGTTCGTTTGTTCGTTCGTCCGTTCGTCCATTCGTCCGTTCACCCGTTCTCTGAATTCGTGTGGAGAAAAGATAGTATCTTCGAAATCAATGGGTATTTTATTGGTCCACCGACTTAGTCGGATTTGGACCTTAGAATTCACTCTTGTCCGTTCGTCCGTCCGTTATTTCGTTCGTTTGTTCGTTCGTCCGTTCGTCCATTCGTCCGTTCACCCGTTCTCTGAATTCGTGTGGAGAAAAGATAGTATCTTCGAAATCAATGGGTATTTTATTGGTCCACCGACTTAGTCAGATTTGGACCTTAGAATTCACTCTTGTCCGTTCGTCCGTTCGTCTGTTCGTTCCCAACATTCTTAATAACTATTCATTACATTTTTCTGAAATTTTGCATTAAAGATACAACTAGCCAAGGGAGGAAATACGACATTCTCGGATTTTTTTTTATATATATATATAAAACTGGTTGCGTCACAACGGGACTCAAAAGACATAGAATATTTTCCGATTATTAGATTTTGCTGAAAATTATCCAAAAGCAAGATCACGTGGACATTCATTTGGAAAGGTAATATTTGACAATTCTATTTGTAGCCCAGGGAGTCAAAACTGGTCAAAATGGAAAAAATAGCACTTTTTGGGATATAGAATCTTTTCCGACAATTAGAAGTAAAGTACGTCCAAGGATGGAATACTGTTGCCATATCTGGGCAGGAGCTGCTAAAAACAGCCTATCCTGCCTTGACACAGTACAAAATAGACTTCGTGGCTTAGTGGGGGATGCCCTTTTCTCTACCCTGCAACCTCTCTCCCACAGAAGAGACGTTGCAAGCCTATCCTTGTTTTATCGTTATTTCCATGGCAGGTGCTCGTGTGAACTCCAATCTCTGGTCCCCCCTCGCCAATCTTTCACGAAAAACACCCGTCTAGCTGAATCCACTGTGAAAAATTTCCCCCACTCTATATGTGTGCCTAAATCAAAACACGGATTCCATGAACAAAGCTTCTTTCTTAGAACTGCACGCCTGTGGAACTCTGTTCCGTCTGCCTGCTTCCCTCCGGACTACAACTTGGATGTCTTCAAGTCCAACGTAAACAAATTCCTAATGAACCGCCCCCTTAAGTAAACACTTCATCAAATCTCCACACTAACGTAATGTACTTGCAATAATCCTTATCCCTGAGTGGCTTCCGGTCCTTGATAAGTGGTGATCACTGTGTAAAAAAAAAAAAAAGATTACATGGATATACATCTCGAAACGTAATATTTGACCCTGGAAAAATTCTTGGGCTTGAGCCCCAGGGTGCTTTAGGAGTGAAAAACACACCTTTTGGGTCTAATTTTTATTTTTCCTCCTTAAATTAAAGGTATCTGTTGGCGGACCATATAGTTATTTGGCTTGTTACTGAGTTCGAATCTCCCGACACGCAGTAATTGTCACTTCCTAAACTGATATTTGGGCTGTCCCACCCCTTCACAGTTGAGATCCATAGATGTAAGAAAGCCTTCTAATGCAGTAGTTTCTTCCCCAGAACTGCTAGACTTTGGAATTCCCTTCCGGGTTCCTGCTTCCCAACTGTACTGGCATGCAGAAGTTCAAGTGTAACGTGAGCCAACATCTTGCTTCCCAACTCCCCATATAGTACCCCTGTAGCTTATGCCCCTGATAGTAGCCCCCTACATCAAAGTGGCAATGTGCCTTGTTTGGGGTGAAAATTTAAAAAGAAACAAAAAAATTGGGGCTGGTGCATCTGCCACTAGTCTCTTGCTCCTAGACAAGGTTCAAAAGAGAGTCGCCAACCTGATAGGTCCTGAACTGTCATCTAAGCTTCAGCCTCTGTCCCATCAACCCCACATAGTACCCCTGTAGCTTATGCCCTTGATAGTAGGCCCCTACATCAAAGTGGCAATGTGCCTTGGTTGGGGTGAAAATGTAATAATAAAAAAAAATACAAGAGACGTCATGACAAGTTCCATTCGTATATATGCAGAAAAAAAGGATGGAATGGTGAAAAGTGACATTATTGCGGGACATGAATATCCAATGCGACGATTTGATTGAAGCAAAGACACCAACTTTAGTCTTTCTAGAAAACAAAAAGAACACAAGCCAATATTTGCTTTCGTAAATTATTTTGTATATGTCCACTGTAGGACGGATTAAACCATACTCAATTTCTACGTCTATTTTTCTTTTCCTTTCTTATTTCCGATACTATCTTGTAAGGTTCTCAGGAGTATATCCTTATTCCTGATATTCATAAATGACCTCCCTGACAAAATTGCCTCTGAGATGGGTATATATGCTGATGACACCACGCTCTATAACAGACACGACAGGAAAACAAATGAACACATATCTAAAGAAATGGCAGAAACACTAGAGGACGACCTCCAATCTGTAGTGGAATGGGGACAAAAATGGATTGTCACATTTAATGCTGCCAAGACTAAACTGGTTTCCTTCAATAACTACAAGAAACCATCTCTACCACCAATAGCAATGGCCAAAGACTCTTTATCTGAATGTACATCTTTTAAAACTCCTTGGCCTAACGTTCACAGATAACACGAGTTAGAAAAATTACATTGAGATTATTGCCAGGACCACTGCGAAAAAAAGGTAGGTTATCTCTAACGTGCTAGAAAGTATCCTGTACCTCTATAAGGCCACCATTCGCCCATGTATGGAGTACTGTTGTCATATTTGGGCTGGTGCATCTGCTACTAATATCAATGCCAGCTTCAGCCTCTGCCCCATCGACGAAATGTTGCATATCAGTGCCAGCTGATGTGAATGTTGAGAAAAAAAAAGGAGACTTGAAAGGAGAGATAAAAAGATTGCGGAAGTTAAAGAAAATAGAATCTGTACCTGTTGTGATATAAGTTCTGGGGAGCGTGAAAAAACGATTTGACAAGTGGATTGATAAAATTAGGACCCATATACATGTTAGTGTTTCAGAAGATTGCTTTTGGGGGCGATGCCGCCATATTCTTGGAGGGGGGAAAGATGCTGATAACCTGTTGTCATTTGCTACGATCCGCCCATCAGCATAAAATCGACGATAGCACTAGCTAAAAAAAAAAAAAATTGAAACAAAAATAATAATCATGGGCTATTTCTATGTCTGCATTGTAAATCTTCAAGTCCAATATAAACAAATTCTTGACGAGCCGTTCCTCTTAAGTAATCCAATTTACCAAATTTACACTACTAACGTTTATTACGATACTGTCCCATTGACTACTGTACACTCTTTAACCCTTATCCTAGAGTGGCCTCCGGGCCTTGATAAGTATTAATTCCCCTGTAAAAAAAAAAAAAGATGAGAACAGTAGTTTGAAGAATTCAAATTATATGAATACTAATTTAGAAACGTAACTTTGTTTTCAATTTCTGTTGAGTCACCAGTAAAGGAGACCGACAAATAAATTTCAACTGATATCCCAGCCAGTTTTCGGCCCTGTCGGTGGGGCATTAGAATATGCCGACTGCCCCCCTGCAGAGGGTAAAAGTCCCTCAATGGGGGTCCTGGATATGACCTTAAACTATATCCAGTGGTGAGGCCCCAGCTTGTGGACTTTCGGGAGTGTGGAGCCACCCTTTAATTACCATTGCTCCCAGGTCCACTCTGACCCGGAGTGGTAGTACCTGTTAGGGTCCCAACTATGGGTTAAATAGAAACTGACGTGAAAACAACAAATATATTCTATTAAAAAAAATTTTCTTCAAAATCTTTGGATTCGGCATTAAATAACCCGAAAAGGGTTGATATGCCGTAAAACAAAAACAACCAACCAACCCAGCCAGTTTTATTATTATTATTATTATTATTATTATTATTATTATTATTATTATTATTATTATTATATATTATATATTATATATTATTATAGAATATAATATTATATAAGGGGGTTGGGGTGAAGTGTGCTGGAAAATAGTTTGAGGAGGTGCCTATGAAGTGAGAACAAGTGAGGATGGCAAGGTAGAGGTATGGTGGGACAAAAGTGTCATAACGACCAAGCAATTGGAAAATAATCATCCGGATTTGATCGTCATTGACAAGGTTTCAAAAAACTGGCAGATTGTAGACTTTTCAGTACCCTGGGACAGGAATGTGAGAGAGAAGGAGAATGAGAAGTGGAGCAATTATGCTCCATTGGTTAAAACACAAATAATCCCGGTCGTAGTTGGTACCCTAGGAGTAGTATCAAGTCGTCTGGAAGGACAATTGAAAAAACTACAAGTCCCCAATGTTTTAGGCGGCCTTCAAACCTCTGCAATTGTAGGTACCACAAACATCCTTAGGAAAACCTTTGATCTTTGAAGCTCCTGGTTTGAAGCCGGGATTAAGGGAAATCCCATCCCTTTCCAGAGAGACGTTCATAAACGAAATCAGAATTATTATTATTATTATTATTATTATTATTATTATTATTATTATTATTATTATTAATATTATTATTGTTATTATTATTTTATTATTATTATTATATCCTTATTATTATTGTTGTTATTATTATTATTATTGTTGTTATTATTATTATTTTGATTATTTTATTATTATAATTTTATTATTATTTTATTATTATTTTTTTATTATTATTATTATTATTATTATTTTTATTATTATTGTTTTTACTATTATTATTATTATTGTTGTTATTGTTATTATTTATTATTTCTATTATTATTTCTTTATTTTATTATTATTTTATTATTTTATTTCTATATTATTATTATTATTATTATTATTATTTTTATCATTATTATTATTATCATTATCATTATTATTATTATTATAATTATCATTATCATTATTATTATTATCATTATCATTATCATTATTATCATTATTATTATTATTATTATCATTATCATTATCATTATTATTATTATCATTATCATTATTATTATTATTATTATCATTATTATTATTATTATTATCATTATCATTATTATTATCATTATCATTATTATTATTATAATTATCATTATCATTATTATTATTATCATTATCATTATCATTATTATCATTATTATTATTATTATCATTATTATTATTATCATTATCATTATCATTATTATTATTATCATTATCATTATCATTATTATTATTATCATTATCATTATTATTTTATCATTATTATTATTATCATTATCATCATCATTATTATTATCA
>NC_136527.1:108525311-108530311 GCF_053919585.1 Euprymna scolopes | reverse complement strand
ATCTTATCTTGTTTTTTTTTTTTTTTTTTTTTTGTTGTAATTTTTAGCAAAATCTAATAATCGGAAAATATTCTATGTCTTTTGAGTTCCGTTGTGACGCAACCAGTTTTTTATAAAAAAAAACAAAAAACAAAATCCGAGAATGTCGTATTTCCTCCCTTGGCTAGTTGTATCTGCAATGCAAAATTTCAGAAAAATGTAATGAATAGTTATTAAGAATGTTGGGAACGAACGGACGAACGGACGAACGGACAAGAGTGAATTCAAAGGTCCAAATCCGACTAAGTCGGTGGACCAATAAAATACCCATTGATTTCGAAGATACTATCTTTTCTCCACACGAATTCAGAGAACGGGTGAACGGACGAATGGACGAACGGACGAACGAACAAACGAACGAAATAACGGACGGACGAACGGACAAGAGTGAATTCTAAGGTCCAAATCCTACTAAGTCGGTGGACCAATAATATAAAATCTGAAGTAAAACTCGACACGACCATACACGGACTCATATGACGCTACTTAATTTGATACTCCACCAGAGTAGATGAATTCTTCTTCAAGATACTCCAATAAAGATATAATAAAGTAGGTACGGGTAAAAAGGGTGGAATAAAGATAGGAGGACATAGTTTTGAAAGCCGAATTGTCATAATTTTTTTGTAGGTTTCCGACTGCTTTTTAATTGTATTTGAAAGATTAAAGACTAAAGTTTATTTTCAAAAGGAAAAAAATATTTGTTCACGTGAAAAAAAAAAAAAAAAAATTAAAATTACCAATTCAGCTAAATTTTTTAAGTTAAATTAATTGTAAATATCCTTTAAAAGATAAATATTTATTTTCTGGGTTGATTTCAAAGATAATTAGTAAAGTCCTAAGATATTGAATTAAATTAAAAAAAAAAACACCTAGTTTGTACAAAAATAGCTTAATTAGTTAAAAACACGAGGCATTCTGCCTTTCACAAAATCGCAACAAACGGAAGTTTTGTAAACACAGATATACGTTAGACCAAAATTTCAGCCGGTCGAAAGGCTCTCTGAAAATGACCTCATGTAATTCAAAGGAGGGAGGGAGTGCTAGTTTTATTTTTTTTCCAGGCGTGCATCCCTACATTCATATCATGAACGTTTGTATAATTGTTACCATTTTTTAATTTAATTATTTTTCTATGTTCCTGTTTTTAAATTACATTTTTTACATTCATGCAAGCAAGAAAAATATTAAAATCTTACATATAAAAGTATGCGAAACCTGTAATTTAAAACAAAATATATAAATATCTTTTGCAATTACAATTTTTTGTGTGAAAATATTAAATAAACAATGCTTAATTCAATGATAATATCGTTAGTTGGAGGAATTAATTTTTCTTCAAGTTATATCGAATTCATTACTACAGACTTAAGGGGCTTTTATCGTAATGTTCCTGTAAACATTATTTTATTTTTTAATTCTTATATTTTACGATGCTTTATTTTCATAAAAAAGCAAAAATAAATTCATTCATTTTTTTTTTACTACTGAAAATCATAACTTTAGTAAAGTTATTTTTTGTTTAAACAAAATACATTTCCACTAATCTATATAAGTATAAAACTCAAATGACCTTGTAACGGGTGTTGTAACCCAACATCCTGTTTACGACTTCCGGTTGCGCATGCGTAAAAATAAATAATCAACGCGATGATAAAACGTAGTTTTAGTGTGTAAATTTTCAGCAGCCCACATCTGGGCAGGAGCTGCTAGAAAGGACTTGTCCTGCCTTGATAGAGTTCAAAATAGACTTCGTAGCCTCGTAGGAGATGTCCTTTTCTCCTCCTTGCAACCTCTATCTCACAGAAGAGATGTTGCGAGTTTGTCTCTGATGTATCGTTATTTTCATGGAAAGTGTTCAACTGAGCTTCAATCTTTGGTCCCCCCTCGCCAAACTTTCACAAGAAACACTCGTCTAGCTGTAAACACTATCAATAATTTCCCCCACTCTTTATCTGTGCCTAAACCTAAACGTAGATTCCATGAACAAAGCTTCTTTCTTAGAACTGCACGCCTGTGGAATTGTCTTCCGTTTTCCTGCTTTCCGGCTGACTACAATATGGTTGTGTTCAAGTCTAAAGTAAATAAGTTCTTGATGAGCCGTTCCATATAAGTTATTAAATTTACCAAATTTTCATTACTAATGATTACTATATTGACCAATTTCTACTGTACACTCTTTAACCCTTATCCTTGAGTGGCCTCTGGGCCTTGATAATGTGGTGATGCCTTTGTAAAAAAAAAGAAAAAAAAAAAAGAAAGCCCAATTGGTTTTTGTTCGCATTTAAATTATCCAAATAAACAATTGTTAATACTTTCTGCATTTTTTTACATCGTTCATTTCCGTATTACGTTTAAGTTATTTTAACGCAATTTCTTACAAATAAATCTACTTTAACCTTTGACAACAATAAGAGCATTTTACAACGTATTGTTTTACTGTGTACGTTTTCAGCATCCCAATTGTTTTTTTTTGCGTTTAAATTAAACGATTTATCAAAATTTGAATAGTACAGATTTACCTATAAGTATGGCAAACCACTTATAATTCAATGGCTGTAAGTTTTTTTTTCAAAACTAAACAATTATAAACAGAACGACTCATAGAAATCTATCTATATTCTTTTTTTCATTTTAATATACTTTCATAGAAATGTTTCTGTTATGTCACAAAAACTATTTTCTTTACGTCACAAGTGTCACGCTCATACATTAATTCCGTAGCTAATATAACATACTGACCCAAACGATCACGGGTAGTCTAGTATATATATATATAATTTTATGAGAAAGCGACACCGGATGTGAGAGCCGCTATTTTGTTTTAAAATTCAAGGGAGACAATTCAATTCGACAATTTGTTTGTATTGAAAACAATCAAATAATTTTAATCGTTAAAAATCGATAATTTTGATTTTTTTAGTAACAAAAAATACTTTTCAATTCATGTGATTTTTGGAATATCTTTGAATCTTTGCAAACACTTCTTTCTCCAAATTTACAACATGGCAAGGAAGAAGAAAAGGGGGGGGGGAAATAAATAACAAACTGAAGATGCAGTATACCTCTGAAATATATTTGTGATAAATTTCAAACAAGTAAAATATTTGTTTATTTTCCTAATATTACGTTGTGATTTGGCTTTCAAGCACATTGATGCGTATTATATATATATATATATATATATATATATATATATATATATGTGTGTGTGTGTGTGTGTGTGTGTATATATTCTGTGGAAATATTCTTCATTCACTTCTGTTTCGTTTCCATATATACCAATCCTTGTTTAAGAAGCTCAATGTAATTACAGAGCATATAATGAATAAATGACAAAAGTCTATTTCCAAATTTTATGATGTTGACCATCTTACAATATATTCCTTTAGTTCAGTTGACATTAACAATTCTTGACAGTATCTGTTTCGTAACAGAAAGTCAATCATTTACTTAATATATCAATCAGTGTATCTATTTAGCCCTTTGCTCATATATATATATATATATATATATATATATATATATATATATATATATATATATATATATATACAATCAGAAAAAACAACACCTTTTTTTTAGTAGTACACAATTTTTGTTTTTATTATTATATAAAAAAAAAATATATATATAATAACATGTCATAAAAAAATAATAAAAACAAAAATTGTGTACTACTAAAAAAAAGGTGTTGTTTTTTCTGATTGTATAAATTATATTGCTCTGAATTCTCATCGAGCTAAACCGAGGTTAATATTGGTGCAATAATCAATATAATACCATTTAAAAGGTATTAAAATTGATTGTTAAAAAAATCCACACATATATATATATATATATATATATATATATATATATATATATATATATATGCATAGCGTTCAAAACTAAGGGACAACATTTTAAGACCTGATATTTGTTAGAAATAACAAGTGTAAAATGCTGAAATTTTGACAACTGGTAGTCGTTATCATCCATAAGAACATACTAAAATTTGAATCATTTGCAAAGGATAGAAAAAGATTTATAGCAATTATTTATTTTCAAAATAGGAACGTCCAAAAATAAGGGACAATCAAAATTTCAATATAATCGAAATTTCAAGAAGCTGTCCCTCTTACTGTTTAGTTATTTCAGCATTTTAAAAGGCTCAATCTTTGACAGCACCTGTTCCGTAGCGCAGAAACATTTATATAATTTTCATGTCAATTTTTTCCGCCCTGAGTCATCATAAGAGAAAATTACTTACGCCTGAAAGTATCCTGCACCTCTATAAGGCCACTATTCGCCCATGTATGGAGTATTGCTGTCATATTTGGGCTGGTGCATCTGCTGCTTGTCTCTCACTCCTGGACGAGGTTCAAAATAGAGTCGCCAACCTGATAGGTCCTGAACTGTCATCTAGGCTTCAGCCTCTGTCCCATCGACGAGGTGTTCCAACCCTCTGCCTGTTCTACAAATACTTTAATGGTGAATGCTCTGACGAACTACAAGCACTTGTGCCTCCTCGACGTGGCTACCACTGACAAACCCGACAAGCAACTAAGTACCACCCCTTTACAGTAGAGATCCCTATGTTCAAGAAAGCCTTTTACTCCAATAGTTTCTTCCTCAGAACTGCAAGTCTTTGGAACTCCCTTCCGGGATTCTGCTTTCCCAACTGTACTGATATGCAGAAGTTCAAGTATAATGTGGACAAACATCTTTCTACTCATCTCCCTTCATAATGTCCTTGCAAATTATGTCCCTGTTAGTAGCTCCCTACTTCAAAGTGGCCCTGTGCCTTGTTTGAGGTGAAAATTGAATTAAAAAAAAAAAAATACGAACATGGGCATGATTACATAAATCCGAAAAATCGGAAGATTATTTTTTTTTGTATTTACGCCATCTTTGGTTTTAATATAGAGTCATTAACGCCATTTTGATTTTAATATAGAGTCATTAACGCCATTTTGATT
>NC_136527.1:108502811-108520311 GCF_053919585.1 Euprymna scolopes | reverse complement strand
ATCATTAACTTGATACGTGCTGCCACTGAAGCGCAAGAACTCCGCACCACTTCTTCGTCCAACTTGGCCCAAGCAGAATGAAGGGCTGCCTTCAGGAAGTCCAAATTGGGGTAGGAACATCTCGGAACGTCGCTCTCCAAAATGGACCATATAGCGAAGTCCATAGGATTGATATTTGGACTTGATGGTGGCCACATTTGCTTGTCCCAGAAGCCTTGGAAATGGTCCTTGCACCACTGTTGAGTCACATTCGCTGTGTGAGCTGGAGCACCGTCCTGTGTGGAGATGAAATCATCCCCAAATAATTCAGTGAGCCACGGCAGAACCTTTTCCTCATACATCGTCAAATAAAGTTGACTATTGACTTTTACGCCTTTCTGAATCACGATCAACGGAGATTTGCTCCCAACGGATGCAACAGCAGCCCAGACCATGACTGAAGCAGGCTTCTGGCGTTTCAAATGGCTTCTGGCGTTGACTGACAAGTCCTTTAAACTTTTAGTATAAACCCTATCGTTCTGCTTATTGGTCACAGCCTCCACCGTGGACATCTATTCATCAGACCAGATGAAGACCTTTCCTGCGGCTCGCTCCATCTCTTGCAACATCAGCTTGCCCCTGTACAGCCGTTTCTGCTTCGAGGGTTCCGAAATTAACTGCCGGGACTGTTTTTTTTTTGTATGGACTTAACTGAAGATCATTTTTAACAATCCTTTGCATCGAAGATGTTGAGATCTTTGCCTCTTTCGCAATTTTCCTCACACTTCTCAGTGGATTTCGCTCCATTTTCTTTTTCACTGCAGAAACAACACTTTTGGTGCGAATTGAGCGCGGTCTACCTGGAATTGGTTTACCAGAGGTTGTGCCTGTCTCTTGAAACTGTTTCCAGGCATTGAAAACTGTTTTTCGACACACCTTGAGCTGTTTAACGATGGACTTGTTGCTAACGCCCGCAGTCTTGAGAGCGACAACCTGGTCGGGCTTAACCTTATCAGCCATAACTTACCGAATACCTGAAAGAAATGAATAAAACATCAGTTGAACATTGATAGATATATAGATGTTTAATAAAAGAAACTTTTAACTTCCTAAACTAAATGCCTTTGGTAAATAATCAACCCGAACACATGAGTAAATCTTTATGGGGCACCCTGGGTATATATATATATATATATATATATATATATATATATATATATATATATATATATATATATATATATATATATATATATATATATATATATCTGTAGAAATATATTTTCTTATAATACATATCAATCCTTATTTTGTTTGTTTGCATTTTTTTTTTAACTTAGTTTAGTTTCGTATATACAAACATGTATAAAAGTTTATAATTTGTTGATATTATTTTCATAAGTATGCATACACAAATTAGAATTAATAAATTTACTAATTATTAAATAGAATATTTTGGTAGAAGATTCATAAATTAATTTAAAATTATTAGTATTAACAGTCGGGTTTAATGACTTTGTTTGATAAAAATTCAATATGGCGTAATGGAAAAAAACAAAAGATATTTGCCACTTCTCTTTCAATTTTGGGATATAAATCATGTCAAATTACACTTCAATTCCATTTTGACGGATTGATTGTTGCTATTTATACTGATGAGTTAAGGGCATAATAGATTCACTGATCGATATAATAATTAAGTGAATGATTTTTCGCTACGGTACAGATAAGGAATAAATTATAAGATGGTCAATTGTTATTTATTCTCTCTCTCTCTCTCTCTCTATATATATATATATATATATATATATATATATATATATATATATATGTATACTTGCTAATCGAGCCAGAAATGGCTCGTGTTGCTGAGTTCGAATCTGTCGACTGGTGTTAATCGTGACACCCTACACTGAAGATTCCCGAAAGGATGAAACACTAGTGTCTGTAGGTATTTAATTATTATAGTAAAAAAAATTTTTAAATTATATATATATATATATAATTTTAAATTTTTTATATATATATTTTTATATATATATATATATATATATATATATATATATATATATATATAAAATGAAAATTACAATTGAATTTACCAAAATGATCCAAGATGGTAAAATTAAAGTAAATTATAAATATTAAAGAATTAATATTTATAAAATTATCTCAGCCAGATATAAAAGCTCGATAAAACCAAATAGGAAACGGAGCTTATAATGTGAGCAAACAGTTAATAAAATATGTTAAAAAACACTTTGAAAAAGAGTTAAAAACATATTTAATCTGAAAAGGAAACACTAGATAAATGGATAGTCCTTAATCCGCGGAGTTTCGAAGAAATACTTTCCTTCTCATCAGAGGGTAAGAATTAGCAAAATGCGAGATCGGATTTTGCATGCAGAAGTATTTGATGAAACAACAAGTAAGTCAAAGCTCTTACTTGAAGACAAAAAAGTGAAGCAGAGAGAATATGGCGAAGAAAAAGGTGATTACACACGAATTGATAGTCTGGTGGAAGATAAATAATCCAGTGACGGTAAAATCCAAATGTAAAACTTCAAGAAAGTTAAAAGAATTTCCATTTGTACAAGTAAAATCCAAGGAAATCTCGTAATCATTTTTGTGAATTATTCCATGGATTTCTGCCTTTGGATTATTATGGACCATCTTCTTCCAATTCCGCGGATTAAGGACTATCCATTTATCTAGTGTTTCCTTTTTTAGATTAAATATGTTTTTAACTCATTTCAAAGTGTTTTTTAACATATTTTATTAAGTGTTTGTTCATATTATATACAAACAGATACTACACTTTTAGGTATTTATTTGCTCCCCCACTGAGCAAATTAGGCACAAGGCCGATTTTTAATGTGAGGAGTGAAGGGGAAATGGGGACCAACTCCCCGGGGAGTAGGAGAGCTGGATAGTGACAATTGGTATGAAGGGTTGCCCCTACATTGACCAAGGTTTGATATGTGGGGTTTCCCCCCACATATGGTCTTTGCTTGCAGTATCTGCCGGAACAGATGGTATTTATTTGCTCCCCCACCGAGCAAATTAGGCACAAGGCCGATTTTTAATGTGAGGAGTGAAGGGAGGGGGAAGGGAAAAAGGGGACCAGCTCCCGAGAGGTGGGAAATGGGAGCTGGTTAATGGTCAGGCATGTGGGGTTGCCCCCACATCTGGTCTTTGCTAGTCATAGCTAGTCATAGCTAGTCATAGCTTGGAGTATCTGTCGGAACAGATACTACACTTTCATCTTGGCCAAAAGGCCAAGTCGTGGTGTTTATTTATTTGCTTCCCCACTGAGCAAATTAGGCACAAGGCCGTTTTTTAATGTGGAGAGAGAGGGAGGGGGAGGGAAAAGGGGGACCAGCTCCCGATGGGTGGGAAATGGGAGCTGGATAGTCACCGTTGGCATGAAGGGTTGCCCCTTCATTGACCAAGGTCAGATATGTGGGGTTACCCCCACATATGGTCTTTGCTGGTCTCCGCTTGCAGCATCTGTCGGAACAGATACTACACAGGCCAAGTCGTGGTGTATGTTTATCGCTCTAACTCTTTATTCTTAAACTAAGCATCAAAGTAGTTAAGTAAAATTGTGTCGCTCTCTCTCCCATGTGAGGTTCTTCCTACATAAACTGAAGGTTTGGGTTTACTTTCACTTGCAAGGAAATGAGTTATCCAAATTCTTTGCAGTAAAGATAAACAAGAAGCAAAACGACGATGATAAACGATCTGCGTCAGCCAGCAAAGAAAAAAGGAAGTAGAATATGGCGAGAAAGTTGGTATTACTCATTCATATCGATTATAAATATGTAGGACTTCGTAAAAAAATAAGTGTAAAGAGACTTATTTTATTTTATTTTTTTTTACACAGTGGTCACCACTTATCAAGGCCCGGAAGCCACTCAGGGATAAGGGTTATTGCAAGTACATTACGTTAGTGTGGAGATTTGATGAAGTGTTTACTTAACGGAGCGATTCATTAGGAATTTGTTAACGTTGGACTTGAAGACATCCAAGTTGTAGTCAGGTGGGAAGCAGGCAGACGGAACAGAGTTCCACAGGCGACATATCGCATGTAAATATGTATACTGATAAATGCGTTTCCGTAATAAGCTGAGTGCGTCTCTTCTCGGCTGAGTGAGGAGAGAAGGGATAAACAGTGGGCGGAGGAGAGAGGGAGGCGTAAAAGGACAGCATCAGCAGCAGCATCGGAAGAGCATGGCAGAGGGTATCCCCACGGGAGGTGCAACAGAGTCTGCCGCTCCCGCATCGGTCTGCTCAGTCATACAACAGTTGCTACCACTCATGACAACCTTCAGGCGCAATTTTCCATTGTCTATCTAGACGGAAGGACGCCAACAACAATATAAAGACATACCTGTTGCTGCGTGGCCTTCTATCTTTTAGCCGCCATCTAGGGGATTCGCCAACGTCTTGGGGGAGCTGGGTTCTGCTATAACAAAGCACGCATGCAAGACAGACACAACACGATGTATGTTTTTATATATTGGTTTCTTTCGCTCCCAGGCATATCGTCTTCCACAACAAGGAGTGAAACCGACGACTTCAAACGTGCGGCGTTTCTCTGCATTCATATGAAAACCGTCGTACTCTCATGGGGAGACCTGTTTAACCCATCTTGCTTCCTCGGTGTTTCAAAACCAACTTACTAAACAAAACTCGGCTTATTCAAACCGGAACACTATACACGTCATGACCTGTCCCCATTCGGATACTTTCGGTGCAAACTGATCGGTCGCATAGTTTAATACATGTCACAACCTGACCATTTGAACCTTTCTACACCCGCATGCTTGGTCAACTTCTTGTTTCCCACGATTGATAAGCTTCTGGGATTGACCTTTACTCTTGACCTAAAGTGGAACACATACATTAAGTCTTTCTCTTTCTCTCTCTCGCTTTCTCTCTCTCTCTCTTTCTCGCTCTTTCTTTCTCTCTCTCTCTTTCTCTCTCTCTCTTTCTCTCTTTCTCTCTCTCTCTCTCTTTCTCTCTCTTTCTCTCTCTCTCTCTTTCTCTCTCTCTTTCTCTGTCTCTCTTTCTCTGTCTCTCTTTCACTCTCTCTTTCTCTCTCTTTCTCTCTCTCTCTCTCTCTTTCTCTCTTTCTTTCTCTCTCTCTCTTTCTCTCTCTCTTTCTCTCTCTCTTTCTCTCTCTCTCTCTCTCTCTCTGCGTATGGCAAATCAAATCCGTTGCCAAGGTCGCTGGAAAAATGGTAGGATCCTTTTACCGCTCCAGAAGATATCTCACTCCTGATGCAATTCTCTATCTATATAAAAGCCAAATACGTCCAAGGATGGACTACTGCTGTCACATCTGGACAGGAGCTGCTAAAAAAACCTATCCTGCCTCGACAGAGTACAAAATAGACTTCGTGGCTTAGTGGAGGATGCCCTTTTCTCTACCCTGCAACCTCTCTCCCACAGAAGAGACGTTGCGAGCCTGTCTTTGTTTTATCGTTACTTCCATGGCAAGTGCTCGTCTGAGCTCCATTCTCTGGTTCTCCTCGCCAATCTTTTGTGAAAAACACCCGTCTAGCTGAAACCACTGTCAATAATTTTCCCCACTCTTTATCTGTGCCTAAATCAAAACGTAGATTCCATGAACAAAGCTTCTTTCTTAGGAGTGCACACCTGTGGAACTCTCTTCCGTTTGCCTGTTTCCCACCTGACTACAACTTGGATGTCTTCAAGTCCAACATAAACAAATTCCTGACAAACCGCCCCCCCCCCACTTAAGTAATACACTTCATCAAATCTCCATTACTAACGATTACTACGATATTATCCCATTGATTACTGTACACGCAATAACCCTTACCCTCGAGTGGCTTCCGGGCCTTGATAAATGGTGACTACCATATATAAAAAAGATTCAGTCTCTGATATTTACTCCGCAAAACAGATAGACGATTAGATAGATAGATGGATAAATAGATAGATAGATAGACATATAGATAGATAAAAGATTTCTACACGGCGTTACCTTGCGTTTACCTTACTTACCCACATCCCTAACCTACATCACTGTTCCGCTTCTAATTTTACTTTATGTAGTACATATTGTTTTTTCAAATGTCTATGCTTGACGTTGCTTCTGATCATTATGTGTAATGGAGCCAACATCTTTGTTGAGGATGGCACGTTACAGGAGACCAAGAGGAAACAGTTTACCCAGAAACATCTAGCACTGATTTATGCATTAGTGAAGACTCTAATTCCCCTCCCCCCAAAAAAAAAACAAACAAAAAGGATATTTGATTGCTTATTTTTATTATTAGTATTATAATTGTACTCACATATAATACGTGGTGTTCCCTTAAGTCTGAGTGGCAACAAATCTCCCCAATTTCCCAGTTCTCTCCACCTCTTTCAATAACCTTTACAAATGAGTTTGTGTTATCACAATAGCTATTTTTTACAAAGGAATCACCAATCATCAAGGCCGGGAGGCCACTTGAGGATAAGGCTTAATGGGTATACATTAGTCAATATGATTATAGCGTAGTAAACATAAGTAGTGGGAATTTTGTAAATTGGATTACTTAGGGGGACGGTTCATCAAGAACTTGTTTACGTTGGACTTGAAGACAATCAGATTGTAGTCAGCTGGAAATCAGGCAAACGAAAGAGAGCTCCACAGGCGTGCAGCTCGAAGAAAGAAACTTTGTTCATGGAATTTGCATTTAGGTTAAGGTACAGACAAGGAGTGTGGGAAATTATTGATAGTGGTTTTGGCTAGATGAGTGTTTTTTGTGAAAGTTTGGCGAGGGGCGGGCATAGTTTAATGTTCAGGTTTTTTAATTTTTTTATTCAATTTTCACCCCAAACAAGGCACAGTGCCACTTTGAAGCAGGGGGCTACTACCAGGGACTTAATTAGCACGGGCATTATGAAGGGAGATGAGTAGAAAGATGTTTGTTCACATTACACTTGAACTTCTGCATATCAGTACAGTTGGGAAAGCAGAATCCCAGAAGAGAGTTCCAGAGACCTGCAGTTCTGGGGAAAAAAAACTATTGGAGTAAAAGGCTTTCTTGCACCTAGGGATCTCTACTGTAAAGGGATGAGACTTAGTAGCTTGTCGGGTTTGTTAGGGGTAGTCACGTCGAGGAGGTACAAGTGTTTGCAGTTTGTCAGAGCATTCACCATTAAAGTATTTGTAGAACAGGCAGAGGGATGCCACATCTCAGCGATGGGACAGAGGCTGAAGCTTAGATGACAGTTCAGGACCTATCAGGTTGGCGACTCTCTTTTGAACCCTGTCCAGGAGTGAGAGACTAGTAGCAGATGCACCAGCCCAAATGTGACAACAGTACTCCATACATGGGCGAATGGTGGCCTTATAGAGGTACAGGATACTTTAGGGCGTTAGTAGCTTTCTAGCACGGTAGAGGGAGCCAACCTTCCTCTTCGTAATCTAGTGGATGTTTGGTTAGTGCTTTTCCCTCGTCGGTCATTTCATTCTCCTTGATGCTCCACTACTTAGTGTGGCATCAGTTTATGTTAATATAATTTTTAGGGGGGGGGTTACATTACAATTATATGGTTTCAGTTTTCTTGATTCCCTGTGATTTTTTAATGTTTTAGTTTTACTTCTGTTGCAGTTTCTATATGTCTTGTTTGCATTTGTAGCTCATGTGTATTGGTTTCTGCATTCAAGGGTTTTCCTTAATATTTCAGTAGTTTTTATTATTTTTATCCGTTGTATCTTCTCAGCCATCCCCCTGATTCTAATTTCTCCCATTTTTTTTTTTCAAAGTTTATTATTACTTCTATGGTGTTTTCGCTCATGCTATCATCCAAAATTTCTCTTTCAGAACGACATATGGTGTTCTCTAGAGTCTAAGTGACAACAAGTCAACACACATTTCCAGTACTCATAACCTATGTACTATTCATAACTTTATGTGCATTTATATATATATATATATATATATATATATATATATATATATATATATATTAAAAAGTTTGACTTATGTCACGGTAACCTCCACCTAAAATTTGCAGTGGCCATTGGTTTATACTGGAATTTAAGTGGCAGTAAGCCTCCCCAAAGTCCCAGTTCTCTTTGCGTTTGTCCAACTGAGGTCTGGCTGGTGCTCTCTCTTCGGTCTTTCAGTCCTTCTTGACCCTTTTCAGCTCTTTGGTGTCACTCTTTTATTGGGAGGAGCGATGGTGAAACTATAGGGGGATGTATGATGGGGGTATAGAACTTGTAGATATGCAGCTTCGGTGTTCTTCATTCCCTGTAACACTTATTGCTTATATTGTCTTCGTGTATTATTCTCCGCATTCAAGGGTTTTCCTTAATATTTCAGTCATTTTCTGTATCGTTAGTTGTTGTACTTTTGCAGCTATTCCTCTGATTCCAATGTCTGACATTCTTTTTCCGAAGTTTTTCGGAATTGTTCCTAGTGTTCCTACTATTATCGGTACTCTTTTGATTTTCTTCATCATCCAAATCCCTTTTAACTCTCTGGCTAGCTCTGTGTATTTGCTTCATTTCTCCTTTTCTTTCATACTCACCCTGTGGTCAGCTGGGACAGCAAAGTCTACGATTTGACAGGATTTTTCTTGTTAATTATTACGACATCTGGTCTTCTTGCTTCGATGGGTTTGTCCGTCTGTATGTCCATGTCCCATAGGATTTTGTGGTTCTCGTTTTCGAGTGCTGTTGCAGGTTTATGCTTGCACCATTTGTCTGTACACTCCAAATGCAGTCGTTTGCATAATTCCCATTGCACCGCCCTCCCCACTTGGTCATGTCTGTTTTTGTATTCTTTTTGGGCCAGTTTGCTGCATTCACTTACTATATGGTTTTTCGTTTCGTCTCTTTGTCCACAGAGTCTGCATTTGCTATTTTCTTGTGTTTTATCGATTCTTGCTTTGATATGGTTGGTTCTTATCGAGTTATCTTGTGCTGCAGTAATTAGAGATTCAGTTTCTCGGTTTGTATGTCCTTTTCGCATCCATGTCCAGGTATTTTCGTTATTCTCATCTTTTGTCATTCTTATGAATCTCCCGTGGAGTTGTGTCTCTTCCCACTTCTCTTTTCTCGTTTTGTCGTTTGTCTCTCTGTTTTCTGTTTTGTTGTTTTTTCTATGTCTCTCGCTGCCATAATTATCCTTTCAGTGTTTTGCATTATGTATTTTTCTAGTTCTTTTTTCGTGCCCTTCACACAATTTTCTATACAGATCAGTCCTCTCCCGCCGTCTTTCATTTTCACGTAGAGTCTGTCAATATCGTCCTTTGGGCGTAGTGCATTATGCATAGTCATGAGTTTCCTGGTTTTCTGGTCGAATTGTCTCAGTTCTTCTTTTGTCCACCCTATAAACGGTCCAGAGTATCTTACTAGTGATACTGTCCATGTATTTATACCTTTTATTAGGTTTCTGCTATATAATTTCGTTTCCAGGTGTTTTATTGTTCTCCTGAGGTATTCCTTTCCAATTTTCTCTTTCATTTCTGTTGCTCTGATGGTGTCCACTTCCAGAATTCCCAAGTATTTATAGTCGTCTTACACCCTAGTGCCCTAATTTCTGTTTGGTTGCGTAGTTCCATGCCTTCTGTTGTTTCCATTTTTCCCTTTCTTATAACTAGTTGTGCGCACTTTTCCATTCCAAATTCCATTTGGATATCTTGGCTGAAAATCCTGGTAGTGTTAATTAGTGTCTCTAGCTCCTTTTCGGTCCTTGCAAAAAGTTTCAGATCGTCGATGTACATCAGGTGGTTCATTTCTTCCTCTGTATTGGAGAACTTGTATCCGGCTTGGCACTTTCTCAGAATACTATTCAAGGGCATCATGGCTATGATGAACAGTAGTGGTGATAGTGAGTCTCCTTGGAAGATGCCTCTTTGTATGTTAATTTCTGTTATGTATTGTCCATCAGCTGTCAATTCCAGTCTCCATGTTTTCATTGCCTTTTCTATTACATTGATGACCCCGCTTGGTATTTTATACATTTTTAGGCATTCTATTATCCATGCTTGGGGGATACTGTCGTACGCTTTTTTGTAGTCGATCCATGCCATGGCTAAATTCTTTCTCCTCCTGTTTACCTCCTTTAGGATCTTTTGATCTATATATAGCAGGTCATGTGTTCCTGTTTTTCCTTTTTGGCATCCTTTCTGCTCCTCGGGGATGAGTCCACGGTTATTCAGTGAGTGGTAGATTTGTTCCCTCAGTTGTGCTGTCAGTATCTTCCACATAGTTGGTAAGCACGTGATTGGCCTATAGTTGCTAGGGACAGTTCCTTTCTCCGTGTCCTTCTGTAGCAATGTGGTTCTGCCTTTTGTCATCCAGCCTGGTACGCTTACTTCATGTATACATCTTCTCAGGTTTTGGGCTAGCCTTTCGTGTAAGGTTGTGAATTTTAAAAATCAGTATGCATGTATCCCGTCGTGCCCTGGTGCTCTCCAGTTTGCCATTTTTCCTATAGTTTTCTTTAGGGTTTCCTTGTTGATTTCATTCGCTGTTCCTTCTTCTATTTGTTGTAACTCTTCTTTCATGTCTTTCAGCCATTCGGCATTTTTATTGTGATCTCGTCGCTCTTCCCACACATTACTCCAGTAGAGTTTTGTTTCTGTTGGATTTGGTTGTTCTGTTTTTGTTTTTACTCCGTTCACATTTTTGTAGAATTGGCTTTCATTAGTTTCAAATGTTCTGTTTTGTTTGCATTGTTCAGATTTATATCTATATCGTCTCAATCTCGCTTCTTTTGCTTTTATTTTTTGGTCCAGTTCTTCATGTTTCTTGTTTAGCCTCTCCCTGTCGGTTACATTTCCAATATTCCGTTTTCCTCACATTGCTTTCTTCCTGTTGATCATTTTGGTTTCTTTTTTATGTTTGTGTATTTGAGTTTCTAGTCTTATTTCCCATCCAAGTTTTGTCGGTCCGCTTGTCCCCGGTTGTTTTTCTGATTTAAGATTCATACTTACCATTTTGGCGCCTGCGTAAATGAGGTTGTTTAAGTCTGTGATTGTGTTTGTTGGGATGTGTGGAAGGAGCTTGTAAACTTTCTCTGTTTCAGTTTTTAATTTCTTCTGCTCTTCGTTCCTTAACGATGGGAGCTTTGTTTTTTCCTCGTTCATCAGCTGTATTATTTTATTTGTTTCATTCTCTGTTAGTTCTGTTTCATTGTTCTCGGTTTCCACGATTGTAGGCTTCGTTGGTCCTCGGCCTTTGGTGTTTTTACTTGTGAGGCTTCAACTTGTGGGGCTTCTCTACGTGCGGTTCCGTTGGTTTCGTTGTTCAGTTTCATCATTTATTTTTGCTGAATTTCTGTTAGTTCTAGTTTAGAGAGCCAACCTTTCTTGAGTATCAGTCTTGTTTGGTCTGCAATTCTTTGTTCTGTCGTATGGTAGTCATTGGATAGGTGCCATAGTTCTTTCATTCGTTTCCGATAACCTCCATATCTATATTTAGGATGACTTCTATAATAGCATTCCATTACGAGTCTATTCTCTTTTGTTGTCCATTTCTTTCTTCGTTTTTTTTTTTCATTTTTATGGTTATCATGGCTGTGCTGTGTTTGTTCGGTATCATTTTGTTCCCTGAAATTAGAGGTTATACTTACCTGTTCAGCGTCCATGTTATTTGGGTTTCTGAAACTAGAAAGTTGGCCAACATTCGCATTGTTAATCAATGTGTAGCGAACAAAAGACTGAACATTAAATAACATATATTTAGAGTTCGTGTATGATACACTATATATATATATATATATATATATATATATATATATATATATATATATATATATATATATATATACAGTATATATATATTTGTATATATATATATATATATATATATATATATATATATATATATATACATATGTATATATATATACATTATATCTATACCATATATACACGTTATATATACACATTATATATTATTACTATTTTGGTGTTTGTGGCAGCACCGAGCCCAGAATTATTTTACCTGTGGTTCTGACGCAGGGATAGTGTAAAGCTCCCATGTATACAAGAGGTATCGTGCACTATCACACATACATATGGGACATGAACAAAAATAAATAAATAAATAAATAAATAAAATAAAAATTGAAAAAATTTTTTTAAAAGTTTCAACTAAGTATTCTACTTAGTAGAAGTCAGAAGTAATGCTCTGAAAGAGGGCGTTTGAAGATAGATTTACCTTACACCTTATTGCTTCGCCGCTGGAAATGTTGGATGGGGAAAGAGAAAGGCAATTTTTGCCGTCGACTGTGGTAATATTTAATTCCCTCGTTCAGAGACGAGGAAACTTTCTAAGTCTATATCGGTAAAAGGACTGGTTTCTGTTATAAATTCGAACTAACATTTAACTAGATAATTCGCCTGTCGCCCGTCTGGTTATTTTTGCATTTATTTTTAGAGGATTTTCATTAAATTTGCGTTGACAAACAGAATTATGCGTTTATATCGAAACAAAGACTGTTTTCTGAAATAAATTCGAAGTAACATTTAACTTTTTTTTAAACAAAAAAAGGACGTAAACTCACATTTCGTTGGTTCCTTTAAAAGAGTTTTCTGTCACGAGCGTGCTAAACGTCCCTATTTGGGTTCCTGTCTTGGGTTAAATGCCAGGTCGTTGGTCAGTAGAGGGTGAGGGTAAGGAGGGAGTGGGGGGTGACAGTCCTTTCTAGTACACACATACCCAAACATTCTATCCGTCTTTGCCAAAAAAGAATAAAAATGAATTCATCTTTTTTTCCTCAAGTAATAAATATCGCCAGTCGCCCGTCTGGTTATTTTTGCATTCATTTTTAGAGGATTTTCATTAAATTTGCGTTGACAAACAGAATTATGCGTTTATATCGAAACAAAGACTGTTTTCTGAAATAAATTCGAAGTAACATTTAACTTTTTTTTAAACAAAAAAGGATGTAAACTCACATTTCGTTGGTTTCTTTTATTATTATTATTATTATTATTATTATTATTATTATTATTATTATTATGATTATTATTATTATTATTATGATTATTATTATTATCATTATTATTATTATTATTATTATTATGATTATTATTATTATTATCATTATTATTATGATTATTATTATTATTATCATTATTATTATTATTATTATTATTATGATTATTATGATTATTATTATTATTATCATTATTATTATTATTATTATTATTATTATGATTATTATTATTATTATTTATTATTATTATTATTATTATTATGATTATTATTATTATAATTTTTATTATTATTATTTCTTATAATTTAAAGTTGTTGTTGTTGTTTAGAACAACCTGTGATGTTCCCTGGAAGCTGAGTGACAGCAAGTCCCCCCAGATTTCCAATACTCTCAACCCTTTTAGATAAAATTCAATTCATAACATTATAACTAATCCTTTACTTTTCCATGTTTAAGCTTAACCATATTACTTTTTATGCTCGCATTTTTCTATTGTAATAACATTATATAATCAATTCTTAATGCTGCAATATTTGTAGTTATAATTTTATATTTTTAACTAGAATATCTTGTCCTTTTCTTTTTCAGTTTTAACAACTAGTCCTTTACTTTTCCATGTTTAAGCTTAACCATATTACTTTTCATGCCCGCATTTTTCTATTGTAATAACATTATATAATCAATTCTTTATGTTGCAATATTTTAAATTATAAATTTATCATATCTTTTAATAGAATATCCTGTCCTTTTCTTTTTCAGTTTTAACAACTAGTCCTTTACTTTTCCATGTTTAAGCTTAACCATATTACTTTTCATGATCGCATTTTTCTATTGTAATAACATTATATAATCAATTCTTTATGCTGCAATATTTTAAGTTATAAATTTATTATATTTTTTACTAGAATATCCTGTCCTTTTCTTTTTCAGTTTTAACAACTAGTCCTTTACTTTTCCATGTTTAAGCTTAACCATATTACTTTTCATGCTCGCATTTTTCTATTGTAATAACATTATATAATCAATTCTTTATATTGCAATATTTTAAATTATAAATTTATTATATCTTTTAATAGAATATCCTGTCCTTTTCTTTTCCAGTTTTAACAACTAGTCCTTTACTTTTCCATGTTTAAGCTTAACCATATTACTTTTCATGATCGCATTTTTCTATTGTAATAACATTATATAACGTTGCAATATTTTAAATTATAAATTTATTATATTTTTTACTAGAATATCTTTTTCAGTTTTAACAACTAGTTCTTTACTTTTCCATGTTTAAGCTTAACCATATTACTTTTTATGCTCGCATTTTTCTATTGTAATATTGTAATATATATATATATATATATATATATATATATATATATATATATATATATATATATATATATTTGGTACGTATGTATGTATGCAGATATATACCTCAGCATAAATATGTCTGGCTTAGTCAATCCCCCACCCCTAAATTAACGCATAAGGACACGTAACTCTCGCAGTAAAATCAAACAAATGCAACGTTCTTTTCTTTTCATGACGCATTCAATATAAGTAGAACCCCTCCCACACCACTCCCCTGTACAACCTGCAGCCCCAATAAAATTATGACCCATTTTGAATTTTATTTCAAATTTACATTCTGTTGTGAAAAGTTTTGAATATCTTCCAATAGGTCCTAATGCGATTTTTCCTTTTTCTTTTTTCTATCCCCCCTTTTTTTTTAGAGAGCTCGCAATTTATTATCAACTCTTTTTATACTTTTTTTTTTTTGAAGAGCTCCATTTTTCTTTAATTTCTCTATAATCTATCCCATTTTCCATTTTTCTTTTGGCGTCGAGTGGTTCCAGGTCGCCTGATGAAGTCTCTTTGACTGAAACAGATGGCTATTTGTAGCGACCATATGTAACTTTTTACCCCAAATAATATATATATATATATATATATATATATATATATATATATATATATATATATTCTTGGAAGTTTTTTAACCTTTCAAACTATATAAAAAACTTATTTAACTTTTATATTTTATATTATTCGTTAGAAAACTAATTATCTGCAATCAATGCATCAACTTGTCCTCTCGAATTCACTATAGTACCAATGAAACTTAAGGGATCATCAGTTGTTTACCATGAAACACATTTTCAGGGATTTAAAAACAAAACAGTACATTAAATCATGGCTCCCCAGCAGTTTTGATCAAACACCACCTCAATAATCACAAGAACAAAAAAAAAAAAAATGCTACGGATATTAGATATAGTTTCCTACTCTTGATTAATTTTGCTAGAAAAAATGTCTTCCTTACCTGTGAGATTCGTCTCTTTCCAAATTCAAAATGGATATATTTTTATAATTCGCGAGTGTTGTATTTATAAGATTAGGCTTAATCCATTTGACTACTTATCACCCCCCCCCCCTACTGTGATTAGTAATTTGTATATTTACAATCTTATTTATTAAAAATGAAATATATATAAGGGTTAAAAATATTTATAAATATAGACATTTTTTAATACATTTTATGCATTACTAATATAGTTTGAGAGTTCTATTTACTAATATATTCTGGTTTATTTTAACCGATTCAAAAGCATCAGCATAACGAACAAATGCTGTATTTAAGTGTTTAAATATTTTAGTTTTAGTCCCACCTTGTCTTTATCCCCACCGTATTTCTAAGCTAGAAACTAGTGGTATAAAATCGATTAATTTTAAAGTAGCGCGAGCTATTCTCAAACTCTCTCTCTCTCTCTCTCTCTCTCTCTCTCTATATATATATATATATATATATATATATATATATATATATATATATATATATATATATATATATATTGGCAGCAAGTTAGTATTTAGACAAGTCTGATTGAACACGACAGAGTTATTCCTTTTTCCGCCCTTTCTGGATATCTTTTCTATTTTCCGAGCAGTCTTTTTTTTTTTTACTTCAGCAGGCATATTATATAGAATGGCGCCCAAAAGTTGGTGTTCGACCATATTTTTCTCAAGCGCTTTCTATCAGTGCATCCGATTATCGTCAGGAACAACTGTGGTTGTTTTCTTTTCGTTTTTACCCTCACCCCAATCCTCCTGCACCCATCTTTATAGACAATAAAATATATATATATAAAAGTGAACTTTTAGTACTTTATATATTTACAATCTTATTTATTGAATAATAAAAAGACATAAAAGGTTAAAAATATTTACAGATATATACATTTTTTTTTTGTATAATAAATTTTATACATTACTAATATAGTTCTGGATTTTTTCTTATTAATATACTAGCCTTCGGCCCGGCGTTGCCTGGGTGTTTGGATGCGTGTGCTGTGCAAAAAAAAAAAAAAAAATTAGTAGTAGGCTGGCAGGCTTGAACCCGTACCGCGAAGGAAAATAACACGAAAAAACAAAAAAAAAAACAAACAAAACAAAAAAAAAAAAACAAAAACGTGACGCCTTTGCCGTTGCGTCTGTCGCCAAATCGAAAGTGACAAGACTTTTTTTTTATTTTTTACATGGAAATCACCACTTATCAAGGCCCAGAAGCCACTTGGGGATAAGGGTTATTGCGTGTACAGTAATCAATGAGATAATATCGTAGTAATAGTTAGTATTGGAGATTTGATAAAGTGTCATTACTTAAGGGGGCGGTTTATCAGGAATTTGTTTATGTTGGACTTGAAGACATCCAAGTTGTAGTCAGGTGGGAAACAGGCAAAAGGAAGAGAGTTCCACAGGCGTGCACTTCTGAGAAAGAAACTTTGTTCATGGAATCTACGTTTTGTCTTACTTAAGAGGGCGGTTTGTCAGGAATTTGTTTAGTCAATCGAAAAGAGGGGATGACTTTCGAAAATATTGGCGAAAAAGCGACCCCTCCTTGTAGAAAATTGCCCAGTTTAGGGTGAAGGAATTAATGTTTTTAGCCAATTTATTTTCGATATTTGTCACCCGAAGGGTCGTGCTTTAAAACGATACCTATCCCGTGAAACTCCGTCGCCTCTGTCGAAAGTTTTAGGCAGACATACAAACATACACATACATATAGACATACAAACAAACAAACATACATACATTTAAACAGACAGGTGAAATTTATATCTGGTTAATTTTATATGATTATTAATATATGTCGTACCCCCCGTAACATGTTTTGGGGATGGAAGGGGGTTTATATGAGTAAAAAAAAAAAAAAAAAAGAAGAAGCAGTAACAACTGACGTGAACTAATTAATGAAACTGTTCTGTTTATATCTTTCAGATCTGCCTCCGCGCGAAAATTCCGTACCCTGGCTCGGAAGGACGTTAAGCCAAAGCGAGGAGTCGAAGGAGGAGGAGGAGGAAAGCGGGAAAAGAAGGAAAGGCGGCGGAAGTGGAGGCCGTGGAGGAGGCGCACCTGTCTCGAATGGTCGGAGCAACGGCGGGCCGAGACACGAGCGGTCGGTCGGCACCGACGGCGTGGTTGCCACCACGCGGACCCAGTGGAAGACCTTTGAGGACGACGAAGACGACGAGCCGGACGTTAAC
>NC_136527.1:108465311-108500311 GCF_053919585.1 Euprymna scolopes | reverse complement strand
TTATATTAGAATGAATGACTTTTTTTCCCAAATTTTGTTTTCTAAGTAACGAAAATTCTGGAATAAATAAAATTTGTTATTATATGAAAATGTATGACTTAAAAAAAAAAAAACGATTTTTTTTTTTGGTATAAATTATCACATGTGTTTTTTGTATATTTCTTCTAAAATAAATGAAAATTAATGACGTCTTTTTAAACGAACATTTTAATAAACCATCTCCTTAAATAAAAAAATAAAAAATTTGACTTAAAAGAAACAACACTTAAACAAAAAAATGAATAAAATTAAACTTTCGCTAGATGGGCTCTCTCTACCATGCTAGAAAATTACTTACGCCCGAAAGCATCCTGTACATTTACAAGGCCACCATTCGCCTATGTGCATTTACTACTAGTCTCTTCCTCTTAGACAGAGTTCAAAAGAGTCAAAAACCTAATACACTGGCTTTTAAAGCATTCGAGTGAGTCCAAGGAAAGAAAATTTCAAATAAATTCAGAAATTTTCCTGATTAGTCCAAAATATAATTATTTATTTTTATTTAGAATTGTGTATGCGCAGACGATATGCGTACAAACGCAAATACATCAAATACATTTTGATTTTGTTGCGTCGATGTGTAAATATCGACGCTACAAACTCACTCGTAACAAAATTATAGAAAAAACAGCTCACTTGCGGGACCTTTTCACTATTTCTGGCCTTACTCGTGCGCCACAGCCGTGCAATAGAAATATATACCACTAGAATTCTGGCCGGCGTTAAATACAGTTAGATATAATATACTGCTGCAAAGAAGGTGGGCTCTCTCTACCGTGTTAGAAAGCTATTTACGCCTGATTATATCCTGTACCTTTACAAGGACACCGTTCATCCATGTATGGAGTATTGTTGCCACATATAAGCTGATGCATCTGCTGCTAGTCTCCCCACCCCCTTAGACAGGGTTCAAAAGAGAATCACCGACCTAATAGGTCCCGCACTGTCAGCTAGGATTCAGCTGCTGTCCCATCGACGAAATGTTGCATCCCTCTGCTTGTTTGACAAGTATTTTAATGGTGGATGCTCCGACGAACTACAAGCTATTGTCCTTTCCGACGTAAATACCCCCGACAAACCCGACAAGCAGCAAAATTCCACCCCTACACAGTAGAAATCCCTTGATGTAAGAAAGCCTTCCACTTTAATAGTTTCTTCCCTAAGACTGCTAAACTATGGAATTCCCTTTCTGCTTCCCGGACTGTACTGACATGCAGAAGTTCAATTATTTAACTGTTTAACTTCTAATAAAGTATTCCTGATACATAGGAATGCATAGGGATAGCCCCTTACAGCAAAGTACTGGTTTTGGGGTGAAAATGCAAAAAAAAAAAAAAAAATAAATAAATAAATAAAAATAAAAAAATAAAATAAAAAATAAACAAATAAATAAATAACTAAAATAACTAACTAAATAAATAAATACAAATTAATAAAATAAATAAATATATGCAAAATATAAAATAATAAATAAATAAAAATAAATAAATAAAATAAATAAATAAAATAAAAAATAAGAAAAAAAATAAATAAAAAATAAAAATAACTAACTAAAATAAATAAATAAATACAAATACAAAATAAATAAATACAAATAAATAAATAAATAAAATAAATAAATAAATAAATAAAATAAATAAATAAAAAATAAGAAGTAAGAAATAAAATAAAATAAATAAATAAAATGAATAAATGAAAAATAAGAAATAAGAAATAAAATAAAAATAAATACATAAAAATAAATAAATAAAATAAATGAATAAAAAATAAAAATAAGAAATAAAATTAAAATAAATAAATAAATAAAATAAATAAAAAATAAAAATAAATACATAAAATAAATAAATAAATACAAATACAAAATAAATAAATAAATAAATAAAATCAATAAATAAAAAATGAAAATAAGAAATAAAATAATAAATAAATAAAATAAATGAAATAAATAAATAAATAAATAAAATAAAAAAATAATCATTAAAATTTATAAATAGTTTTGAACAGTCGTTATTGCAAAGTGTGTGACTTAAAAAAAAATCTTGGATTGTCTTCCCCTGTTCTGAGGAAAACTTTAAAAATGAAATTAGGAAAATTGACTTGCAAAAAGATGCTCAAGTGCCGACAATAAAAATATTTTGAGATCGGATTAACCTGTTTAACACTTGTGCCTGTTGTAATTATTATTTGATTCCAATTGAAAAATAATGTAAATTATTTAATTTATTTGTATTGTTTTTATTTTTATTTGTTTATTTTTTGCCGAAATATAATCAAGAGACAATATCAACAAACAGAAAGAAACAAGCACAACAGAAACAAAGATACAATATGAAACAAAAAGAACGAAGACACAAACGTAAAACACAAAAAACAAACAAACATAAAACACAAAAAACAAACAAACATCAAACAAGAAAAAACAAAAATAAAAACACGAAAACACTTATGACAAACAAAAAAACTTCAAGTATGACGTAGAAACATACAACATGAAGATCAAAGAAATTCTTCAACGATTACACACAAGAACAAGCAAACAAACAGACAAACAAACATTCTATCGAACAAACAAACCAACACAAAGTAAAGATACACAGACGAACAGACAGACAAAATGAAGACACACAAATAAAAGAACGAACAAACGGACAAACAGACAAATAAAAGAACGAACAAACGGACAAAAAGACAAATAAAAAACGAACAAACGGTCAAAAAGGCAAATATAAGAACGAACAGACGGACAAACAGACAAATAAAAAAAAACAAACGGACAGACAAATAAAAGAACAAACACATAGACAAACAGACAAATAAAAGAACGAACAAACGGACAAACAGACAAAAAAAACGAACAAACGGACAGACAAACAATAGAACAAACAAACTGACAAACAGGCATATAAAAGAACGAACAAACGGACAAACAGACAAATAAAAGAAATAACAAACTGACAAACAGACAAATAAAAAAGAACAAACGGACAAACAGACAAATAAAAGAACGAACAAACGGACAAACAGACAAATAAAAGAACGAACAAACGGACAAACAAATAAAAGATCGAACAAACGGACAAACAGACAAATAAAAGAACGAACAAACGGACAAACAGACAAATAAAAGAACGAACAAACGGACAGACAAACAATAGAACAAACAAACGGACAGACATAAAAAGAACGAACAAACGGACAAACATACAAATAAAAGAACTAACAAACTGACAAACAGACAAATAAAAAAGAACAAACGGACAAACAGACAAATAAAAGAACGAACAAACGGACAAACAGACAAATAAAAGAACGAACAAACGGATAAACAGACAAATAAAAGATCGAACAAACGGACAAACAGACAAATAAAAGAACGAACAAACGGAAAAACAGACAAATAAAAGAACGAACAAACGGACAGACAAACAATAGAACGAACAAACGGACAAATAAAAAAGAACAAACGGACAAACATACAAATAAAAGAACGAACAAACGGACAAACAGACAAATAAAAGAACAAACAAACGGACAAACAGACCAAGAAAAGAACGGACAAACAGACACATAAGAAACGAACAAAAATGGAGACAAACAAACCAGAGCAAATGAACAAATGTACAAACAGACATACAAACAGACAAGTAATCAGACAGAAAAATATTCACACAAACAAACAGACGGGCGAACTGTTCAACAGATGAATCTTCATGCGGTCAAACTACAGACAAACAAGCGCAGTTTAAAACTTCAAAAACGTGAAAAAGAAATGAGGAAATTTTTAAAGATAATTTAAAAAATTCAAAATTAAAAAGAATTTAAAAATTTATTAAAAATAATAAAAAATTTAGAATTTAAATAAAATAAGAACCATTATTAAAGATAGTTAAAAAAAATTAAAAAAAAAAAAAGAATAATAAATACGAAAAAATATAAAAGATAATTTGAAGAATTAAAAATTTAAAAGAATTCAAAAAATTATTAAAAATAATAAATATTTAAAAATTTAAATAAAATAAGAAACATTATTAAAGATAATTTAAAAAATTAAAAAAAAAAGAATAATAAATACGAAGAAATATAAAAGACACTTTGAAAAATTAAAAAGTAAAAAAAAAGAAATAAGAAAAAATATTGAAATAATTTTTAAAAATTATAAAATAAAAAAGAATAATAAAATAATGAAAATAGTTGTTAAAAAGTTGAAAATAAAAAATAGAAAAATAAGAAATTAAGGGGGTTGAACTGAATGGAAATTTAACCACAAGAAAAATGTCACAGAAAAAACGTCACGATTATGAATAAAGAAAGTCACAGTCCAAATTATTATAAATCAGTTTAAATTGCTTTAAGATATTCAATTATTACATTTTTTTAATCAGCAGAACCAAAGGGGAAATATTTAGTTATTACAGTTTTTTTTTAATTAATAGAACCAAATATTTCAAATCGCATTAAAATATTAATTTATTACATTATTTTAATAACAGGGACCAAATATTTCAAACTGCGTTAAAATATTTATTTATTGCAGTAGTAATAATGAATTTAATATATATAATTATTACTTTCGTAATTAACAGAACCAAATATTTCAATTCGCGTTAAAATATTAATTTACCACAGTGTTCTAATTAACAGAACCAAATATTTCACATCGGGTAAAGTTATTTATTTATTACAGTATTATAATAAACAGAAACACACATTTCAAATCGCATGAAAATGTTAATTTATTACAGTATTTCAATTGACAGAACAAAATTTTTCAAATCGGGTTAAGGTATTTATTCATTACAGTAGTTAAATTAATAGAATCAAATATTTCAAATCGCATTAAAACATTAATTTATTACACTATATTACAAGTTATTTATTCATTACAGTATTTTAATTAAAAGAACACAAATATTTCAAATCGGGTTAACGTGTTTATTCATTACATTATTTTTAAGCAACAGAAGCAAATGTTTCAAATCCCATTAAAATATTAACTTATTACACTATTTTAATTCACCGAACTAAATATTTCAAATCGCGTTAAAATATTAATCTATTAAAGTATTTTAATTAACAGAACCAAATATTTGAAATCGGGTTAAGGTATTAATTTATTACAGTATTTTAATTTACAAAATCAAATATTTTATTTCTAATTAAAATATTAATTTATTACAGTATTTTAATTTACAGAACCAAATATTTCAAATCCCATTAAAATATTAATTTATTACAGTATTTTAATTTACAGAACCAAATATTTCAAATCCCATTAAAATATTAATTTATTACAGTATTTTAATTTACAGAACCAAATATTTCAAATCCCATTAAAATATTAATTTATTACAGTATTTTAATTTACAGAACCAAATATTTCAAATCCCATTAAAATATTAATTTATTACAGTATTTTAATTTACAGAACCAAATATTTTAATTCCCATTAAAATATTAATTTATTACAGTATTTTAATTTACAGAACCAAATATTTCAAATCCCATTAAAATATTAATTTATTACATTATTTTAATCAACAAAACCAAATATTTCAAATCCCATTAAAATATTAATTTATTACAGTATTTTAATTTACCGAACTAAATTTTTCAAATGGCGTAAAAATAATGAATTTAATGTATTTATCTATTACAGTATTTTAATTAACAGAACAAAATATTTCAAATCGGGTTAAGGTATTAATTTATTATAGTATTTTAATTTACAGAACCAAATATTTCAAATCCCATTAAAATATTGATTTATTACAGTATTTTAATCAACAAAACCAAATATTTCAAATCGCGTTAAAATAATGAATTTAATGTATTAATTTATTACAGTATTTTAATAAAAAGAACAAATTATTTCAAATCGGGTTGAGGTATTAATTTATTACAGTATTTTAATTTACAGAACCAAATATTTCAAATCGCATTAAAATATTAATTTATTACAGTATTTTAATAAACCGTACTAAATATTTCATATTGCGTTAAAATAATGAATTTAATGTATCAATTTATTACAGTATTTTAATTAACAGAACCAAATATTACAAATCGGGTTAAGGTATTAATTTATAAGAGTATTTTAATCAACAAAACCAAATATTTCAAATCGCATTAAAATATTAATTTATTACAGTATTTTAATTTACAGAACCAAATATTTCAAATCGCATTAAAATATTAATTTATTACAGTATTTTAATAAACCGTACTAAATATTTCATATTGCGTTAAAATAATGAATTTAATGTATCAATTTATTACAGTATTTTAATTGACAGAACCAAATATTACAAATCGGGTTAAGGTATTAATTTATAAGAGTATTTTAATCAACAAAACCAAATATTTCAAATCGCATTAAAATATTAATATTTTAATAAAGAGAACCAAATTTTTCAAGTCGCGTTAAAATATTAATTTATTACAGTATTTTAATTAACAGAACCAAATATTACAAATCGGGTTAAGGTATTAATTTATTAGAGTATTTTAATCAACAAAACCAAATATTTCAAATCGCATTAAAATATTAATTTATTACAGCGTTTTAATCAACAGAACTAAATATTTCAAATCGCGTAAAAATAATGAATTTAATATATATGATCTATTAAATATTTTTAATTAACAAAACCAAATAGTTCAAATCGGGTTAAGGTATTTATTTATTACATTATTTTAATAAAGAGAACCAAATTTTTCAAGTCGCGTTACAATATTAATTTACTAAAGTATATAAATTTACAGAACTAAATATTTCAAATCACGTTAAAATAATTCGTTTAATGTAATTATTCATTACAGTATTTTAATCCACAGAACCAAATATTTAAAATCACGTTAAAATATTAATTTATTAAAGTATTTTAATTAACAGTACTAAATAATATAAATCGCGTTAAAGTATTCAGTTATTATAGTATTTGTTTTATTAACAGAACCCAATATTTCAGATCTGGTTAATGTATTCATTTACTATAGTTTTTTTTTTTTAAATTAACAGGAACAAATATTTCATTTGAAATCGCGTATTCATTTTAAGATGGACTGTTATCCCCAACTTAATAGTTATTGTTTCACAACGTTTAAGCCAAATAAAAACACAAATATGAAACCGCATCTAAAATGATTAAAAAAAAAATGAAAATAAAATAATATATAATTTCAACTCGCGTTAAGGTATTTATTTATTACGTTTTTTTTTTAATTAAACGAACCAACTATTTCATTATACTCATCAGCATCATTACGGGTTTTAATTCCTCCTGAAAAGGGAACCCCTTCCTAATCTCTTCAACTTTTGCTCTGCTCCTGTTCGTGGTCACTTAGAACCAAGTTAGCTGTTTTTGCTTTTCCTTTTCGTCCGTTCTATTAATGGAATATGTTCTGATGAACTCGTTCTATTAATGGAATATGCTCTGATGAACTGGTTCTATTAATGGAATATATTCTGATGAACTGGTTCTATTAATGGAATATGCTCTGATGAACTCGTTCTATTAATGGAGTATGTTCTGATGAACTGGTTCTATTAATGGAATATGCTCTGATGAACTGGTTCTATTAATGGAATATGCTCTGATGAACTCGTTCTATTAATAGAATATGCTCTGATGAACTGGTTCTATTAATGGAATATGCTCTGATGAACTGGTTCTATTAATGGAATATATTCTGATGAACTGGTTCTATTAATGGAATATGTTCTGATGAACTCGTTCTATTAATGGAATATGCTCTGATGAACTCGTTCTATTAATGGAATATGCTCTGATGAACTAGTTCTATTAATAGAATGTGCTCTGATGAACTCGTTCTATTAATAGAATATGCTCTGATGAACTGGTTCTATTAATGGAATATGCTTTGATGACCTCGTTCTATTAATGGAATATGCTCTGATGAACTCGTTCTATTAATGGAATATGCTCTGATGAACTGGTTCTATTAATGGAATATGCTCTGATAAACTGGTTCTATTAATGGAATATGCTCTGATGAACTCGTTCTATTAATGGAATATGCTCTGATGACCTAGTTCTATTAATGGAATATGCTCTGATGAACTGGTTCTATTAATAGAATATGCTCTGATGAACTGGTTCTATTAATGGAATATGCTCTGATGAACTGGTTCTATTAATAGAATATGCTCTGATGAACTGGTTCTATTAATGGAATATGCTCTGATGAACTCGTTCTATTAATGGTATATGCTCTGATGACCTAGTTCTATTAATGGAATATGCTCTGATGAACTGGTTCTATTAATAGAATATGCTCTGATGAACTAGTTCTATTCATGGAATATGCTCTGATGAACTTATTCTATTAATAGAATATGTTCTGATGAAGTCGTTCTATTAATGGAATATATTCTGATGAACTCGTTCTATTAATGGAATATGCTCTGATGAACTTATTCTATTAATGGAATATGCTCTGATGATCTCGTTCTATTAATAGAATATGCTCTAATGAACTTATTCTATTAATGGAATATGCTCTGATGACCTCGTTCTATTAATGGAATATGCTCTGATGAACTCGTTCTATTAATGGAATATGCTCTGATGAACTGGTTCTATTAATGGAATATGCTCTGATGAACTGGTTCTATTAATGGAATATGCTCTGATGAACTGGTTCTATTAATGGAATATGCTCTGATGAACATATTCTATTAATGGAATATGCTCTGATGACCTCGTTCTATTAATGGAATATGCTCCGATGAACTCGTTCTATTAATAGAATATGCTCTGATGAACTGGTTCTATTAATGGAATATGCTCTGATGAACTGGTTCTATTAATGGAATATGCTCTGATGAACTTATTCTATTAATAGAATATGCTCTGATGAACTGGTTCTATTAATGGAATATGCTCTGATGAACTCGTTCTATTAATGGAATATGCTCTGATGAACTGGTTCTATTAATAGAATATGCTCTGATGAACTCGTTCTATTAATGGAATATGCTCTGATGAACTCGTTCTATTAATGGAATATGCTCTGATGAACTCGTTCTATTAATGGAATATGCTCTGATGAACTCGTTCTATTAATGGAATATGCTCTGATGAACTAGTTCTATTAATGGAATATGCTCTGATGAACTTATTCTATTAATAGAATATGCTCTGATGAACTGGTTCTATTAATGGAATATGCTCTGATAAACTCGTTCTATTAATGGAATATGCTCTGATGAACTGGTTCTATTAATGGAATATGCTCTGATGAACTTATTCTATTAATAGAATATGCTCTGATGCACTGGTTCTATTAATGGAATATGCTCTGATGAACTCGTTCTATTTATGGAATATGCTCTGATGAACTGGTTCTATTAATGGAATATGCTCTGATGAACTCGTTCTATTAATAGAATATGCTCTGATGAACTGGTTCTATTAATGGAATATGCTCTGATGAACTCGTTCTATTAATGGAATATGCTCAAATGAACTCGTTCTATTAATAGAATATGCTCTGATGAACTGGTTCTATTAATGGAATATGCTCTGATGAACTCGTTCTATTAATAAAATATGCTCTGATGAACTGGTTCTATTAATAGAATATGCTCTGATGAACTGGTTCTATTAATGGAATGAGCGCTGATGAACTGGTTCTATTAATGGAATATGCTCTGATGAACTCGTTCTATTATTAGAATATGCTCTGATGAACTGGTTCTATTAATGGAATATGTTCTGATGAACTGGTTCTATTAATAGAATATGCTCTGATGAACTGGTTCTATTAATAAAATATGTTCTGATGAACTGGTTCTATTAATGGAATATGCACTGATGAACTGGTTCTATTAATAGAATATGCTCTGATGAACTGGTTCTATTAATGGAATATGCTCTGATGAACTTATTCTATTAATAGAATATGCTCTGATGAACTGGTTCTATTAATGGAATATGCTCTGATGAACTCGTTCTATTAATGGAATATGCTCTGATGAACTCGTTCTATTAATGGAATATGCTCTGATGAACTAGTTCTATTAATGGAATATGCTCTGAAAAACTGGTTCTATTAATGGAATATGCTCTGATGAACTCGTTCTATTAATGGAATATGCTCTGATGAACTCGTTCTATTAATGGAATATGCTCTGATGAACTCGTTCTATTAATAGAATATGCTCTGATGAACTGGTTCTATTAATGGAATATGCTCTGATGAACTCGTTCTATTAATAGAATATGCTCTGATGAACTGGTTCTATTAATGGAATATGCTCTGATGAACTCGTTCTATTAATGGAATATGCTCTGATGAACTCGTTCTATTAATGGAATATGCTCTGATGAACTCGTTCTATTAATGGAATATATTCTGATGAACTCGTTCTATTAATGGAATATGCTCTGATGAACTCGTTCTATTAATAGAATATGTTCTGATGAACTGGTTCTATTAATAGACTATGCTCTGATGAACTCGTTCTATTAATGGAATATGCTCTGATGAACTGGTTCTATTAATGGAATATGCTCTGATGAACTGGTTCTATTAATGGAATATGCTCTGATGAACTCGTTCTATTAATGGAATATGCTCTGATGAACTCGTTCTATTAATAGAATATGCTCTGATGAACTCGTTCTATTAATGGAATATGCTCTGATGTACTCGTTCTATCAATAGAATATGCTCTGGTGAACTGGTTCTATTAATGGAATATGTTTTGATGAACTGGTTCTATTAATAGAATATGCTCTGATGAACTGGTTCTATTAATGGAATATGCTCTGATGAACTCGTTCTATTAATAGAATATGCTCTGATGAACTGGTTCTATTAATGGAATATGCTCTGATGAACTCGTTCTATTAATGGAATATGTTCAAATGAACTCGTTCTATTAATAGAATATGCTCTGATGAACTGGTTCTATTAATGGAATATGCTCTGATGAACTCGTTCTATTAATAAAATATGCTCTGATGAACTGGTTCTATTAATAGAATATGCTCTGATGAACTGGTTCTATTAATGGAATGAGCGCTGATGAACTGGTTCTATTAATGGAATATGCTCTGATGAACTCGTTCTATTATTAGAATATGCTCTGATGAACTGGTTCTATTAATGGAATATGTTCTGATGAACTGGTTCTATTAATAGAATATGCTCTGATGAACTGGTTCTATTAATAAAATATGTTCTGATGAACTGGTTCTATTAATGGAATATGCACTGATGAACTGGTTCTATTAATAGAATATGCTCTGATGAACTGGTTCTATTAATGGAATATGCTCTGATGAACTTATTCTATTAATAGAATATGCTCTGATGAACTGGTTCTATTAATGGAATATGCTCTGATGAACTCGTTCTATTAATGGAATATGCTCTGATGAACTCGTTCTATTAATGGAATATGCTCTGATGAACTAGTTCTATTAATGGAATATGCTCTGATGAACTGGTTCTATTAATGGAATATGCTCTGATGAACTCGTTCTATTAATGGAATATGCTCTGATGAACTCGTTCTATTAATGGAATATGCTCTGATGAACTCGTTCTATTAATAGAATATGCTCTGATGAACTGGTTCTATTAATGGAATATGCTCTGATGAACTCGTTCTATTAATAGAATATGCTCTGATGAACTGGTTCTATTAATGGAATATGCTCTGATAAACTCGTTCTATTAATGGAATATGCTCTGATGAACTGGTTCTATTAATGGAATATGCTCTGATGAACTCGTTCTATTAATGGAATATGCTCTGATGAACTCGTTCTATTAATGGAATATGCTCTGATGAACTCGTTCTATTAATGGAATATATTCTGATGAACTCGTTCTATTAATGGAATATGCTCTGATGAACTCGTTCTATTAATAGAATATGTTCTGATGAACTGGTTCTATTAATAGACTATGCTCTGATGAACTCGTTCTATTAATGGAATATGCTCTGATGAACTGGTTCTATTAATGGAATATGCTCTGATGAACTGGTTCTATTAATGGAATATGCTCTGATGAACTCGTTCTATTAATGGAATATGCTCTGATGAACTCGTTCTATTAATAGAATATGCTCTGATGAACTCGTTCTATTAATGGAATATGCTCTGATGTACTCGTTCTATTAATAGAATATGCTCTGGTGAACTGGTTCTATTAATGGAATATGTTTTGATGAACTGGTTCTATTAATAGAATATGCTCTGATGAACTGGTTCTATTAATGGAATATGCTCTGATGAACTGGTTCTATTAACAGAATATGCTCTGATGAACTGGTTCTATTAATGGAATGTGCTCTGATGAACTGGTTCTATTAATGGAATATGCTCTGATGAACTCGTTCTATTAATGGAATATGCTCTGATGAACTGGTTCTATTAATGGAATGTGCTCTGATGAACTGGTTCTATTAATGGAATATGCTCTGATGACCTCGTTCTATTAATGTAATATGCTCTGATGAACTCGTTCTATTAATAGAATATGCTCTGATGAACTTATTCTATTAATGGAATATGCTCTGATGACCTCGTTCTATTAATGGAATATGCTCTGATGAACACGTTCTATTAATGGAATATGCTCTGATTAACTCGTTCTATTAATGGAAAATGCTCTGATGAACTCGTTCTATTAATAGAATATGCTCTGATGAACTCGTTCTATTAATGGAATATGTTCTGATGAACTGGTTCTATTAATAGAATATGCTCTGATGAACTGGTTCTATTAATGGAATATGGTCTGATGAACTGGTTCTATTAATGGAATATGTTCTGATGAACTCGTTCTATTAATGGAATATGTTCTTATGAACTGGTTCTATTAATGGAATATGCTCTGATGAACTCGTTCTATTAATGGAATATGTTCTGATGAACTTGTTCTATTAATGGAATATGCTCTGATGAACTCGTTCTATTAATGGAATATGCTCTGATGAACTCGTTCTATTAATGGAATGTGCTCTGATGAACTTGTTGCACTTGTGCCCCCTTGAGGTACATATCGCCGACAAACCTGCTTAGCAACAAAATCTTACCCCTTCACTTATGTTGTCCTTAAATTCCAACAAACTTTCTACTCTAATAGTTTCTTCTCTTGAACAACTAGACTTTTGAAATACCTTTCTGCTACCTGCTTTTCTGACTGTACTGATATGTAGAAGTTTAAATGTAATGTAAACGAACATCTTAATCTGTCTTGGGCATGGTCACAAATAGTTGCACCTTATGGTCTAAGTAGCTTATGCCTTGGTAGATGGGAACGTAAGTAAACTAAAAAAAAAACAAAAAAAAAAAACTGCCTGCCAGAAAAAAAAAACGTAGATATATTCCTTGACAATATATACAACAACCTCTCCCTCTCCTTAAAATTGACAAAAAATAGTTACAAAATTACTATTAGTTTGTACTACCGAGATACTTTTTTACGACTATATTGTTACATAAGAAGGGCTGTCCCCTTCACATGGAAGCAAGAAGACAGATAAGATAAGTGAAAATGATATTAGGAAAAGGCTAGAATCGAACCCTGTGTGCAAGTGTTAAAAGATAATTGATAATTGAAATCCGAGGAATACAGTCGATTGTTAATTCTTTTAGAAATAACTAGATATTATTTATGTCAGAGATAGAGCGATTGTCCATTCTTTTAGAATAACTGGATATTAAATATATCAGTTAAAAGAAGGGACAATGCGAATTAAAAAATTATTGTTTAAAAATGGGTTACATATCAAACAATTAGAATTGAGAATTCTTTGTTTGCCCTAAGTGTGTTTGGACAGACATATGTAAATCCACGTGAAAGTTAGTCACGTTGGGAACCACACTTCTGACGTCACAAACAAAGGAGATTTCTCAATATATGAATCGAGTGTTCGAAGTTGAATAGGATCAGATAATCAGAGAAGATCACACACAGTGGTAGAGTCACTTGGAAAGTGGGAGCCCCTTAGATGCGAAGGGTAGAAGAGTAGACCATGTAGTTGTACAAGCTTGAATTCCTGACATCATCAATCGGCCGGTTGAGAAATAAAGAAATCATCAATAATTTTGTAACTGTTGTATTCGTGTCGTCTTTACAACTGGAAAGGTAAATGTATTTTGTATGTTCATCTATAAACGAACTCTTGTATAACCCCCTTACAAGTAATGTGCCTCCTCCTTCATAAGGGCAGTATCTCCTCCCCTCTATATGTGTTAACAAGAATCATCCCGGTCTGTTATAAATGTCTCCCTCCATCTTTATCATCACAGTCGTCATGGTGTTCAAAGAACTGTTATAAATGTCTTCCCCTCAGAATTGTCATTGCCATTGTTATTCGTGTATTAGTGGTCCCCGTCATCTCTCTCAATATGACCCCCCCCATGCAACAATTATACAAAAAAAAAATCCATTTTTATTTATGTATAATGTTTTTCTCTTATTGTTTTTTTTTTATATAATAGCTAACACTAATGTATGCAAACCTGCCCGACTGCTTAACTAATGCATAAGTAATTGGGCAAATTTATTTTCATCCCCTGAAGAGGTGTACCTCGAAAATTTGGGAACTTTATACTACAACACCATCTCGGTGCGACACATTAATAAATCTATAGAAAAGGACCTGTGCATGCATATATATATATATATATATATATATATATATATATATATATATATATATATATATATATACATATATATATATATTATTATACTGTTGGTAGAATTTTTCAGTAACTCATAACAACAACACAATATGTCATTCCAAAGAGTGCTCAATGCATAAAACAGAGCAATATATTGATTGTTGGAGAGCTATTAGCTACACATTAGCAAAAGTGTTTCAATGACCCCCCCCCAGCAGGGAAAATCACCTCATCAGGCCAAAAACCATCCACGAAACTTTCCTTTTTTTTTGGTCTGATGAGGTGATTTTCCCTGCTGGGGGGGGGTCATCGAAACACGTTTGCTATATATATATATATATATATATATATATATATATATATATATATATATATATATATATATAAACAAATGATTAATAAAATATGTTAAAAGACATCTTGAAAAAGAGTTAAAAACATATTAAATTTTAAAAAAAGGAAGCACAAGATAAGTGGATAGTCCTTAATCCGCAGAGTTTCGAAGAAATACTCTCCTTCTCATCAAAGGGCAGGAATTAGCAAAATGCAGGATCGGATTTTGCATACAAATATAGTTTTTCTTAATTTAATTCTGAGACTTTCACGTGCATATCTAAGCTGACCTAATTATTAACGCTAACTTTCGCGCTTTTTGTCTGGGTCAGTTTGACCTTGCTTTTCAAATTTAAATTGTCACCGTTTTTCGGGGGTTTTTTAAGCCTTAATTAAATTTTTTTGATTCATCCAGCCTTGACAGACGTGTTTTAAATATTATCTCTAGTGCTTTTCTTTTAATGATTTGGAATTCATTCCATTTGTGCTTTTTTCCAAGGAACTCTGCCTTTTGGATGATTTTGGACCATTTGGAATTTACCCATTGGATTGAAATTTTAAATTCGACCGTTTTGGATTTTACCATTTTTGGATTTTTACCCTTCACCGGACTATCCATTCATGTGAAATCTTTTTATTATTTTGCTTTTGCCTCCTGTTCCCCTTACCTCACCCTTTTTTTTAACCAAGTAAGATCTTTGACTTACTTGTAGTTTCATTAAATACTTTTATATGCAAAATCCGATCCTGCATTTTGCTAATTCCTGCCCTCTGATTAGAAGGAGAGTATTTCTTCGAAACTCCGCGGATTAAGGACTATCCACTTATCTTGTGCTTCCTTTTTTTAAAATTAAATATGTTTTTAACTCTTTTTCAAGATGTCTTTTAACATGTTTTATTAATCATTTGTTCATATTATAAGCTCTATTTCCTTTTCGGTTTTATTGAGCTTTTTACGTCTGGCTGAGTTTATTTTACTTGTAAATATTAACTCTTTAATATTTATAATATATTTTAAGTTTACCATTTTGATTACCTTAGTAAACTTATTGTAACTTTTATATATATATATATATATATACATATATATATACATATATATATATACATATATATATATATATATATATATACATATATATATATATATATATATATATATATATATATATATATATGAAATAAAATGGAGGTGGAAGGACCTAGATACTCAACATTTCGCCCGATTTATGCTGGCTTCTTCAAGAGGGATGGTCATTGACGAGAGAGTCGGAGGATTGGGGCTATATATAATGATGGGGGAGAGCAACGTGTTTTCCTTATGTAAATTAGATGTCATATATACATGTATATACATTTTATGAGAGAAAAAATAAATTAGAGTAAACTAGTGTAGTGGATTACGTCTAAAAGTTAAAATATCGTAGAGATTAGAAAAAAAAGAAAAAAGAATTTGAGTATATCGAACGTACATTCATGAACTTGCAATACCCTCAACATTTTTTGGCAAATACAAAAAGAAAAGCACTAAAAATTTACCATAATCGAAACCGAGACCATTCCCTAAATAGCCAGACACACAACAGACAATTAATATTACCAACTAATAAAAACAACGAAACAATCTATAAGAACCTAAATAAGATAGGCATTCAAATAACAAAACTAAACTCTTTAACAATTAGGGATCTAACACGTAAAATTATAACTAATACTAACATTAACACCAAAGCCGGAATATATTCCATACCCTGATGATCCAAGATGGTAAAATTAAAGTAAATTATAAATATTAAAGAATTTATATTTATAAAATTATCTCAGCCAGATATAAAAGCTCGATAATACCAAATAGGAAATAGAGCTTATAATATGAGCAAACAGTTAATGAAATATGTTAAAAACACTTTGAAATGAGTTAAAAACATATTTAATCTGAAAAGGAAACACTAGATAAATGGATAGTCCTTAATCTGCAGAGTTTCGAAGAAATACTCACCTTCTCATCAGAGAGTAGGAATTAGCAAAATGTGGGATCGGATTTTGCACGCAGAAGTATTTGATGAAACAACAAATAAGTCAAAAATCTTACTTGAAAACAAAATAAGTTAAGCAGAGGGAATATGGTAATATATATATATATATATATATATATATATATATATATATATATATGTGTGTGTGTGTGTGTGTGTGTGTGTGTGTGTGTGTTCATTTTGTATAGACTCCACAATGGTTAGATCGATTTTTATGAAATTTCACACATCTGACGGTGTGCTTCGATAGGTTTGTATCAGAATGTCTACAATAGATAATAGTTGGGGGGGGGGGGGGCGATTAATCGGAATCGGGAATTGAAAAATTCGGAATATTTAAGGGTATCGGAATCGGAGAAATTGATGCCTATTTTCCGATACCAAAAACGATTCTTTTAATTGTCTTTTTTTATTTGATTTTGTTTAAACCAAAATCTTCCATTGCTGGTAATAATGATAAAATAATAAATATTTATTGATTTTAAATTACCAGTGAAGCTAAAATCGATAGATCATCCTCCACAAGTATATTGTTACGTTTAGGAAAATATTTGCACATTGTAAAAATCACATTTAAGATGAGAACAGTTCCGGTTCCGGAAGCTTCGACGCCAAGCAGCATTCTCTGTTTAAATGGCATCTCCGTAGAACCAGCTACCCAGTAGTATTCAAATTAGTAACAAAAAACAAACAAAAAAAACAAAAACAAAACAAAACAAAAAACAAACTAATTCCTACTGAATCCACCTAATTAATCCTCAATGACCCAACAATGAAGAATTGCAATAGTTGTTTTAAAAATTTTTTAAAGAGGTCCAAAATATTAAAAATATTTTTGAAGTGGTCCAAAATATTAAAAATATTTTTGAAGTGGTCCAAAATATTAAAAATATTTTTGAAGTGGTCCAAAATATTAAAAATATTTTCAACAAGCCTTAAATGGCGTTCTTATAGGGAACATTTAACTTTCAGATAAAGATCTGAAAGTTAGTATTCTGTGTGACTAAATTATTTAAAGAATATTAATTATTTATCATAAAGATGAATAATAAGAGATAAAAAATTTGCCCCATCGACTAATTCACAAAAAAATATTTAAATTATAATGATAATGTTGTTCATCAAATTCCATCTGAAATGATTTGTGGCGATTTTAAGTGGTACCTCTTTTTTTTTTATCATAAATTGAACTCATTAATAAGAAAAAGTAAATATAAAATGATGAGGTACACGCAGGCTTGAACAGGGGATCATTCAATCTGTAGTCGAATGCTCTACCACTAAGCTATATCTCCAGATGACAATAAATCTCTTTTTTTTAAGAAGAAATGATTTGCTGAGATTTTATTATTTCCCTTGGCGAGTATAACGTATCTAGTATACTTTGATAATTATGTTTCAGTTTGAAAAATTATGGTATAATAAAATTATGGGGTGTTCTTTCGCGCCTGACCTCCATAGAATGGAAATATGTCACAAAGTTTAACAAGGTTTTTTAATATAGATCCACAGAATATTGTGATAAGTGTTTCACTGTGAACAGGTATGGTATAATAAATTATGGGGTCTATCTATTTTATTTTTACTTTCATCATATTATGCTTTGGTTTTGATACCCCCAAATTCGAAGCTATCTCTTTACAACCCTTCCTTTTCATAACCTATCATACTTTCATAAATCAGAGTCCATTTTCTGTAGGCTGTTTTTTAACCCAGTCAACGACGGGTACTTTTGCTAGTATATGTACCTATTTACTATGCCTCCCGACGGGACAGATTTAGACACCAGGGTCGTTTTTTAACGTGGAGAAAAGGTACAAAAATAAAAATTTTCTCAGTCGTGAAGGATTTCTCCTCCACCGAAAGAGAACAAGAAATAGAAGTGCAGCATCTGAAGAACAGATGGTGTTTATTTGCTCCCCCACCGAGCAAATTAGGCACAAGGCCGATTTTTAATGTGAGGAGTAAAGGGGAAATGGGGACCAACTCCCCGGGGAGTAGGGGAGCTGGATAGTGACAATTGGTATGAAGGGTTGCCCCTACATTGACCAAGGTCTTATATGTGGGGTCGCCCCCACATATGGTCTTTGCTTGCAGTATCTGCCGGAACAGATGGTGTTTATTTGCTCCCCCACTGAGCAAATTAGGCACAAGGCCGTTTTTAATGTGAGGTAAAAACCAGCTCCCCTAAAAGTAGGCAAAAAGGGGGCACTCTGGTTACCAAAAATAATAATTGTCCCAGTATAGAGGGTTTCCCCTCCATTGACTGGTACAAATTATCTTAAGTGCAGCATCTGAAGAACAGATGGTATTTATTTGCTCCCCCACTGAGCAAATTAGGCACAAGGCCGTTTTTAATGTGAGGTAAAAACCAGCTCCCCTAAAAGTAGGCAAAAAGGGGGCACTCTGGTTACCAAAAATAATAATTGTCCCAGTATAGAGGGTTTCCCCTCCATTGACTGGTACAAATTATCTTAAGTGCAGCATCTGCCGGAACAGATACTACACTTTGATCTTGTCCCGAAGGCCAAGAAAAGGCATTGCTAGTATATATATATATATATATATATATATATATATATATATATATATATATATATATATATATATTTCTGTAGAAATATATTTTCTTATTATATATCAATCCTTATTTAAAAAAGCTCAATATAATTACAGAGCAATATAGAGAATAAATGACAAAAATCCATGATGTTGACCGTCTTATAATTTATTCCTTTAATTCAGTTGACTATTTCAAGAAAAGCAAGGGAGATAAGTCAGTTTGTCATACAGAATTAGCTGCACAACTCTTCCATGTTAAAAAATGATACATTCTATTTTTATAATGTTTCTGAATTTTTTTGAGATGAGGATTGGTTACTCATATTATTATTCACCGGACTACAGTTCTCATCTTGAGTGCGATTTTCACAACGTTTCGGTCGATGTAATCACCGACCTTCTCCACGTCTATCTTGTTGAACTCGGGAATTTGGGCGGAATTTCGAGCGGAACCCTTTATTTACTTCACGACAAGAGCATGCTACCCCCATGGAGTAAATAAAGGGTTCCGCTCGAAATTCTGTCCAAATTCCCAAGTTCGACAGAACCATTCCTGAGTTCGACAAGATACACCTGAAGAAGGTCGGAGGTTACATCGACCGAAACGTTGTGAAAATCACACTCAAGATGAGAACAGTAGTCCGATGAATAATAATACAAAGAGCATTGCATTACGCTAAACAGTAGCAGGCCATATCAATGATCAAAAATGCCCGACCCAAGAAAGGAAGAGGCTTATATGGTCACCTTATATATAATGGTAATTTGTATATAACTTCCCAAATGCTCAACCTAAGAAAGGGAGCATTATAGTCATACACATACAGTACTGTTTCGCTGTTTCACAGCTCATCGGTGCGGCTAGACAAGCAACTACCTCCTATATATATATATACCCTAGTTAAAGATATCCAAAAGTAAAACCATTGAATTTAATGAGGTTGTTGATAGTGCTCAATAAAAAGAGCAAAATTTTACTTTATTACAATAAAATTACTGTTTCGATCTAAAAAGATTTCATCAGGCGATAAAAGTCTGTTCTTCATGAAGGCCACTATTACGATTAACAAGTGAAGCATGCATGGTCCCCCGTGAGTGCACAGTGAACGAAGCATAAAAAATGACTAAGTTCAGCATTTGCCCCCCCCATGTAGACCTAAAAGTCCCCAGGGACCGTCAAATCCTGGTGAAAATGAACAAATGGTGCAGTTTTAGACCTTAACATATGTAAATTTGAGTTCCGCACCATGCAAAAAATAAATAAATAAATGACTAAGTCTATCATTTGTCTCCCCCCACATTAAGCCCCCAAAACCCCCAAGGCTTTAACATATTTCAATTTGAGCTCAGCACCATGCAAAACTGCTAAATAGACATAAACAGAAAATTTTGGACAAATATGGTAAAATAGTTCTAAAATTTCAGTGCTTTTATTGACCCTAAAAGAGCCCCTGGGGCACACCCAAGAGTTATCGCGAAGTATAGAAAAACAAAATTATATAGAAATCAGTTAGTTACAACTTTTCAGAAAGTTTTATAAAAATCCAAGGCATCATTTTTTTTTTAATAAGCACAAAAGTATCAATTTTTAGCCATTTTAACCCGAAAGGCACCCCTAGGGGGCAACTCGATTTTTCCCGGAAAATCTTTTCTGTTACTTTTTTTTTTTTTACTCATATCATGTTTAATGTTTGTGCAAAATTTAAAAAAAAAATCCAAGACGTAGCTATTAAGAAAATACGGACGGACGAAGAGACGAACGGACAAGGGTGAATTTACAGCTCCATCCTCCTTTTGTCGGAGAAGCAAAAAGACTTGTGGCTGCGGTACGAGAGAGAGAGGGAGAGAGGAAACACAAGAGCTGCAGTGAGAAAAGAGAGAGAGAGAGATAGATAGATAGAAAGAGAGAGAGAGAGAGAGAGAGAGAGAGAGAGAGAGAGAGAGAGAGAGAGAAAACATATCGATAGTCACAGTTGGTAGTGAGACTGGGTGGCCGGTTCGTCATAGTTGTCGATCCGTGCTTGCGTGCACACATCCTCTATATATGGACATCTCTACGTATTTTTAATTCTAATTCGGCGTGATCGGAAACTGATCACGTTTTTCCTTTCTTCTTTTTTTCTTGCACCTCAATTTTCGAATTTGTACCCTCTACACAAAACATTGTTCCAGATGTTCCATCTTGTCAAGTGCTCCTTTGTTTGTTGAGCGAACTTCTGCATCGAACTCACTCAGGTTGTGCCTCAGGGTTGTCTGTCTTGCATGAAGTTCTCCTCGGTGCTTGTTAAGCTGCAGGAATTTTAAATTTTTACTTTCTACACTAAGAACAGCAAGGCGTAACGGTTGCATGCAAAGTCGGGGAAGGTTTAGTCTGGAACACACAAATGAAGAAGCAATGTTGTCACCTATACTTCATTTCCTTTTTACTTTAAGTGCTTTTTTTTTACAAAGGAATTACCACTTATCAAGGCCCAGAGGCCATTCGAGGATAAGCATTAAAGAGTGCGCACTAGTCAATATCATAGTAATTGTTAGAAGTATAATTTTAGTAAATTGGATTAATTAAGGGGAACGGCTCATCAAGAACTTGTTTGCATTGGACTTGAAGACGACGAAATAAAAATATAAAGTTGAAAGAACTCGCGAAAAATATCATTTTAACGATGCCTTTCAAATCGTAAACTGCTTGTTTACATTTGTTTACATTTTTTTTCGAAGATAATAAAAAGTGTAAAAAAAAGCAAACCTTTAGAATCCTAAAAAGATCTCCCGGAAGCATAATGTAGTCAGCTGGAAAGCAGGCAAACGAAAAAGAGTTCCACAGGTGTGCTGTTCTAAGAAAGAAACTTTGTTCATGAAATCTACGTTTAGGTTTAAGCACAGATAAAGAGTGAGGGGAATTATTGATAGTGTTTTCAGCTAGACGAGTGGTTATCGTAAATGTTTGGCGAGGGGAGACCATAGATTGGAGCTCAGCCGAGCCCTTACCATTCACATAATGATAAAGCAGAGGTCGGCTTGCAACGTCTCTTCTGTTAGAAAGAGGTTGCAGGGAAGAGAAAAAAACATCCCCAACTAAGCTACGAAGTCTATTTTGAACTCTGCCAAGGCAAGACAAGTCTTTCTAGCAGCTCTTGCCCAGATGTGGCAACAATATTTCATCCTTGGACGTACCTGGCTCTTATATAGGTAGAGAATTGCATCAGCAGGTAGATATCTACTGGATCGATAGAAGGATCTCACCATTTTTCCAGCGACCTTGCCAACGGATTTGATTTGCCATACGTAGAGAGAAAGAGAGAGAGAGAAAGAGAGAGAGAGAAAGAGAAAGAGAGATAAAGAGAAAGAGAGAGAAAGAGAGAGAGAGAAAGAGAGAGAAAGAGAGAGTGAAAGAGAGACAGAGAAAGAGAGACAGAGAAAGAGAAAGAGAGAGAAAGAGAGAGAGAGAAAGAGAGAAAGAGAGAGAGAAAGAGAAAGAGAGAGAAAGAGAGAGAGAGAGAGAGAAAGAGCGAGAAAGAGAGAGAGAAAGAGAGAGAGAGAAAGCGAGAGAGAGAAAGAGAAAGAAAGAAAGAAAGAGAGAGAGAAAGAAAGAGAAAGAGAGAGAGAGAGAAAGAGAGAGAAAGCGAGAGAGAGAGAGAGAGACAGAGAGAGAGAGAGAGAGAGAGAGAGAGAGAGAGAGAGAGAGAGAGAGAGAGAGAGAGAGAGAATGTCCTGAAACTCCTGGATTTTCACTGAAGCCATGTGGCCCTAATACTACTTGGGATAAAACATGTCCGCTACGGGAGATCCTGCTAAGAACGGGATTTCCAGGCGGCACAGCGTTGAAACAATTATGTTTAGTACCCTTCCTATCATGGTAACGGTTTACCTTTAGGGGAGAGGGGTTCTCTCTACCCAAAAGCACTAGTCTCTCCCTCTTAGATAAAGCCCCCAAAAAGAGTTGTCAATCTAATCGGTCTCACTTTATCAACTAAGCTCCAGCCCCTGACCCATCGCCGCAATGTTGCATCACTGTGCCTGTTTTACAAATATTTTAATGAAATGTATTCTGATGAACTCGTTTAACTGGTACCCCCTCGACGAACCCGCCTAGCAATAAGATCTCACCCCTTTACTGTTGATGTCCCTAAATGCCAGAAAGCTTTCTATTCTAATAGTTTTTTCCCTCGAACAGCTAGACTTTGGAATTCCTTTCCTGCTGCTCGTTTTCCTGGCTGTACTGATATGCAGAAGTTTGAGTGTAACATAAACATATAATCTTGGTAATCTTTCATAGAAATGGCCCCAAATAGTAGCCCCTTATGTCCAAGTGGCGATATGCTTTGTAAGGGGGGTAAAAAAAAGCAGTTAATCATCCTGGATGAAAGAGGTAGATTACTAGGTTCAGTCATCGCTGCAACTGGACAAAGATGCAGACATTAATAGCCGCATACTCCCAAAACACATACTTAAATCATTCGTTGACATCTATGCTGATGACACGACCATCTATGGCAACACATTAAATGCCGTAAATGACAAATTTCTCTTTGATTCTATCTCCTCTGATCTGGAGCGCATGGTACAATGGGGGAAAAGGTGGTCGGTTACTTCTAATGTATCTTACATCAAGCTCCTATCTTTACATCATCAACGCTTTGATCTCCATCTGACATCAATTGAAATGGATGGCTCTCGCCTTGGGGGGGGCTCCATGTTTTGACAAGCTACTGGGATTGACCATTACTCCTAATCTGAAATGGAACATGTACATCAAATCTGTTTCCAAGGTCGCTGGAAAAATGGTGTGATCCTTCTACCGCTCCATTAAATATCTCACTAATGATGCAATTCTCTATCTATATAAAAGCCAAGTACGTCCAAGGATGGAGTACTGCTGCCACATCTGGGCAGGAGCTGCTAAAAACAGCCTATCCTGCCTTGACGGAGTACAAAGTAGACTTCGCGGCTTAGTAGGGGGGGTGCCTTTTTCTCTTCCCTGCAGCCTCTTTCTCACATAAGAGACGTTGCAAGCCTGTCTTTGGTTTATCGTTATTTCCATAGCAAGTGCTCGTCTGAGCTCCAATCTCTAGTCCCCCCTCGCCAATCTTTCATGAAAAACACCCGTCTAGCTGAAACCAATGTCAATAATTTTCCCCAATCTTTATCTGTGCCTAAATCAAAACGTAGATTCCATGAACAAAGCTTCTTTCTTAGAAAGTACGCCTGTGGAACTCTCTTCCGTTTGCCTGTTTCCCACCTGACTACAACTTGGATGTCTTCAAGTCCAACATAAACAAGTTCCTGATGTAAGTAAGTAAGTAAGTAAGTAAGACACTCCATCATATCTCCAATACTAACGATTACTACGATATTATCCCATTGATTACTGTAAACGCAATAACCCTTATCCTCGAGTGGCCTCCGGGCCTTGATAAGTGTACCATGTACCATGTAAAAAAAAAAAAAAAAATCACTAACGGCCCCTCGTCTTTTGCCGCCTTCATTCCCGTTGGTTTTCGAGACGGTAAATCAAACTAGCCTCAAAGGTCAAAGTCTACTCCATTCTCTTTTACGGCTGTGAGTCCTTGTTGATAAGAGTTGCCGAGCTTCGCAAACTGAAAGTTTCTGATCATTTCTCTCCGCGTCACATCCTGCATATACCCCTGCGACCTGCGTCACATCCTGCATATACCCCGGCAAACACTTGCTGCCGAACGCAGTGGTCCGATCGTGGTGCCATATCGCCTCCCTAGCGGGCTCTTCTCACAAGACGGCTTCGCTGAACTAGTCACGCCCTTCGCTGTCAACGAGCGATCTCACCAGAGAAATCATCGATCCGGTTCCTCTCCTGAACTCGAAGAATCGACGAGGCGGCTACTTTAAAACGTATCTCAGAACGGTTAAACAAGATAGTGAACGGATTCTGGGTCTAACAATCTACGGTGTTCACCGTTGGAACCATGACTGGCTGTCGACAGCGTCAGCGTTGGCGATAGATCGCCGGGCTTGGTTAGCTTTTGTATGCGATGGGGTAACTTGAGTGGAGCCGACTTAACCGATCTGGGTTGAATGCTGCTCAAGACAAAACAAGAAGATTGGTTTATAAGAAAAGCATAACATAAAGAACGCGAAACGTATTAAATATTTAGAAATTCTTATTGATAGTTTTTTTTTTTTTATTTCGGCAGAGATGAAATGAGACATTTTCTAAGTTTCTTTTTAAATTCTCGTGTAAGTTTTGGTTTGTTGAAATCGTTTCTTTTTATCGGATTAGCATTAGACTCATGTGACTGTTTTCGGTGACTTTTTTTTTTTGTTGGGATTTATTTTCAAAATCAAAATGGGTTGAGATGAATGACTAAAAAAAAATGACCTAAGTAAGGAATCAATACATGACAAAAAAAAAAAAAAAGAAAAAGATTTTTTTAAAAATATAAAGGTAAAAAAAAAATATAAAAATATTAACTATGGACATTTTTATAGATAAAATAGAAAAAAAAAATAAGGTGAAAAAAAGATTTAAAAATAAGAAAAAGAGAAAAAAAAAAGAAATTGTGATAAAATCTTTGATTTTTGATCTCGTTTTTATAACGAGAGTGAGTGCGAGATTCTCATCTGCCATGGCGGCCATTAAAATATGGCGACCACAAGCATACAAGGAAAGCAAACAAACGGAAAGAAACTAAATAAACAACAAAAGCAATAAGGAAACAAACAAAAAACAAACTCTATACCAAAAATAAATTAAAAAAAAAAAGCAAAACAAAACAAACAAGAAAAAAAAAAAAAACAGAAAAAATTGAACAAATCTTTCGAAGATTACGTCCATAAACGTATTTGGCGAAGAAACCGCTATTCAAACTTTAGCGTGACAGACCAACGAAAATCCTATTTCACACTTAACTGTGACAGACCAACAATGACGCTATTAGAAACATTACTGTTGCATTATTTCATGCGCCTATTTCATTTCGACGCTATTTAATGATACGAAATCGAAACCTGGGCTTCTGGACTGAAATCGCAGTAGGTCTGCTAGATGGAAAAACGAACAAGAACGATTTCCGAGAAAAAATTGAACAAATCTTTCGAAGATTACGTCCATAAACGTATTTGGCGAAGAAACCGCTATTCAAACTTTAGCGCGACAGAACAACGAAAATCCTATTTCACACTTAACTGTGACAGACCAACAATGACGCTATTGGAAACATTACTGTTGCATTATTTCATGCGCCTATTTCATTTCGACGCTATTTAATGATACGAAATCGAAATCTGGGCTTCTGGACTGAAATCGCAGTAGGTCTGCTAGATGGAAAAACGAACAAGAACGATTTCCAAATTTTTTTTTTAATCAGGATTCATAGTTTAATTTATCTAGGCTACTATTCTCACCTTGGTTTATTATTTTGACAATGTTCCGGACAAGGTAACGTTATGCCGTATACGGTTTAAATAACGTTGACCAACCGCTTCGCGTTAGATCACCAAAGTTAAGCAATATTAACTCGTGTTAGTGACCACTGGGGAATACCAGGCGCTGTACGTAAGGGTATACATTCCTGCAAAAAGTAAACATCGCCCAATCTCTACTGACGCGGATATACAAGAAACTGGAGAGCTTTTGTGAATTTGATATTCCCACGAAACTTTCTTAGGATAAGTTCCGCTTCGGGTTGGGGGGGGGTCGGACGTAATTGACTTTATACAGATGCATCTTTTTTTATTTTTTATTTTCGAACTCAGTAATCTTTACGTGGAACTCGGGAATCTACACTGAAATCTAAGACTTTGTCTGTTTCCACTAAGAAGGCAACGCTTACCAAGTCCAAAAGCCACTCGAGGATAAAGGTTAATGAAAGAGGACAGACTGACAGTTTAATGACGAATAATACTATTATGAGAGGATCGAAAATGATTATTACTTATGAGAACGGTCTATAGCAAGTATTTGTCGACATTGGGTTTGAAGACAACTATGTCGCAATCAGCAGGGAAGCATTCCCGCCGTAATGTGTTCCGTAGATAGGAAGTTCCGGAAAAGCAACTCTGCTGATGGAAAGTTAGGGAAACCGAAGAAAGAAAGAAAAGTTTATTTTTTTCCAGTTGTTGTGGAACGACGGGTTCTTGACATGCACGTCTTAGAAAAAGGAAGCAGAGAGCAGGGTTGAACGTTTTATGCAATCACATGGGCCCGTAGCGCAACGGATACAGGCGTTGTATCCTAGAAGTTATAAGTGCTGTTTTTCAGTAGTTGAAAGAGTAATCCTTACTACAGGCGATACTAAGAAAGAATAAATAAAAAATTATTTAACATTTCTACCGGACTGTGGATGACGGAACAAGAACAATCTACTCGCGTAGATTAAATAAGGAGTTCGGTTCGAAACGCTTATCGGACTTCCGGCTAGGATACAAATGTAGCTGAATTTTATCCCCACATTCATAACTGTACTTGTGTCAGACGCTGCCCTCGTGTTAAGGCGAATTAATATGATTGTCAGAATTCGGCGAGGTGCACCTAAAGAAGGTCGGAGGTTACATCAGCTGAAACGTTGTGTATATGACAACCATGATGAGAATAGTAGTCCGAATAAAACACATAAGACAAATGAGGACCCGTCATGTTGGCATAACGGAACAAGTATTGGCTCGACGTCAGCAGAAAACGGTGTTAGGTTAGAATAGGTTCCGGGTCGAAAATAGTTCCGGTTACTTCCAGTTTTGGGTTAAAAACAAAAGTTTACAATACAAAAATTTTCAGAACAGTTTCTATGATATTTTTTATTCCGGAAAACTTAACATTTTTAGTATTTTTTAAAACATAATATTATTTATTATAAAAAAATTTAATGCAATTGATTTTAATTAAAAATATTCAATAAAATTGAGTTTATTTCAGAAATATTTTTTCAAACAATCTTTTAAAACAAATTATTACTCACCGAGATGGTTTGTGAGTATTTCGAATACTCTTCGACGCCAGTAACACCCCTGCAAGAAACTACTGAAAAATTTGGTAAAAAAAACCAACAAAAAACAACAACAACAAACAAAAAATACAGAAAAATGTTTATGGTGTGTGTACCTGTTACGGAACGAAAATATCATATTCCGTAAATCACGTAAATTGATCAAATAGTTAAAAAAAAAAAACATTAAGAAAGTAAAGTTTTATGAGAAAGCGAGGACGGATTCTTTCGCTCCGCCATCTTTAATAAAAAGGAGACAACTCAATTTGAACTACCAAGAATGTTTTTGTTTGTTAAATAATTCGGCAGATTTTCGGAAGCACATCATTATTCAAAATAATTAAAACCTTTGTATTATATATATATATATATATATATATATATATATATATATATATATACTTCATTTAACTACATAAACATATATACTTACTACTTAATATATATATATATATATATAGTCATCCACATACAGTACTGTTTCGCTGTTTCACAGCTCATCAGTGCGGCTGGACAGGCAACTACCTCAAGCCATGATTGAAACCCGATTAGCATTTTATTATATATGTATATATACATTAGCATTTTATTATATATATATATATATATATTAGCATTTTATTAAATATATATATATATACATATTAGCATTTTATTATATATATACATTAGCATTTTATTATATATATGTGTTAGCATTTCATTATACATATATATATATACATATTAGCATTTTATTATATATATATATATTAGCATTTTATTATATATATACATTAGCATTTTATTATATATATGTTAGCATTTTATTTTATATATATATATACATATTAGCCTTTTATTATATATATTAGCATTTTATTATATATATATATACATTATGTTAGCATTTTATTATATATATATACATATTAGCATTTTATTATTTATATATATATACTTCATTTAATTACATAAACATATATACTTACTACTTACTATATATATATATTAGCATTTTATTAAAGATATATTAGCATTTTATTATATATATATATATATATATATATATATATATATATATATATATGTATAAGCATTTTATTATATACATATATATATATTAGCATTTTATTATATATATATATTAATGCACACTACCTTTAAATACATTTAACTGAGGTTTTGCTCCTTTAAACTCTGGTCTATTACTGTATATATATATTCCTGTGTGTGTGTGTGTGTATATATATATATATATATATATATATATATATATATATATATATATATATATATATTGCGTATGTATTACTATTATATTTACTCAATAGGGGTACACATGGCATCATCAAAGAACAACATATAGTGATCCCTGGAGTCTGAGTGATAATAAGTCTCCCCATATTTCCTATACTCACCACCTCTTTCGATAACCTTTGCAGTTGAATTTGCGTTATAGCAATTGCCGTGTACCATTGATTTCTCGATGGCAATGACCATTGGTCTTCACTGGAATCTGGGTGGCAATAAGCCTCCCCAATGTCCCAGTCTTCTTTGCACTCATCCAGCGGAGATCTGGCTAGTGCTTTCTCTTCTCTGTCATTCCATCCGCCTGGACCCTCCTCACTTATTTGGCATGGCGTCAGTTTATGGTGACACAAAAAAAAAAAAAAAAAAAAAAAAAACTAGGGGGAGGGTGAAGGAAGGCAGGGCACAGGGGAGTTAATTCAAGGGTTGTCCTTAATATTTCAATTGTTTTTATTATTGTTAAACGTTGTATATTCTCAGTCATCCTTCTGGTTCCAATCTCTCCATTTCTTTTTTTCAAGGTTTTTCGGTATTGTTCCTAGTGCTCCTACTATTAGTGGTGTTATTTTGACTTTCTTCATCTTCCAGATTCCTTTGGTTCCGTGTATTTGCTCCGCTTTTCTGTCTCCTTGATCTTCATCCTCTGTTCTGCTGGCACGGAAAAATCTACAATCTGCGTAGCCTCGTAGGAGATGTCCTTTTCTCTTCCTTGCAACCTCTATCTCACAGAAGAGATGTTGCGAGTTTGTCTCTGATGTATCGTTATTTTCATGGAAAGTGTTCGACTGAGCTTCAATCTATGGTCCCCCTCGCCAAACTTTCACAAGAAACACTCGTCTAGCTGTAAACACTATCAATAATTCCCCCCACTCTTTATCTGTGCCTAAACCTAAACGTAGATTCCATGAACAGAGCTTCTTTCTTAGAACTGCACGCCTGTGGAATTGTCTTCCGTTTTCCTACTTTCCGGCTGACTACAATATGGTTGTCTTCAAGTCTAACGTAAATAAGTTCTTGATGAGCCGTTCCATATAAGTTATCAAATTTACCAAATTTTCATTACTGATGATTACTATATTGTCCAATTTCTACTGTACACTCTTTAACCCTTATCCTTGAGTGGCCTCTTGGCCTTGATAATGTGGTGATGCCTATGTAAAAATAAAAAAAAAGGACTCTTCCATCTGGTTTACAATTAGGTTATCCGTTTTTCTCGTTTGGATGGGTTTATCCGTTTGTTTACCCATGTCCCATAGGATTCTGTGACTTTCATTTTCATGTACTGCTGCTGGTGTTCAAGATTCACTTGTCAGCATAATTCCCATGGTATGCCTTGCCCACTTAAACCGTGTCTATTTTTTCTATTTTTGAGCTAGTTTGCTGCATTCGCTTATTATGTGGTTTACGCTTCCGTCTCTTTTTCAACAGAGCATGCATTTACTGTTTTTATTGTGTCTTGTTGATTCTTGCTTTGATGTGGTTGGTTCTAATCGCGTTATTTTGTGCAGCTGTAATTAGGGATTCAGGTTTCCTGTTTAAGTTTCTTTTTTGTATCTATTTGTTTTCGTTGATTTCTTTTGTCATCCATGTTTTTCTTTCCATTCTTCATTGCTCGTCTTATCTCTCGGTTATTCTGTTTCCATCTTGTTTGGGGTTTTCGGTGTCTCTTGTTGCGGTAATTATTTTGTTTTCAGTGTTCTGCATTATGTAGTTATCCAATTTACACAGAAGTATAATTTACACAGTCTTATTTGCTTCACACATAGAGTCGGCCATTATCATCATTCAGGTGCAGTGCAATTGTTATTATTATTATTATTATTATTATTATTATTATTATTATTATTATTATTATTTTGTTGTTATTATTATTATTATTATTATTTTGTTATTATTATTATTATTATTATTTTGTTGTTATTATTTTGTTATTATTATTATTATTATTTAGTTGTTATTATTTTGTTATTATTATTATTGTAATTATTATTATTAATTTGTTATTGTTATTGTTATTTTGTTATTATTATTATTATGATTATTGTTACTATTTTTATTATTATTATTATTTTGTTATTATTATTATTATTATTTTGTTGTTATTATTATTATTATTTTGTTATTATTATTATTATTATTATTTTGTTGTTGTTATTATTATTATTTTGTTGTTGTTGTTATTATTATTATTATTTTGTTGTTATTATTATTATTTTGTTGTTGTTATTATTATTATTTTGTTTTTTTTATTATTATTATTATTTTGTTGTTGTTCTTATTATTTTGTTTTTGTTATTATTATTATTTTGTTTTTATTATTATTATTTGGTTGTTGTTGTTATTATTATTATTTTGTTGTTGTTATTATTATTTTGTTTTTATTATTATTATTATTTGGTTGTTGTTGTTATTATTATTATTTGGTTGTTGTTATTATTATCATTTTGTTATTATTATTATTATTATTTTGTTATTATTATTATTATTATTGTTATTATTATTATTTTGTTCTTCTTATTTTTTGTTGTTATTATTATCATTATTATTTTGTTGTTGCTGTTACTACTACTGCTGCTGCTGCTGCTACTACTACTACTACTACTACTACTACTACTACTACTACTACTACTACTACTACTACCGTAATTCGTAATTTGAGGTAATTGCGCCAAATCCGGGGGTAATTGTGCCAACTAAAAACGTGCTCTTTATATGCGTGGTTGCCAAAAGAGCACTTTTAGCTAGTTGGTGCAATTACCACAAAGTACTCTAATATTGTTGTTATTAGTAATATTATTATTATTATTATTATTATTATTGTTGTTGTTGTTGTTAATATTATTGTTATTATTATTATTATTATTATTATTATTATTATTATTATTGACAAAATACATTTAAAAAAACGTAAAAAGAATATTTTCATAAAAACAGTATCATTAAAACATTTTCTGGAATTTTTTGTGCTTGTGCAGTTTACGCACCGTGGAAATTTTTATTTGTGGAATCTTCAAGTAAAATCCTCCCCCCATTATTAATAATGATTTTCTAGATGGATTACTTTTCTAATAACCTCTTTAGAAATAGCGATCAAATTAAGCCTTGTAATGGCTACGATTAACTATTAATCGCCCAAAATCGTAAAAATAACTTTATATATTTGACTATTAATCACTAAACATCGTAAAAAAACCCTTATATATCTCACTATTAATCAATAAAAATCGTTAAAAAAATATATATATTAAAAAAGAAATGGTTGAACTCAATCAAAGTGATCCAGACGCTTGATGCTGGCCTGTCAGACTAAAATCAAACAACATAAAAAAACGTATTCAATGCAGAAAATGTCTTCAAAAGTTTTCTAATTTTCAAGTAGGAGTTATTGAAATTATTCTGAAACTATTCTGTATGGATACGTTTTTTTATGGTATTTGATTTTAGTTTGATAGGTCCGCAGCAAGCGCCGGGGACTTTGCTTGAATTTAACCATAAAAATAATTGATCAATTTACGTGATTTTTGAAATATAATCGTTTCGATCCATGACGGATACGTACATCATAAAGATTTTTTCGCTCTTATTTTTTGCTAATAATTTGAATTCTGGACAAAAATCGGTTTCATTAAACATTAAAGAAAAATATTAAAAAGACGGGTTTGTATTACTGTACACATATATTCGAAAAAGTTGTCAAAAACAAAATATATAGCAAATAAATGTTACCAAAGGCAAGATAAGTTACTCCTTTACCTATCTGGATGAGTTGTAGATGTTTTTATTTAATGTAACAGGTTTATTCAGCTCGAAAAACATAGTGTTTACAGATGTATTTGAAAATTAAAAATGGCGCCGGACTCTCTCTTTGACACGGTGAGTTTCGGAAAAGGAGTTAAAAATAAAAAAATAGACAAAATACTGTAAGAAACTCGCTCAATATATGTTACCGTGACATAGGCTGACATACATTCGGTGGGGTTTTAACAGTATTTTGTCTAGTTTTTTATATTTAACGCATTTTCCCAACTGACTCATCGCAAAGGAATCCAATATAAAAAAATGTATAATACAATTCGATACGGACTCGACAATGGAAAAACGAAGACTTAGATTTATAAGACAAAAATATCCAACATTGATAACCCTAACCCTAACCCTAACCCTTCAGGTCCCGTGGACAGAAGCGTTAAATTTCTCCAATTTCAGGTGAGCATTGTCCAAAGATAGCTGTTTCAATCTTATTCAAACCAAGTGAAAGGTTTAGTTGGCCAAAACGTGGTGAGACGACGACGACAACTATGGAAGGCAGTAACTACTGAGGATACAGTTAAGAAACTCACCATTCTTATCCAGTCGTGGTTAACCACCCGAAGAAGGCCGGCGGATGAGTTAGCCAAAACGTGGTGAAACAACAACAATTATGAAGATGAGAATAACAGTCCACAAATAAATTAATTAAGAATTTGTTTTAATTAGACTTGAAAAAAATTATGTTGTAATCAGCTGGGGAGTAGCACCACACTATTGCTTTGCAGAGACGGGCTTTATTAAGAAATAAGTTTCGCTTAGTTTTAGGTTGGTAAGCACACACACACACACACATATATATATAACTACTTAATTTACTCACATAAAATTAATATACGAAAGTATAGATTTATGCGTAAATTTTAAGTATTTAGTTCAAAAGTGCTCAATACGTAGGTAGAGCTAGTTAGTAATTTATGAATTATATATGGCGATTAAGCTACACTGAATATTCCGCGTTTCATCCACGGAATTCATTGCGAAATATTCAATGTAGCTTAATCGCCATATACATTTTATAACTTACTATATATATATATATATATATATATATATATATATATATATATATATAACTACTTAATTTACTCACATAAAATTAATATACAAAAGTATAGATTTATGCATAAACTTTAAGTATTTACTTCAAAAGTGCTCAATACGTAGGTAGAGCTAGTTAGTAAAATATATATGGCGATTAAGCTACACTGAATATTCCGCGTTTCATCCACTCTAGGGCTCTTCAGGCTTATGCGCATAAGCCTGAAGAATCCTAGAGTGGATTAAACGCAGATTATTCAGTG
>NC_136527.1:108460311-108462811 GCF_053919585.1 Euprymna scolopes | reverse complement strand
AATGCAGGAATTAATCAGTCGTTGGAAACAGATGAATAAATAATGATAACTAATGCAAACGGTTAAATAATTTTCCATAATTTAGTTATTTATTTCCTAATATATTTTGGGGGGTATCCCCAATTTTCAAGAGGTAAGAAATGTAAATCAACTCTCTATGCTGTTATTTTCCGTTTGATTTAATTCGGCCATTATATTTTATTTTGTTTTAAATGATTCTAAAATTGCTCATCATAATTTATTTATTTACGACTGAATAATTCCTGCATTGACAAGCCTTAAATCACCATGTATCAAATAAACAATGATAAACAATGGTTCAAGCAAACTACAACATGCGTCTTATGTATATATATATATATATATATATATATATATATATATATATAGATCAATAACAAATGGAAGACTTATTTCTTTCTATGCATGTTTAAAAGAGAGAAAAAAGGGGGCCGGCTGAGCGGTTTCGCCCCCACTCCTCAAGAGCTAAACCGATGGATTTCATTTATATTTAAGGTGAAAACAAACACGATCTTTCAGACTATTCACGTTCGTTTAAAGAGACCGCCTCTTTGTAAACAGGGGAGGAATATCATTGGGTTTGAACGTCAGTAGCTTCTAAGATACATTCCCGCATTGTTACATAACGCAGTTTTATTTGAAATATTTATTGTTTATTACCTTGTTTTTATGTTTTTTCTTTTCTCAAATAAATCATAACGCTGTTTTATCTTTAGTGTGCATTGTTTCTATCGTGTGAGTTTCCCTTTTAATACTAAATGACATTCCTCGATTCTTGAGGAGTGAAGGCGAAACCGCTCATCTGCTCCTCACATTTAATTATGAATATCCCAAAATAAGTATTTTTTTTGACTGTAATCATTAATTTTGTATACACAAAAATCTATGATATATATGTATATATATATATATATATATATATATATATATATGTATATATATGTACATATATATTTAATGAAAAGAATATATATATATGTGTGTATGTTTACGTGTCTTTGTATGTATTTATGTGAATATTATGGCTACTTTATTTATTAAAAAGTCAATATAATTTCATGGACCGTATACATATGGACCACCCATATATATATATATATATATATATATATATATATATATATATATATATATATATATATATATATATATATATAAATAAAGTTGAATGTGTGTGTGTGTGTGGTCACGAATAGGCTCCTATATGGTTGACTATTAAAAAAAAAACCTGATTACATATAATGATAGAAAATATATCGAGACACAGGAATCCTGCAGAACTGTGGTTCATAAAAATTGTGGGGTCTGCGTACGTGCCTAGTCCACAAAGTATGGAAATAAAAAATTTAAAAATTTAAAAAAGAAAAAACGTTTACAAGTGTTTTTGATATAGATGTACATAAGAATACTTTGATAAGTATGTTTTTACTTAAATAGGGATTGTGGGGTCTGCGTTCACGCCTGGCCTCCATAGAATGAAAATAGGCACAAAGTTTAATAAAGACTTTTCATATCTATCTGCGTTAGTATACTTTGATAATTATGTTTCAGTTTAAACAAATATGGTATAATAAAATTATGGGGTGTTCGTTCGCGCCTGACCTCTATAGAATGGAAATATGTCACAAAGTTTAACAAGGGTTTTTAATATAGACCCACAGAATATTGTGATAAGTGTTTTAGTGTGAACAGGTATGGTATAATAAATTATGGAGTTTATCTATTTTATTGTTACTTTCATCATATTTTGCTTTTGTTTTGATACCCCCCAAATTCGACCCAAATTTACAAGCCTTCCTTTTTGTAACCTATCATACTTTAATAAATCAAAGTCCATTTTTTGTACGCTGTTTTTCCGGGTACTTATGCTAGTATATATATATATAAATATAAATATATATATATATATATATATATATATATATATATATATATATATATATATATATATATATATGAACAAATGATTAATAAAACATGTTAAAAGACATCTTGAAAAAGAGTTAAAAACATATTTAATTTTAAAAAGGAAGCACAAGATAAGTGGATAGTCCTTAATCTGCGCAGTTTCGAAGAAATACTCTCCTTCTCATCAGAGGGCAGGAATTAGTAAAATGCGGGATCGGATTTTACATGTAAAAGTATTTAATGAAACTACAAGTAAGTCACAGGTCTTACTTGGTTAAAAAAAGGGTGAGGTAAGGGGAATAGGAGGTAAAAGAAAAAATGATAAAAAGGTTTCACATGAATGGATAGTCCGGTGAAGGGTAAAAATCCAAGAATGGTAAAATCCAAAACGAACGGATTTAAAATTTCCAATCCAATGGGTAAGTTCCAAATGGTCCAAAATAATCCAAAAGGCAGAGTTCCTTGGAAAAAATCGCAAATGGAATGAATTCCAAATCATTAAAAGAAAAAGCACTTGAGAGAATATTTTAAACACGTCTGTCAAGGCTGAATTTACTTGATTCCTCCAGCC
>NC_136527.1:108445311-108455311 GCF_053919585.1 Euprymna scolopes | reverse complement strand
TTGATTTTTAATCAATTTTTATGCGTGTCACGTTGGTACAGTGGTAACGTCATTAGCTTTAAAATCCTGCAATTTTTCTTTCGGTTTCAATTCTAGCTGATGGCACCCCCCGATCTTTTTTGTTACTTTTAAAATAACAACTGTATGAGATTATATACAAAATATGGACGTATTGAAATATCATATTTATACGTATTTTATTCCTGGGCAAAGCAGAACGCCCAATCCGCTCGTAGTTTATGAGGACAATTAAAAACATATAAAATTTTTAGACTTCTGAAGAGCTGTACGTATAAGAATTCAGATTATATATATATATATATATATATATATATATATATATATATATATATATATATATATATACAACATTGCAGCACACAAGAGCCATGACAGCCAAAAATAAAAAAAACTGAAATCCAATACTCGAGTTTCGCCCTCAGTTGGTTTCGTCCGTTAGACATCCGAGCTTGTGTTTCGAATCTCAAGTTTAGATACGTCTAACTGATGAACCCAACTGAGGGCGAAACCCGAGTCTTGGACTTCCAGTTTGTTAGCTGTCATTGCTCTGATGCGCTGACTAATAAAATTATATATATATATATATATATATATATATATATATATATATATATATATATATATATATATATATGAAGATTTTATTTATACGAATACTATCTGGCTACACATTTGCAAAGCTGTCTCTGTCACAGCTATAGAAAACGTTACAAAGTTTAACCTTCTTTTCTTTACATTTTCATCATAAGAAAAACTATTATAAAATGTTACTAACTGTTATTATGTTTACAATGTTTGACTTTTTGATCTAAAAATGTTTTAGATTAAAGTTTAACAGACGAATACATAAACCTAGGTGTCTGAGTCGAATGTTACCTGCTAACACATACACAGATAAACATACGAAAAATCACACATACAGTAGAAATCCGAGATACAGCATTAGAAATGAATAACGAAATACAGTACATTATATAATACACATGTATATAATCAAATAACATTATAAATAAATTTGTAAAGCAGAGCAAGTACCGTAACCAGGGACCGAAAAAACATCGTATTTCACATCGTAACCTAAAAACTCGTATTCTCGGGCCAAAGTATCCCGGGGTTCTACTGTAGTTGTAAACGCACGCATTCGCGTGTGAGTGTGAAGCTGGGTTGAACAAGTCGAAGAATAATAATATATATTGAAATAAATTATGTACTGTTTTGGCTGTGGAAATAATTATATAACCTCTCACATTCTGAATATATATATATATATATATATTTATATTTATATATATATATATATGGCATAAGCTCAGAATCTGTGTAGCTATATATATATATATATATATATATATATATATATATATATATATATATATATTATAACTTACTACTTACTATATGTATATATATATATATATATATATATATATATATAATCAAAAATTACACATAACATAATAATATCATCAGATCAATAAGGAAAGAAGAGGGTAATCTATCTATCAATCTATCTATCTATCTATCTATCTATATATATATATATATATATATATATATATATATATATATATATATACGTAGTTTTGTAGTTTTTTTTAAAACGATATTAAGATTAACGTCTCCACCTTGGAGATCCGGTGTTTTCTTAGAAAGTCGCCTTCTTTTTATTTGAACGTATTTATTTATTTATTATTTAAAAAAAAACAGTAATCTACGTACACGCGTGTTTCGGGGCCTTACCCCTCTTCAGCGTAGCTTGTCTTTTGTTAGGACTCGAACGCCGTACCTTACGTATTTCAGTCCAGCTACTTAATCCATCAGGCTATGATGTCGTAGACCATTTACGGCTTTGTTTTTATCGTTTATGTATTTACGTAGTTTTGTTATTGTTTTTTTTTAAACGATATGAAGGTTATCGTTTCCACTTTTGAAATCCAGTGTTTTCTTAGAAAGTCGCACTCTTTTTATTTTGACTTGTATATATTTATTTATTTATTAGTTTTTTAAAAAATAATATATATATATATATATATATATATATATATATATGTATATAACCTGTGTTATTGCAAATCGAATGAATATAATAACATAGGTTAAAAAAAACTAATATTGCTTCTTTTGATATATATATATATATATATAATATTTTTATTAAAATGTTGTTTATTTTGGTTTTAGCGATATGTTTTGAATGAATTCAATTATTTACGAAAGCGCATATTTACCTAAATGCGAGCTGGGAATAATTTTCCCTTTAACCAATATGGTACCCCCACATGGGGAGCGGTATATATTATTTTAAAAATATAATTATCCACTGACACGTGTTCCGCTGTCTACGACTCATCAGAGTGGCTGAATAAACCGAGATTCGAAATCGGGATCCCACGGTAATGAGCCCAAGCTATTACCTCTGACCCATCTCGCCAACTGTTTGGATATATCGCGATTTACTTAAATGTTGTTTTTTTTTTGGGTTTTAGCGATATGTTTTGATTTCAAAACGTATCGCTATGTTTTCATGCAAAACATATCGCTAAAACCAAAACAACCAACATTTAAGTAAATCGCAATATGTCCAGACAGTTGGCAACATGGGTCAGAGGTAAGATCTTAGGCTCATAACTGTGGGGTCCCGATTTCGAATCTCGCTATATTCGGCCCCTTCGATGAGTCGTAGACGACGAAACACGGTTCAGTGAAGGTTAGTACTTTTACTAAGTATTTATTATTTTTAAAGCATACTATACTTCTATACTGTACTGTATATGGATGAATATATACATATATACATATATATATATATATATATATAGGAGCAAACAGTTAATAAAACATGTTAAAACCACTTTGAAAACATATTTAATCTGAAAAGGAAACACTTGATAAATGGATAGTCTCTAATCCGCGGAGTTTCGAAGAAATACTTTCCTTCTCATCAGAGGGTAGGAATTAGCAAAATGCGGGATCGGATTTTGCATACAAAAGTATTTGATGAAACAACAATAAGTCAAAGATCTTACTTGATAACAAAACGTGGAGCAGAGGGAATATGGTGAAGAAAAAGGTGATTACACGTGAATGGATAGTCTGGTGAAAGGTAAATAATCCAATGCTGGTACAATCCAAAAATATAACTCCCAGAAAGTTAATTGAGTTTTATATATATATATATATATATATATATATATATATATATATATATATATATATATATATATATATATATATATATTTAAATAAGGGAGTAGTCACCAACAATGTGTATTTTTTATTATAAGAAAGCAAATAACGCCAAAATACTATAAAACAATATACACATTCCCAAACCAATAAAAGCAAACACACACACGCACACACACGCGCACACACACACATAAACACACACGCACACACACACACACACACACCCTACCCCACCCTAAAGGAAAAGAAAAACACATTAGCAGAAAGACATAGCGACTGACTACAGCCAGGTCAAAATCTCCCTGGACAAACCAAATAAAAAAGCCATAAAAAAAGCAATAAAAATTCAGCATACCAATGTATAATAAACACTTACAAGCCTCCACCCCTTGGAAAAACTTCAAACTAACTACGAAAATCGCCATTTTTATACATTTGAAAATAATTTCTGACGAGGACGCATCAGACCGTCTGAAACGTACGTAAACGATTTCAATGACTTAAAAACATTATTACAATGATCCAAACATAATTCTCAATGAAAAACCAAGACACGGAATAATAATATAATGTTAAAAAATACACATTGTTGGTGACTACTCCCTTATTTAAATATACATCTTTCTTTCGTTGGAATTTATTAACCCATTATATATATATATATATATATATATATATATATATATATATATATATATATATATATTATGCTTAAGAATTGAGTGCTTTTGATGACTGATATAGCTAGTGCACGTACGCACATGTTTTTAAATACCCGAAACCGTGTTTCATGGTAAACATCTGATGATGCCTGAAATAACATCTGAGAAAGCAAAATTAATACATCGATTGCAGGAAGAATAAATTCACTTACTAGCTAAATAAGTTTCGGAAGAAGAGAAAAAATGTCATATAGTTTTACATGTTGAAATAACTTCAAAGACTACAATATATATATTTATATCTCTCTAGTTCTTTCTCCCCTTCTGCATCTTTCCGTTTCTTTCTCCCCCCCTCTCTCTCTCTCTCTATATATATATATATGTATATGTATGTATAATATATATATATATATATATATATATATATATATATATATATACACACACACACACATATTATTCGAACGTCCTTGCTTACAATCTTCATACACATCTAAAAGAAAACAGGGGAAACGCCCAACACACACACACACACACACACACACACACACACACACACACACACACATATATATATATATATATATATGCATGTGTCAATGAGTGACTGCGTGTGTTTTTGCGTATAGAACGTTATAATACATGTATAATATATGTGTGTGGTGTGCCTATATATATAGCTATTAATATATATATATATATATATAGCTCTTATCAATATATGTATATGTAGAACTCTTATAAATATATTATATAAATATAGCTTTTATAAGTATACTAGCGGGTGGTACCCGGCGTTGCCCGGGAGTTTGGGAGTGTGTGTGTTAAAAAAATGTTGGCCGGGTAAAAGAAAAAAAAGTTTTAGTAGAAAGGTAGGATTGAACCCCGAAGCATTGACGCGAAGGTTGAAACGAAAGAAGGAGGGAGCCAGACATCTAACCCTCTCGGCCAAGAGGGAGAGGAACAGATAAACGCGTTTCATAAAGCGAAATAAACAGGTGCGAGGAAGTGGCCTGATGTCTGACCTAGTTTTGTACTGCAAGCCAAATCATTCACTTTTCAAAGACGCGGTGAGATGGTAAATGTCGGGCAAATTAAATACACATGCAAAAATACACATGCAAACCCCGTTGTTAAGTCGAAGTTATTATGATTTAGACGCGATATAAAAAGTTTTAAGAAGGAGCAAGCCGACTGAGAATCACGGCGAAAAAAGCCCTTTGCGGACATATACAAAAAGCGAACATACATACATACATACATACATACATACATACATACATGCATACATGCATACATACATACATATACACTTTTTCGCTTTTATATGTATAGATGTATATATATAGCTCTAATAAATATATGTATATATTTATAGCTCTTATAAATATATGTATATATATAACTCTTATAAGTATGCATATATGTAGCTCATATATATATATATGTAAATATATATACATGTAGCTCATATAATACATATGTATATATAACTCATATAAACTTATGTATATATATAGATATAACTCATATAAACTTATGTATATATATAGATATAACTCATATAAATATATGTATAAGCGAGATGAGACACTGACAGAATTCAGATGAAAAATCCTGATAGATATTAGTAATACTTTAAAGGTGATCCTAGCTAAAAAGGAAAAGCTCAATATTTAAGAATAGAGCAATATATAAGTTTAGTGGTTAAATTTTAAATTCTGAAAAAACAACATATTGACGCATATATTCGAATTAAGAATTTATTGTTTGACAAAAGGAATATATAGAAGGGGTTAACGCACCGTTCTCAATATCATCTCCCGGATTATTTTTCTACCTTTTTTTTTTTTTTTACATTTTCACCCCAAACAAGGCACATTGCCACTTTGGTGTATGGGCTACTATCAGGGGAAACATCTACTGGGGTACTATGTAGGGATTTGGGCAGCGAGATGTTGGTTCACGTTGCACTTGAACTTATGCATGTCAGTACAGTTGGGGAAGCAGTGACCTGGAATGGAATTCCAAAGTCTAGCAGTTCTGGGGAAGAAACTACTGGAGTAGAAAGATCTTTTACATCTAGGGATCTCTACAGTGTGGGGGTGGGATTTTACAGCTTGTCGGGTCTGTCGAGGGTGTTTACGTCGTGGGGGCACAAGTGCTTGCAGTTCATCAGAGCATTCACCATTATAATACTTGTAGAACAGGCAGAGGGATGCAACGTTTCGACGATGGGACAGAGGCTGAAGCTTAGATGCTTATTGATTTCGAGTTCCATTGCATATATAACTCAATCCTCAAATTCTGTTACTTACGGGAATAATTACAATTGAATGGTTTTCTCTGTATGTAGAGTTGAGTCCTTCAATCACCGACTGTTTGGTGTCCATGAAGGAGTTATCTTGGCTCCCTCGACAGAGAGGCCGCTGGGTTGAGCCTATACCATGCCGTGTTTGTTCTGAAAAATAAACGCATCAATATAAAATGGCGCCAAGTCAAAATCACCTCACACATTAAAAACTAAACCAATCACAGACCGGCTATTATAGTTTTATAGCCGGCCTAAAGCAAGATGGCGTAACTACACTATTGGTTTCGAGATGCATTGCACACTTAACTCAATGTTTAATTTCTATTACTCACGGGGATAATTAGAATGGAATGGTATATCCACCCAATTTCGAATGCACTTTGTCAACACCGAGAAAGCATTTGGACTACAGCAACCAACACACAATCAACGCAACAATGAATAAGGCTGCCCGGTAAACTTTTCGAAAAATCAATAAGGAGCAGTACGCTTTCGCTATATGGGAATATCACTTTCTCCCATGGGCCTATTTTCTGCCCACCTGGATTTATAACCCCGAACGACATTGGACTCCTTCCGATAATGGACTACCAAGGTTGTATCAACTTCTCTTTTCGTATAATTTTCTCCATATAATTATCCACAACCACTCAAAAAACTATTTTCAATATTTGTGCTGAAAAGCAAAATAGCGTCCATTCGCAGCTGAACATTTTGCTAACTGCATTTCATTTCCTCTGATGATATTAGCCGTTGTTGAAAATCCATGGATTAAGGAAATTAAAATAACCTCTTTTATATATTGCTTTTGTCAAACAATAGATTCTTAAATCGAATATATGTCTCTATATGTTGTTTTTTCAGAATTTAAAATTTAACCACGGAACTTATATATATATATATATATATATATATATATATATATATATATATATATATATATATATATACTAGCAAAAGTACCCGTCGTTGCATGGGTTCAGAAACAGCCTACAGAAAATGGACTCTGATTTATGAAAGTATAATAGGTTATTTGGGGGTATCAAAACAAAAGCAATATGTGATGAAAGTAAAAATAAAATAGGTAAACCCCATAATTTATTATACCATACCTGTTCACACTGAAACACTTATCACAATATTCTGTGGATCAATATTAAAAAACCTTGTTAAACTTTGTGACATATTTCCATTCTATGGAGGTCAGGCGCGAACAAACCCCCATAATTTTATTATACCATATTTGTTCAAACTGAAACATAATTATCAAAGTATACTTACGCAGATAGATATGAAAAGTCTTTATTAAAGTTTGTGCCTATTTCCATTCTATGGAGGCCAGGCGTGAACGCAGACCCCACAATTTTATTATACCATCCCTATTTAAGTTAAAACATACTTATCAAAATAGTATTATGTACATCTATATCAAAAACACTTGTAAACGTTTTGTTTTAATTTTTAATTTTTTTATTTCCATACTTTGTGGACGAGGCGCGTACGCAGAGCCCACAATTTTAATGAATCATCATTATGCCAGATCAAACATACCCATTCCTGTGTCTCGATACATCCATCATTATATGTGATCATTTTTTTATAATAGTCAATCATATAGGAGCCTATTCGTGACCAGACACATACAGACGTTCAGCTTTATATTATAGATATATACTTTCAATTTGTCTTTACATAAGCAGTAATGTGTTGCTACACAGTCATGACCATGTTTTGGTTTTCTAGTATTTAGTAATCAGAGACCTTTGCAGGCAACAACGCTTATATTCAAAAGCGGAATTCTTAATGGAAAACGAAAATCAACTTTGAACAAAATAAATTTTTAGAAAAAAGGGCCAGGGGATGAAGTTCAGCTGTGCGGAGAACAAGATTTATTTATTTATTTATTCATTTATTTTAATTTGGGTTTAGGGAATGGAGTAGGTGGGATTGGGGGTAAGGTTTAAGTTTTGGGACCAAAGCGTATGTAGATGTTATCTTTAACAAATGTTTGCTTCGTCTGCCCTGCTGCTCGATGCGAAAAAGTTAAGATGCACCCGGATCTGTTGACCATTTCTTGGACTCTTAGGAATCGGTTAAGGGAAGGGAGATGGGAGTAAGAGACGTAAGAAAGAAAAGAAAAAAGGGAAAGAGACAAAGGAAGATGGGAGAAAAGGAAAGAGAAGGAAAGGAAGAAAAAAAAAGATACAAGAGGAAGGAGAGAAGAAAGAGAGAAAGGTGGAGAGGGGGAGGACCATGATTTGTTTTTCTAGACCACCCCTAATATTTATTACCATTTCATTTGTTAGTTTAATGTTTGTTTATTTATTAGTATATATTAGTCCCTCCCTATATATATATATATATATATATATATATATATATATATATATATAAAATGAACTCATTTTTCCCCTCTGATTTTGGCCTTAATAGGATTGAGAATCAAGACATTTCATGCAAATGTAATATGCACAAACTGCAGCACATTATCTGACGTGTATTATAGTCCTGTTACCTCTACACTTTCTCGATAATCGTGGATTCCTATATTTTTTCTGGTGAGAGTTCAGGGCCAAAATCGGTTAGAATCAATGGAAGTTGTAAAATCTTTTCTCTCTAATAAATTCCTCCGACCCCCGTTACCACTTAACACTGTTGCGGGATTGTTTGAGTTTTAACCGAATCGAAGGGTTACTTCGTAGTTGCTTAACAAAAAAACTGGAATTAATCGAATCGGAGGGTTATTTGTGCCATTTTTTTTTTTCGCTTTTGGCTGTGATTTTAGGTTTTGGGTTTTTGGTCTTGCGTTCAGGGCCAAAATCGGTTAGAATCAATGGAAGTTGTAAAATCTTTTCTCTCTAATAAATTCCTCCTAGCCCCGCTACCACTTAACACTGTTGCGGGATTGTTTGAGTTTTAACCGAATCGAAGGGTTACTTCGTAGTTGCTTAACAAAAAAACTGGAATTAATCGAATCGAAGGGTTATTTGTGCCATTTTTTTTTTCGCTTTTGGCTGTGATTTTAGGTTTTGGGTTTTTGGTCTTGCGTTCAGGGCCAAAATCGGTTAGAATCAATGGAAGTTGTAAAATCTTTTCTCTCTAATAAATTCCTCCTAGCCCCGCTACCACTTAACACTGTTACTTATGTCATCTTTTTTTCGCTTTTCCCCGTGATTTTTTAGTTTTCTGAACACGTTTTTCCATGATCTTCGCTTTTTGTTTTTCCGATTTCTTTCGCTGTTTTCGCGTGTTTTCTTTTTGTTTCTTTTATGAAGTTTAACATCGTTTATATATTAATACAGGGTTATTACTTCGCTCATTCTTCACTTTACCTCCCCCCTTTACACACATACCACCAAACAACCAGGCAACGCCGGATACCCCCGCTACTATATTATAAGTTTGTTATTTATGGTCTTAAAACGTTTCGTAATAATAGTAATTGCAAACTCAGAATGTAATTGGGAATTCTTCTTTAGTGTAGGTTATATTAATTATTTGTACAGAGTGTTTTTCGTGAAAGGACTGGCGAGGGGGGCATAGATTGTCTTCTACGATAATAGTTTCTTCTCGTCGGACTGCTAGACTTTGGAATTCCCTCCCTGTTTCTTGTTTCTTTGTACTAATTTGCAGAAGTTTAACTGTAAGTGTGACTATACATCTCGCTGCTCAACTCCCCACAGTCTCCTTACGTTCCAAGTGGCGATATGCCTTGTTGGAAGTGAAAAAGAATACACACACACACACACACACACACACACACACACACACACACACATACACACAATAAATACATAAAACAGCTTTGATTTCC
>NC_136527.1:108430311-108440311 GCF_053919585.1 Euprymna scolopes | reverse complement strand
AATCTACAGCAGTGTAATAAATAATGGGCAATCAACAATTCCACCACTAACCAACAATCACGAGGCTGTTTGCTCAGCAACCGACAAGGCTAATATGCTTGCCAGCCGGTTTGTCTCAAACTCCACACTGAACCCTTCCAACCACCCCCTGCCTGACTTTCCTTTGCGGACAGACACCACGCTAGACGGTATAAAAATCATCCCTCCTCAGGTGCATGCTATAACAGGCATGACAGGAAAACAAATGAACACATAACTAAAGAAATGGCAAAAACACTAGAGGATGACCTCCAATCTGTAGTGGAATGGGGACAAAAATGGATGATCACATTAATGCTGCCAAGACTAAACTGGTTTCCTTCAATAATTACAAGAAACCTTCTCTGCCACCAATAGCAATCGCCAGTGACTCCCTATCTGAGAGTACATCTTTCAAACTGCTTGGCCTAACGTTCACAGGAAACATGAGTTGGAACAATTACATTGAAAACATTGCCAGGGCCGCTGCGAAGAAGGTAGGCTCTCTCTATCGTGTTAGAAAACTACTGACACCTGAAAGTATCCGGTACCTCTATAAGACCACCATTCGCCCATGTATGGAGTATTGCTGTCACATTTGGGCTGGTGCATCTGCTACTAGTCTCTCGCTCCTAGACAAGGTTCAAAAAAGAGTCAGCAATCTGATAAGCCCTGAACTGGCATCTAAGCTTCAGCCTCTGTCCTATCGACGAAACGCTGCATCCCTCTGCCTGTTCTACAAGTATTTTAATGGTGAATGCTCTGACGAACTGCAGACACTTGTGCCCCCACGACGTAGACACCCTCGACAAACCCGATAGGCAGCTAAATCCCACCCCTACGCAGTAGAGATCCCTAGATGTAAAAGATCTTTCTACTTCAGTAGTTTCTTCCCCAGAACCGCTAGACTCTGGAATTCCATTCCAGGTCCCTGCTTCCCCAACTGTACTGACATGCAGAAGTTCAAGTGAAACGTAAACCGACATCTTGCTGCCCATCTTGAACCGCTAGACTCTGGAATAAAATGTAATAAAAAAAATAATAAATAAAAAATAAAAATAAAGAGCTCGAATGCAAAACGCGATAAGTCCAATTTGTTTGAATCGAGACAGTAAAAAAAGGATGAATGTACTAAATCTAAACTTTTTTTTATACAAAGGAATTACCACTTATAAAGGCCCAGAGGCCACTCGAGGATAAGGGTTAAAGAGTGTAGAGTAGTCAAAAAGACAATATCATAGTAATCGTTTTTTCACAAGATCAGTATCGTTTTGACGCTCGACTCTTCAGACGACAAATACCGAAAAAAATGGCTAAAAACATTAATTTCTTTACCCTCATTATATTCCGCGATCATTATTTGATAAATACGGAAAATTTCATTAAAATTGGTTAATTTGCTGATTTTTGGTGAATTTTTAAGTAAAGAGAGGGGTCAAAATATTTATACATTTTGAGCATCGGTATTCATTTTGCCCGTACCGAATGGAAAAACTAAACAAAGATGCAGAGATTTACAAAATATCGCGAAAATAGCGCGGAAAAGTCGCCAAAATTAAAGATACACACGGCCTCGTTTCGTAAATCGGAGATATTATAATCTATGTAGAATATAAAAATTTCTAAGAAACATTGCCCCCCCCCCTCCCCCGAGCGCTCCACTAAAAAAAGCCTTTGGCGGACATACACAAAAATTTCACACACACACTAACACACATTTTGCCTTAAATATATATAGAGAGGAATCGAAACCGAAACTGTAGCATTCAAAGCTGGTGGTGTTACCACGGTACCGACCTGATACGTACGTGAACTGCTTAAAAATTATAAAAAAACTAAGAAGAATGTACAAAATGTATAAAGATGTTTTCCTTTTTGACCCCTTTTTGACCCTTTTGACCCCTTTAAAACTATTTTTACAAGCTAGTAACCATAAAATAACGGTATATACAAAGTCCAATCATTTGAGGCCTCTTTGCGTCTTTTAGTTTCGGAGGAGATAGAGTTTGAAAATAGGGAGTCATAATACTTTATATTTGCATAATTTTGCAGATTACGGACCGCGTTGAAAATTTTTTTTTTTTTTTTACATGGGGATCACCACTTATCAAGGCCCGGAGGCCACTCAGGGATAAGGGTTATTGCGTGTACAGTAATCAATGAGATAGTATTGTAGTAATCATTAGTATTGGGGGTTTTGATAGAGTGTCTTACTTAAGAGGGCGGTTTGTCAGGAATTTGTTTATGTTGGACTTGAAGGCATCCAAGTTGTAGTCAGGTGGAAAACAGGCAAACGGAAGAGAGTTCCACAGTCGGGAACTTCTGAGAAAGAAACCCTGCTCATGGAATCTACGTTTGGATGTAGGCACAGATAAAGAGTGGGGAAAATTATTGACAGTAGTTTCAGCTAGACGAGTGTTTCTTGTGAAAGATAGCGAGAGAGGACGAGAGATTGGAGCTCAGACGGGCATTTGCCATGGAAATAACGATAAAACAAAGACAGGCTCACAACGTCTCTTCTGTGGGAGAGAGGCTGCAGGGAAGAGAAAAGGGCATCCCCCACTAAACCACGAAGTCTATTTTGTACTCTGTCAAGGCAGGATAGGCTGTTTTTAGCAGCTCCTGCCCAGATGTGGTAGCAGTACTCCATCCTTGGACGTACTTGGCTTTTATACAGATAGAGAATTGCATTAGTAGTGAGATATCTTCTGGAGCGGTAGAAAGATCCCACCATTTTCCCAGCGTCCTTGATGACAGACCTGATGTACTTGTTCCATTTCAGAAATAAAAACGTTGTTATTTATGGACCCACTCCTTACATGGGAGACACCTCACAAAAAAAAAAAAAAAAAAAAATACATACCATAAACACTTAATTTAATTTAAAAAAAAAATATGTTGGCATTTTTTCAATTTTGACTGATTTTTGACCCCTTAAAAATTATTTTAACAAACTAAAGACCCATAAAGAACAGTCCGTAAAAATTTATTTATTTGCGGCTCCTAGTGCCGCTCTTCGACTTTTTTTTTTGTTTCGGAGGAGATAGAGTTTGAAAATATGGAGACAGACAGACAGACATATAGCTTTTATATATTAGACTAACAACAACAAAAAAAAAAAAAACTAAGACAAGTGTAGAAATCTAAAAAAAAAAAAAATTTGACTCCTTTTTGACCCCTTAAAAACTATTTTAAACGACTAAAGACCAATCGCGGTGCATCGAGCGGAAGTTTCACATGCTTCCGCGTAGTAACTTAGTCCATTGTTATCTATATTGCACTGCAGCGAATTTACTGCTGATTTTATAATCTTTAAATAAAGTTGAAAATTCAAAAGTCAAGTATCATGTTTAGTTGCGCTCTACACACAAAAAAGTCATTTCGAACGTGCCTCTGTCTTATTAAAGAACCGACTGTAGATTGCATACGCCAGGTCCTTCTGCTGGTGCGGTGATAAAACTTCTCAACTGTGATTTTAGGCTGTATAAAGGTGTTAACTTTGGTCACAATCGGAGTTCCATTTTGAATCTGATTTTGTTTGGGATTATCGAGACATATATTAGGCATTGCGATACCGAACCTATTTAAGAATACTCCCAGATACGTAATGTAGATTTGCGTTTAATTTTTAAAAGAACAGCTTAATCGTTTCGGAGTCCATAGGGAACGAAATCACACACGCACTAAGATTTGTGTTTAACCATTTTGGAATTCATAGGGAACGAAATCACACACACACACTTAGATTTGTGTTTAACCATTTCGTAGTCCATAGGGAACGAAATCACACACACACTAAGATTTGTGTTTAACCATTGCGGAGTCCATAGGGAACGAAATCACACACACACACTAAGATTTGTGTTTAATCATTTCGGAGTCCATAGGGAATGAAATCACACACACACACTAAGATTTGTGTTTAATCATTTCGGAATCCAAAGCGAACGAAATCACACACACACACTTAGATTTGTGTTTAACCATTTCGGAGTCCATAGGGGACGAAATCACACACACACTAACATTTGTGTTTAACCATTTCGGAGTCCATAGGGAACGAAATCACACACACACACTAAGATTTGTGTTTAATCATTTCGGAGTCCATAGGGAATGAAATCACACACACACACTAAGATTTGTGTTTAATCATTTCGGAATCCAAAGCGAACGAAATCACACACACACTTAGATTTGTGTTTAACCATTTCGGAGTCCATAGGGGACGAAATCACACACACACTAACATTTGTGTTTAACCATTTCGGAGTCCATAGGGAACGAAATCACACACACACACTAAGATTTGTGTTTAACCATTTCGGAGTCCATAGGGAATGAAATCACACACACACACACACACACACACACTAAGATTTGTGTTTAACCATTTCGCAGTCCATAGGGAACGAAATCACACACACACTAACATTTGTGTTTAACCATTTCGGAGTCCATAGGGAACGAAATCACACACACACACTAAGATTTGTGTTTAACCATTTCGGAGTCCATAGGGAATGAAATCACACACACACACACACACACACTAAGATTTGTGTTTAACCATTTCGCAGTCCATAGGGAACGAAATCACACACACACTAACATTTGTGTTTAACCATTTCGGAGTCCATAGGGAACGAAATCACACACACACACTAAGATTTGTGTTTAACAATTTCGGAGTCCATAGGGAACGAAATCACACACACACTAACATTTGTGTTTAACCATTTCGGAGTCCATAGGGAACGAAATCACACACACACACTAAGATTTGTGTTTAACCATTTCGGAGTCCATAGGGAACGAAATCACACACACACACTAAGATTTGTGTTTAACCATTTCGCAGTCCATAGGGAACGAAATCACACACACACTAACATTTGTGTTTAACCATTTCGGAGTCCATAGGGAACGAAATCACACACACACTAAGATTTGTGTTTAACCATTTCGGAGTCCATAGGGAACGAAATCACACACACACTAACATTTGTGTTTAACCATTTCGGAGTCCATAGGGAATGAAATCACACACACACACTAAGATTTGTGTTTAACCATTTCGCAGTCCATAGGGAACGAAATCACACACACACTAAGAAAAAGTGTGTTTTATATCTTATTATAAATTTTCCTGCTGTGTGTGTGGGTGTGTGGGTGTGACGCGGTTTATCTCAGCCTACAGGCAACCCACCCAGGCAAGTAAGGTACCGAAATGAAGCTTATGACCCAGCGGATGTTTTAGTGATATTTATATTCATATTTGGTGTATGGAAATGCAGAAAAAAATAACGATTTACTAAACAACGTTTTATTTACTGGATATTTTTCCGGTACAAGAACCTAAGTTTGGCCAGTTGGGCAAACTTGGGTTCTTTTATAAGTAAAGACATGCACACACACAAAAAGCAAGCAAACCATGAAAAAATAAACAATAAAGAAAAATGGAGTTGAATGGTTAAAAAAAAAAAAGAAAGAAAACGTTGTGGCCATTTCGAGGAGCGAACTGGAACATCTGTTCGTGTGACGCTATTCAATGTGGTGCCGACATAGCCAACAATTGAACGAATAGACTCCTCGAAAAAATGGCCACTGCTTCACAAGGTTGAAATTTAGAGAGGCAGAGAGAGAGAGAGAGAGAGAGAGAGAGAGAGAGAGAGAGAGAGAGGGGTGGCGGAAGAGAGAGAATTAAAGAATAGACTTAGGAAGGAAAAGAAAGAGGATAGAGAGAAAAAGAAAAAAGGAAGTAAAGAAAGAAATAGAGAAGAGGAAAAGCGATGAAAAAGAGGATAGAAAAGTGATATATGGAGAGTAAGCGAGAGAGAGAGATAGAGAGATAGAGAGAGAGAGAGAGTACAGCGTAGAACGATAAAATTGTCGCTCTAGAAAAGACAATATGATTCCATTTCCATTTAATGAAAACAGGGTTTCCTTTTTTGTTGCAGACCATCTACTAGTTAGCCAGTTATGCAGAAATCCCAAGAGCGATAGGAGCCTTCTATCATGTCTGAAAGTGACACAACGTACAACAAGCGAGATCGGAGATGCGCCGCTGTACAACTCATGCTCCTTACCGATCCAAGTTATGACAGCAGGACAATTTCCAGCACCCTCAAAATGCATCCGCTAGATTGCCACGAATAATAGGGACGTGCCCAGGGTGATGAAAAGAAAGTTTCCGGCCACGGTTATGGTCTTTGGTGTGGTTTCACGTGAGGATCACATCATGCCACCTCACGTCTTTGAAGTCGGTTTGAAAATCAACACGAAAGTGTACCTGGATGTGTTGAAGAGTGTGGTGATCCTCTCGTGCAATCAAGTGGCTTGGCTTCAGAAGGAGTGCAACAACTTAGTACCCGTCTCTCATCGGCCCTCCTCCTATCCCTGACCTGAACCCGCTGGACTTCTTCATTTGGTAATACGTCGAGAACATCACCAACATGACCTCACACAACACCAAAGCCAGCCTGATCGCTACCATCCGCCAAGTTTTCACCGAGCTTCTGCCAGCGCTTGTGGAAAAGGCATGCACAAAATTAGGGAACCGTATATTTTATTTTATTATTTTTTTTATTACATTTTCACCCCAAACAAGGCACATTGCCACTTTGATGTAGGGGGCTACTATCAGAGGCAGCAACTACTGGGGCACTATGTTGGGATTTGGGCAGCAAGATGTCGGTTCACGTTTCACTTGAACTTCTGCATGTCAGTACAGTTAGGGAAGCAGGGACCTGGAATGGAATTCCAGAGTCTAGCGGTTCTGGGGAAGAAACTACTGGAGTAGAAAGATCTTTTACATTTAGGGATCTCTACTGCGTAGGGGTGGGATTTAGCTGCCTGTCGGGGTTGTCGAGGGTGTCTACGCCGTGGGGGCACAAGTGTCTGCAGTTCGTCAGAGCATTCACCATTAAAATACTTGTAGAACAGGCAGAGGGATGCAACGTTTCGTCGATGAGACAGAGGCTGAAGCTTAGATTCCAGTTCAGGGCCTATCAGATTGGCGACTCTCTTTTGAACCTTGTCTAGGAGCGAGAGACTAGTAACATGCACCAGCCCAAATGTGACAGCAATACTCCATACATGGGCGAATGGTGGCCTTATAGAGGTACAGGATACTTTCAGGTGTCAGTAGTTTTCTAGCACGGTAGAGAGAGCTTACCTTCTTTGCAGCGGCCCTGGCAATGTTTTCAATGTAATTGTTCCAACTCATGTTTCCTGTGAACGTTAGGCCAAGCAGTTTGAAAGATGTACTCTCAGACAGGGAGTCACTGGCCATTGCTATTGGCAGAGAAGGTTTCTTGTAATTATTGAAGGAAACCAGTTTAGTTTTGGCAGCATCAATGTGACCATCCATTTATGTCCCCATTCTACTACAGATTGGAGGTCATCCTCTAGTGTTTTTGCCATTTCTTTAGTTATATGTTCATTTGTTTTCCTGTCATGCCTGTTATAGAGTGTGGTGTCATCAGCATATATACCCATCTCAGAGGCAGTTTTGTCGGGGAGGTCATTTATAAATATTAGGAACAATAGAGGTCCAAGGATAGACTCCTGAGGCACTCCCGCATTTATATCATATTGTTTAAATGTACGACCGTCGAGGACAACCTGGATTTTTCTCTTATCTAATCGTATTGAGGCGGTGATTGAGGCTGAAGGCGACTACATTGAATAAATGTCAGCTCTACTACAAAACCAAGTTATCTAAATTGATTTTTTCAGTAAAAGTTTGAAATAAAGCTGTAGTGTTATCATCTTTAGGGCGACAATTTTATCATTCCACTCAGTATACTATGAGCAATGTTTTGAGTACTATATATTCTGAATACTATATATTCTGAGTACAACATATTTTGAGTACAATATATTTTGAGTAAAAAATATTTTGAGTACAATATATTCTGAGTGAAAATATTTTGAGTACAATGTATTTTGAGTACAATATATTTTGAGTACAAATATTTTGAGTACAATATATTTTGAGTACAATATATTCTGAGTACAATATATTTTGAGTACAATATATTTTGAGTACAATATATTTTGAGTATAATATATTTTGAGTACAATATATTTTGAGTAAAAAATATTTTGAGTACAATATATTCTGAGTGAAAATATTTTGAGTACAATGTATTTTGAGTACAATATATTCTGAGTACAATATATTTTGAGTACAATATATTTTGAGTACAATATATTTTGAGTATAATATATTTTGAGTAAAATATATTTTGAGTAAAATATATTTTGAGTAAAATATATTTTGAGTAAAATATATTTTGAGTAAAAAATATTTTGAGTACAATATATTTTGAGTAAAAAATATTTTGAGTACAATGTATTTTGAGTACAATATATTCTGAGTACAATATATTTTGAGTACAATATATTCTGAGTAAAAAATATTTTGAGTACAATGTATTTTGAGTACAATATATTCTGAGTACAATATATTTTGAGTAAAAAATATTTTGAGTACAATATATTTTGAGTAAAAAATATTTTGAGTACAATATATTCTGAGTACAATATATTTTGAGTAAAATATATTCTGAGTACAATATATTTTGAATAAAATATATTTTGAGTTCAATATATTTTGAGTAAAATATATTTTGAGTAAAAAATATTTTGAGTACAATATATTTTGAGTACAATATATTTTGAATAAAATATATTTTGAATAAAATATATTTTGAGTACAATATATTTTGAGTAAAAAATATTTTGAGTACAATATATTTTGAGTACAATATATTTTGAATAAAATATATTTTGAATAAAATATATTTTGAGTTCAATATATTTTGAGTAAAATATATTTTGAGTAAAAAATATTTTGAGTACAATATATTCTGAGTACAATATATTTTGAGTAAAATATATTCTGAGTACAATATATTTTGAATAAAATATATTTTGAGTACAATATATTTTGAGTAAAATATATTTTGAGTAAAAAATATTTTGAGTACAATATATTTTGAGTACAATATATTTTGAATAAAATATATTTTGAATAAAATATATTTTGAGTACAATATATTTTGAGTAAAATATATTTTGAGTAAAAAATATTTTGAGTACAATATATTTTGAGTACAATATATTTTGAGTAAAAAATATTTTGAGTACAATATATTTTGAGTACAATATATTCTGAGTACAATATATTTTGAGTAAAATATATTTTGAGTAAAATATATTTTGAGTAAAATATATTTTGAGTAAAAAATATTTTGAGTACAATATATTTTGAGTACAATATATTTTGAATAAAATATATTTTGAGTACAATATATTTTGAGTACAATATATTTTGAGAACAACATATTTTGAGTACAATATATTCTGAGTAAAATATATTCTGAGTACAATATATTTTATGAACAATACTTTCTTAGAGCAATATATTATGATAGAAATGAGGCAGGAGCGTTCATCTTCGTAAAAGTACCTTTCTAGGGTATCATTCATGCCCGCTTACTCGAATACATACAGCGCCTAGTACCCCGAATTGTCACTTCTTTGTTACTGGCTATGCTCATGAGAAATTGGAAGCGGTTGTTTTTGCTTGTATTGTGTTATGAGATTGTTATGCAGGGCTAACGGGTTCATTCTATCTGGTTTTGTATTTAAACAGAGCCCACTTTTACTAGATAGATAACCTTCACGATGGTTGAAGAATTCAACTACCTCTTGCATGCCTAAACTCCAGAATATCAGAAGAGTGCTAAGAAATGTTATCGTTTGTTCAAAGGTGAAATGACAAGACAGAGCCGTTCATTTTACTATGGTATTATATAATTTTTTTTCCCTAAATATATCCAGCGCCTAATATGGCCAAGTTTTAGTTGACAAGGTTAATGACAAATTAGAAGCAGGTGTTTTGCTGTTCAGGGCCAACGGGTATCCGTATGTACAGTTAGATTTTTTTTATCAGGACACTTCTTTTTAGATG
>NC_136527.1:108407811-108427811 GCF_053919585.1 Euprymna scolopes | reverse complement strand
ACATGGGGAAAGAGGTGGCTGGTTACTTTTAATGCATCTAAAACCAAGCTCCTATCTGGAATCAATTGATATGGGTGGCTCTCGCTTAGGGGAAGCTCCATGTTTTGATAAGCTTCTGGGCTTGACCTTTACTCCTGACCTGAAATGGAATACGTACATCAAGTCAGTTGCCAAGATCGCTGGAAAAATGGTAGGATCCTTCTACCGCTCCAGAAGATATCTCACCCCTGATGCAATTCTCTATCTGTATAAAAGCCAAGTACGTCCAAGGATGGAGTACTGCTGCCACATCTGAGCAGGAGCTGCTAAAAACAGACTATCCTGCCTTGACAGAGTACAAAATAGGCTTCGTGGCCTAGTGGGCGATGCCCTTTTCTCTTCCCTGCAACCTCTCTCCCACAGAAGAGACGTTGCGAGCCTGTCTTTGTTTTATCGTTACTACCATGGCAGGCGCTCGTCTGAACTCCAATCTCTGCTCCCCCCTCGCCAATCTTTCACGATAAACACCCGTCTAGCTGAAACCACTGTCAAAAATTTCCCCACTCCTTATCTGTGCCAAAATCAAAACGTAGATCCCATAAACAAAGCTTCTTTCTTAGAAGTGCACACCTGTGGAACTCTGTTCCGGTTGCTTGTTTCCCACCTGACTACAACCTGGATGTCTTCAAGTCCAATGTGAACAAATCCCTGATGAACCGCCTCCTTAAGTAAGACACTTTATCAGATCTCCAAAACTAACATATTGTGCACACAAAATAACCCTTATCTCCGAGTGGCTTCCGGGCCTTGATAAGTGGTGACTACCTTGTAAAAAAAAAATAGTAAACATTTGTGTTTACAATTGTTGCACCTCACTTTTGGGGGGTAGCAATTTCTTCTCCTGAGATTGTCTACATCGATATTTTCATTTCTTTTTCTAACATGTATAGATTTATTTTCTTGCCTGTGATTTTTCTGTTTGGCGAGTTTGAAAATATATTTGTTTGTCAGCTTTTCTTTTTTTTGTGGTTGGTTTAGTCGCTTTCTTCCAATTCGAATGTTGTCTGCTTCCATTTAGAAAGCAATTCAATTAAAAAATAATAATAAATAAATAATAAATAAGTAACTAATCAGAAAATAAAAAGTCACCCGCCCCCTTAATATGACCTAAAAACAAAACAGAAAAAAAAAAATTAAATAAATAAAATAAAAAGTCGAGTTAGCATTTCAACATTTGAACAAAACAACGCTCGCCTGGCACCGATGATTGCCGGTCTCGCCCGATCCATGGTTGACGGGAATTCACGAGAATTCGGGTCAAATTATGCAAGAGTACCCTATTTCGCCTATAAGTAAGTTTTGTGGAGCTCTACCGAAGGAATTTTTTGATTTAGAAAATTTGATCATGGTTTACTTGTAGACTGAAGTATCCTCAGGCTTGATTTTTTTTTATTTGAGGGGGTCACCACTTATCAAGGCCCGAAGGCCACTCGAGGATAAGGGTTAATGAATGTGAGGTGGAAGTGAAGTAATCATTATTGATGTAAATTGGGTTAAATTTGATTTATTTATGAGGACAACGTAACAAGAACTTTTTTTAACATTATATTTAAAGACTAGCAAGTTGTATTTAGCAGGGAAGCATGCCAGCGAAACAGTGTTCCAAAGGCGGCCAGTTCTAGGAACGAAGCTTTATTCATGGAAGCTGCGTTTAGATTTAGGCACAGATAGAGAGTAGGGAATATCATATAGTGGTTGTGTTATATTATGAACCTCTTTTCTAGAATTCAAATACACAACAACATATTTGGTGTAAGCAACAGTCCGTTTTTATTCCTCGTTGTTCCTATGTTATGGTGGATAGAGAGAGGAGTGGGAGAGCGACAGAGAGGAGTATATTGTTGCGTCTGCTCGGTTGACAATCAAAAATCCATCTGCCAATCTTTTTTGTGTTCCTTTTTCCTGTCATCAACATAACCAGATTCCTTTAACTGCTACATTCTTTCTAAAACAATAACAAATTTTGATTACATTCGTGAGATATATTGAAACAATTTTGATTTAGCTGTCATGTTCCTCACAATCCATCCGCAGACACATGCCATATTTTTATCCATATAAATACATATATGTATATACACATATGCATATATATATATATACTAGCATGTCAACCCAGCTTAGACCGGCCCCTTTGTGTAACAGTTGTAGCTAGTCGAGTGTTTTTGTGAAAGTTTGGCAAGGTGGAGGGACCATAGATTCAAACAAGCATGAAAATAGCGATAGAGCAGAGACAGGTTCGTGATGTCTTTTCTGTAGGAAAGAGGTTGCAGGGAAGAAAAAAAGGCATCACCCACTAGGTTTCGAAGCCGATTTGAACTCTATCAAGGCAGGATAGGTGGCTGAGCATTTCCTGCCCAGATGTGACAACAGCACACCATTGTAGAGGATCACCTGGCTCTTATACAGATAGAGGATCGCATCGACTGTGAAAGGATCTCCCGCTCAGGTCAGCAATTGACCTTGGCCTTGGTCGTGATCGTCTATTTTGCCAGGAAGGTTCTCACTTGGTTTTTCAGTGTCTCAGCTCTGTGTTGATTCCTGCATGCACGCCAGAAAAAGGAAGACAGACTCGGGGTTTCTAACAACGGAAAAAAGTTAATTTTATGTGTAACATGATCGTCTTCAGGGAGCGATTTGCTCCCCATTGGGGAGGTTGAGACCACCCTGGGACCTGATCGGGTAAATATGATAAGATTTTCACATTGAATCCCGGACAACGGCAGGTATCAAAAATACTTGAATAAAAATAGATATATTTTTTTATTGTTAAAACCAGACATGTTGTTTGAAAATGAGGATACTGGAACAATCAGAACAATGTGGAGATGAAACCAGACCTATCTTGGCTTCGAGGACACCTGTTTTAAACAAGGACTTTCTGAATTATGGGTTTTGACCCTGAGGTCGCGTGAAAGGGATTTCATTTTTGGTCTCAGATTGCAAAAACTCTGGTAATACTGCTAAATTTCACACACGCAATTCGGGTCTGGGGGTTCCTCAGGAAACATTGTTGATTGGTTTGGTGGATCAACCAAACCCACCTTGTGACCTTTCTATAAAAAGCCAATAACCGCTCGAATCAGACAGATTTTGTGCCGAAATCTTGAGAACAAAGAAGCTCCTAATGCCTGACGACCTTCTCTCAGCCATCCTGATCAGCATCCACTGACGAAGAAGAGAGATTTGTGAAACTTGAAATGTTTTAGTAACTGAACGTTGTACATATGTAAAAAAAGATCTGTAATTTTTGTGAAATTAACTTTTAGTAGATAGAAACTCTGATTTTTGCCTGTCTTTCTTCTCGGCGCATGCAAAGCTTGTTTTTGCTTTTCAGCAGAATTCAACACCGAGACGTTGAGAATTCAATGTGGAGGTCTCCTGGTAGACTTGACATCATGAGCCACAGTTTCCGAAGAAGTTAGAGGTCAGTTGCTTGACCTGAGCATGGGCGATCCAGCCATACATGAAAGTTCAAGTTTTTTACATGTATATAACGTTCAGTGCGATTACATCAAGATTTTCCCCAAATCTTATTCTTCGTTCTCATGATGGCAGTGGTAGCGACGGCCGGGGTAGGAGTGGTATCTCTTGGTTAGTTCTTCTCTCACAGAGGTCTGGATTAATCTGCTCAATTTGGCCCATGTATTCGCTCTTGTAGTGGAATAACGGGGTGGGGTGGTCGATCTGCTAAATCAGGGTTTAACACACGTCTCCGAAATCCCCAGATCCATTTTGCGTGTGGGCGCCTCATCGATCGTCCATAGTTTATGAATCTGAGACTCAAAATTAAATCTTCCTTCCACGCTCTGAAGGTGACCCCTTATCACGTCAGAGCAGGTCTCCCCCAGAAGTACATGATCTCGTTTCTACATTATTCTGCCATTTCCTGTCATTGTTTTAAACAATAAAAATATCTGTCTGTTTTTTATCAAACACAATAAACTCGTCCCTTTTTATAGGTCACCTGCCGCTGTCCGGAATTAAATTAACGTTTAACGGACAATCTCAGCATATTTACCCGGTCTTAACTCAGGGCTTTAGGGGATTTTAACCTCATCAATGGTTACGTCATAGACAATGAGATAGCTTCTGGAGTGGTAGAGTGATTCAACCATTTTTCCAGCAATCTCGGCAACAGATTAGATGTATGTGTTCTATTTCAGATCAGGAGTGAAGGTTAGTCCCAGAAGCTTAAGATAAGGAGCTTCCTCAAGAGGGGGCCCATTCGTTTCAATTGGGATGTGATGGCGGTCAGAAAGATTATAGATGAAAGTGGATTAGCTTGATTATCGATGCATTAAAATTAACCAGCCACCCTTTTCACCATTGTACCATGTTCTCAAAATCAGACGAGAGAGAGTATCAGAAAGATCTTTGTCATTGCCGGCTTTTAAAGTGTCGCCATAGATTGTCGTGTCGTCTGCATAAATGTCTATGCATGACCTAAGCATGTGATTTGGTAGATCGTTGATGAAGATCAGAAACAGGGTTGGATCAAGGATGGAACCCTGAGGGATACCAGCGTAAATACAAATGTCCTGACAAACTCCTGTATAGAGACCTTAGACTGTCAATGGCAGTGTCTAGAAGGCATTAAAACTTACACTTATATATGCGTGCATTTTCTTTTCCAAACAGTCACTACTTATCAAGGTCCGGAGGCCACTCGAGGATAAGGGTTAATGCCACTCGAATATAAGGGTTATTGTGTGTACAATAATCAATGGGTTAATATCGTAGCAATAGTTGGTATTGGAGATTTAATAAAGTGTCTTACTTAAGGGGGCCATTAATCAGGAATTTGTTTATGTTGGACTTGAAGACATCCAAGTTGTAGTCATGTGGGAAATAGGCAAACGGAAGAGAGTTCCACATGCGTACACTTCTCAGAAAGAAGCTTTGTTCATGGAATCTACGTTTTGATTTAGGCACAGATAAAGAATGGGGGAAATTACTGACAGTGGTTTTAGCCAGACGGGTGTTTATCGTGAAAGATTGGCGAGGAGGGATCAGGGATTGGAGCTCGGACGAGCACTTGCCATGGATATGACGATAAAACAAAGACAGGCTCTCAACGTCTCTTCTGTGGGAGAGAGGTTGCAAGAGCAACGGGCATCCCCCACTAAGCCACGAAGTCTATTTTGTACTCTGTCAAGGCAGGATAGTCTGTTTTTAGAAGCTCCAGCCCAGATGTGGCAACCTATAATTTTACGGCACTTTAGTATTTCTATTTTATTTTACACCACTTATTAAGGCCCAGAGGCCACTCGAGGATAAGGGTTAATGAGTGTACAGTAGTCAATGGGACAATGTCGTAATAATTTTTAGTAGTGGAAGTTTGGTAAATTGGATTACTTATGGGGAACGGCTCATCAAGAACTTGTTTACATTGGACTTGAAGACTTGTAGGCAGGCAAACGGAAGAGAGTTCCACAGGTTTGCTGTTCTAAGAAAGAAGCCTTTTTCATGTAATCTACGTTTAGGCTTAGGCACATATAGAGTGGGGGGGAATTATTGATAGTGCTTTCAGATAGACGAGTGTTTTTCGTGAAAGTCAGGCAAAGGGGGACCATAGATCGGAGCTCAGACGAGCACTTGCAGACTGTAGTGTTTAGTTTTGAAATTCTTCAGCCAGATTTCTAAAACGTACTGATACCAGTTCGTGTACCTGGATGCCGCTCTTTGTCCGTCAACAAGTCAAAGCGTCTATCGTCTACCAAACACTGTGAATCAATGATTTTTTACAGAATGACATGCATTGATCAGCATCGATTACTGTGCCATAAAACAAGATGATAAAAGAATCAAATAGTTCGTTATGATACGCTCGACAAGAATTGATGAAATGCGACCAACAGACAAGACGAGATAATGCAAAAACGATAATGTGCCTCGCCGCCATTTTGAACCTTTTGTAAACTCCCGCCATTTGTCATGGACGAACGGTCAAAACAAATGATCATCTTTTTTCTAATCTTCTTAGTTACTTTCTTTCTTCTTTCTTTGCTTCTTTTTTCTTCTCTTTTCTTTCTTTTTTCTTTCTTTTCTTTATATTTTTTCTTTCCTCATCATTTTCTTTTCTTCGTTTTCTCTTTTGTTTTTCTCGTTTTTTCTTTCCTGTTTTACGTTCTTTCTGCTTTTTATTCGTTTTTTTCTCCTTTCTTTATTTTTTTTCTTGCATATCTTTATATCTATCTTTTCTTATCCTTTTTGTTTCTCTTTATTATATCTTTTTTTATTTTTTTTCCTTTTTTCCTTTCTCTCTGCTTTGTGTCATTTTTTTGTTATACATTTTTTCTTTTTATATTTATATCTTTCTTTTCTCGTCCAGTATATATATATATATATATATATATATATATATATATATATATATATATATATATATATATATATATATATATATATATATATATATATATATATATTCTATAATATAAAGCTGAATGTGTGTGTGTGTGTGTCTGGTCACGAATAGGCTCCGATATGGTAGACTATTTTAAAAAAACTGATTACATATAATGATAGAATAAAAAAAAAGCAAACCTTCTTGGCCTTTTGGTCAAGATCAAAGTGTAGTATCTGTTCCGACAGATACTGCAAGCTATGACTAGCAAAGACCAGATGTGGGGGCAACCCCACATGCCTGACCTTTAACCAGCTCCCATTTCCCACCTCTCGGGAGCTGGTCCCCCCTTTCCCTTCCCCCTCCCTTCACTCCTCACATTAAAAATTGGCATTGTGCCTAATTTGCTCGGTGGGGAAGCAAATAAATACCATCTGTTCCGGCAGATACTGCAAGCTATGACTAGCTATGACTAGCAAAGACCAGATGTGGGGGCAACCCCACATGCCTGACCTTTAACCAGCTCCCATTTCCCACCTCTCGGGAACTGGTCCCCTTTTTCCCTTCCCCCTCCCTTCACTCCTCACATTAAAAATTGGCCTTGTGCCTAATTTGCTCGGTGGGGGAGCAAATAAATACCATCTGTTCTTCAGATGCTGCACTTCCATTTCTTGTTCTCTTTCGGTGGAGGAGAAATCCTTCACGACTGAGACAATTTTTATTTTTGTACCTTTTCTCCACGTTAAAAAACGACCCTGGTGTCTAACTCTGTCCCGTGGGGAGGCATAGTAAATAGGTACATATAATGATAGAATATCTATTGAGGATCAAGAATGGGTATGTTTGATCTGGCAGAACGGTGGTTCATTAAAATTGTAGGGTCTGCATTCGCGCCTGGCACCACTAGTATGGAAATAAAAAATGAAGAAAAAAACGATTACAAGGGTTTTTGATATAGATGTACATAAGAATACTTTAATAAATATGTTTCAACTTAAATAGAGATGGTATAATAAAATTCTGGGGTCTGCGTTTGCGCCTGTACTCCAAGGCACAAGCTTTAACAAAGACTTTTCATATCTATTTGCGTAAGTATACTTTGATAATTATGTTTCAGTCTGAAGAAATATGGTATAATAAAATTATGGGGTGTTTGTTCGACCTCCATAGAATGTAAATATGTCACAAAGTTTAACAAGGTTTTAAAAGGGGTGAGGGTCCACAATAATACCTTGATTTTAATCTTAATTCACGTTAGCTTTTATTTATTTTTATGTGTTGAATCATGTTGTGTCGAATAAATTCACCTCATGAATTCACGTTCTTATTAAAGTGAAAGCAAAAAAAAAGTCGGAACTTAAGACAATTCTCGACACAAATTTTGCATAACTCTGTTTTTCCTTCTCCACTTGCACGTGGCACTCTTTCGAAAATGAATAAATAGATAAATAATAAAAAATAAGAACGTTACTTGTTATCGTGTCAAAAGAAGGAAAAATCCTGCTCACATGATTACGTATCTTTTTAAAAACATTTACATAACCTTTTTATTTTTATTCATATATCTGTTTAAGCTTTTTTGTCAGTGTACTAGAAGGAATTCAGTTGATTACAACTCTTTCTGCGTGTTCTTTACATTACAATAGTACAACCATGATTCCGACGGCGCAATACTACACCGTTCAATACTGTAAAACTGAAACGAAGCTGTTCTGCTTGAAAAGGGCGCAATTTTCTTCTTATTCATATTTATATCGATTCTTTGCTTTAAAAAACTAAAGTAATTACGTGTTTACTTTTTTAATATCCCATTTTGCTGTTTCGGATTATTTTACTAAAGTAAGTAAAGCTTCATTATTTTTTCAAAACTGTTTTTGTTTCTTTGTTTTTCGATATTTCGTCGATATTATTTAGTAAGAGTGTTTAGCAGAAAAGCCAATAAACGACTACCTGAAAAAATAAATATACAAGAAATAAATATACCATAGTAAATAAAAGTTCAGTTCATTTATTTTTTGTTTTGAAGTAGTTTTTAATGCTCTTTGCTTAAAATAATTCCAGCGAACCGAAATTAAAACGAAATTTGAGGCGATAACTACTTAAATTAATTTTTATATAAACTACACATGCCATAATCGAATATTTCTCAAGCACAAAATAACGGAAAACATTAAAATTTATTTATAAATATTCCTTACGTTGACGGAACTCTCTTGCTAACACATAATGCTCAGGTGTCCCTCCTTCAAATTGAAAACGGGGCTCTCCATTTCAAAGTCGCTGCCATTTTGATTTTTTTTAAACCGGTTCGTGAATTAAAAAAAAATTACAAACTACTTAAAACTAATGAACTTTTCTACCATAAAATTAACTTTTATTGACTATGGTAACATTTATTTCTTGTATATTTATATTATTATATATATAACATTTTCTCTTTGTAAGGAAACATCATTTTGTTGGTCACTCTTGGCTACGAATAGAAACAAAGTTGATATAAAAAATATATTTTCGCGAAAATTATCTTTACTTTCATCATATTTTGCTTAGGGTAAAATTCTTGAGTATCAAAACCTATCTCTTTACAACCCCCTCCTTTTCATAACCTATCATACTTTCATCAATCACAGTCCATTTTCTGTAGGTTGTTTTTGAACCCCGTCAACGACGGGTACTTCTGCTAGTATATATATATATATATATATATATATATATATATGTAGTAGAGATTTAGAAGGCTGTCACAATGCGAGGAATGAAATATAGTCGTTGTTGGTAAGAGAAGATGAGAACAAGTGGCGATTTACAAATCAATAAGTATATACATATATTTTATATATACATATATTTTATATATACATATATTTATTCAGTTGTATTGGTAAAATGTCTTACTTGTTATGTCTGCGACAATATCCATTATTAATTTCGGAAAATTTCCCTTTTCAAATGGTAAGCGTAACAGATCGATTCAAAGCATGCTAGATGATGGAGCGGAAGTTGTGTAGCTATGCAGGGCCTCGGAGCAAATGTTAGTAGGGGATTTATGTAAGGTATGATTAGGTAATTAACATGTTTATAATTTTTTATATTTCTATTTATTTATTTATTTTTTTTTTGGTTTGTAACTTGTTGCTTTAGCGTGAGCTTTTTTAATTTTGTATGTTCTCTATTTTGTTTGCTTCATCATTATTACTATATTTATTTATTTTTTTTTTCTGCTGGTGGTTTATATGGGTCACGTAAGTCGCTAGTGGGCTGTGTCTGGTCAGCTATTGAAGGATAGAGTAGGGGCGGGATGTGAGAGAGGAAGGAGGTGGGGTGCGGGGTGATGCGCTCTCGGTCGTGTGTGTGTGTGCGTGTGTGTGTGTGTGTGTGTGTGCGTGCGTGCCTGAATATGGAAATATGTTTATTCAATAACATTCACCTTATGAAGCTCGATGTAAGTGCAGAGCATTTTAAAAATAAATGACAAAAATCTACATTCCAAATTTCAAGACGTTGACCATCTTTCCGTTTATCTTCTTTAAGCACGATTCTTGACAGAACCTGTTTCGTAGCGCAAAATCATTCATGTAATTATCATGAATTTATCCCGCTCTTAATTCATCAGAAAAAAAAAGCAACACTTGTTGATAAAAATTCTTGCTTCAGATTGAAAGTATACAGAGTATTTCAAACATTGTTTGGTAACTATGAATGTGGATGATGATAATAGTAATGATGGAGATTGCGGCAGTGCTGCATAATTTCATCAAGTGTGTTAAGGAGAAAAAGCTTAACTCATTCTTCCCCAGGGTCCAGAACATATATAACACCTAGTATTACCAAATAATCACCCATATTATGACTGACCATGTTCAACTTATACATGCATATAAATATCAATTTTAAAAGAAAAAGGCACTATTATAAAATACGAAAAATTGGGAGAGAAGTTGCAATTACTTAAAAAAAAAAAAATTTTTTTGGTCATTAGCATAATAATTACAAAAATAATTTGGCGCTACGAAACAGGTTCTGCCAAGAATTGTGTATGTTAAGGTACATAAGAGAAATAAACAATAAGATGGTTAACAATAATCAAGCCAGGGTTGAAACCCGACCGCCCAAACGCAGTCAATCACCATTACGCTATACGACTGCTGCTGTGCGGGTATGAATCAACGGTATTTTGACTAATAATTTGACATATATATATACATATATGTATATATAGGATCGTTTTAGATATCCATATCAAGTTGAACAGTTGATATGGATATCCAAAACAGTCCTTATTATTCGGCTTGAAACCGACGGTACCAATGACTTATCTCATCTAACAACTTTCTGTACACAAAATATAAATACGCTCTTATTTTTCGGATTTTCCTTTTAATTGAGCACTCTGCTGGATTTCTCTCCCCCCCCCCCAAAAAAAAACTAATCATATATATATATTCCTCTGTCTCGCCCCTTCTCTGTTTCTAACTATCCCCCTCTCTTTGTCTATCTCTCAATCCCTCTATCTCTCCCTGTCTTCTTCTCTTTCTCTATCTCCCTCTAACTTTTTCTTTTCTATCTATATATCTTCCTCTCTATCTGTCCATCTCTAATCCCTCATCCTATTTTAGTCGCCTAAATTAATTACAGTGAATAACGCATTATCAAAACATGGACAAATCCTATTTTAGTCACCTAATTTACTTACTGTGAGAATAGAAAATTACTGCTACCTTGAGCAACGCCAGGAGTAACTGGTAAAAACTTCCTACTTTAATTGGCAGCCATTCGGTGACAAAATGACATAGCCTTAGCCCTTGCTGCACGCGGAATACCTGCGACCTTGCTACCAAGTAGAAGAACTATTTATTTTTCAAAAATCTCATGTTCGACATCTCCAAAACATCCAGTATGGGGAAAAATATTGCAGAAATGCAACGTGTCAATAGATACTTATATTTAGAACAATATATATATATATATATATATATATATATATATATATATATATATATATATATATATATATATATATATATATGGAAAGCTGATTGTCTAACTAAAAACTCAATAGAATGTGCGTATATAAAAACATGAGAAAACCACGACTCCTCGCATAAACCTGATGAATCCTAGCGGGGATAAAACGCGGAATATTCTGTGTAGCTTAATTGCCATATATATTTCATAACTTACTATATATATACATATATATATATATATATATATATATATATATATATATATATAGTCATCCACACAGTACTGTTTCGCTGTTTCACAGCTCATCAGTGCGGCTAGACAGGGAACTACCTCAAGCCAGGATTGAAACCTGACCGTCTGTACGACAGTCAAGACTCCTAACCATTACGCCAATGCTGCTGCTGAACGAGTAGCGAGTTTAACGATGTTTTGACATCGTCCGAACTACCTCTGCTCGATTTGTTTACGCAAAGAGCATCGCTTTATACACTAATGGAAATTTATGTATTACTTCTCAATATGCTCAACTCAAGATGAGGAGCATTATACATTATCGTGTTTTTATATACGTACATTCTATTGAGTTTTTAGGTAGACAATCAGTTTGTATATATATATATATATATATATATATATATATATATATATATATAGTGAATGAATGACAAAAGGCTATGTTCCAAAGTTTATAATGTTGACCATCTTATAATCTATTCCTTTAATTCAGTTGACATTTACAATTCTTGACAGTATCTGTTTCGTAGCAGAAAATCAGTCACTTAATTATTATATTAGTTAGTGAATCGATTATGCCTTTAACTCATCAGAAGAAACAGCAACAATCAATCCTTCAAAAGGAAATAAAGTGTGATTTGACATGATTGAAATCAGAAAATTGGAAGAGAAGCTGCAAATACCTTATAATGTTTTCATTACGCCATTTTGAATTTCTTTTGTCATTTAATCACTATATTGCTCTGTAATTACATTGAGCTTCTTAAATAAGGATTGGTATATATTATGAGAAAATAAAGTAGATTTCCACAGAAATATATATATATATATATATATATTGTGACAAAATACTCCCTATAGTGGATGAAACGCAGAATATTCAGTGTAGCTTAATCGCCATATATATTTTATAAATTACTAACTAGCTCTACCTACGTATTGAGCACTTTTGAAGTAAATACTTAAAGTTTACGCATAAGTCTATACTTTCGTATATTACTTTTATGTGAGTAAATGAAGTAGTTATATATATATATATATATATATATATATATATATATATATATATATATATATTATGGCTATGTAAAGACTAAATTTAAACTTGTTCGAAAACATTATTTTAGATTGTGAAATTAAAAAATAAAATTGATGTGTCAGCTGACCGGTTTGAAGCTCGCTCAACAGAGCTAAAATCGAGCTTAATTACGTTTTAAAAAGAAAAGGCGGGAACAATGAATCGGAGATGAAAAAGTAGGAGGGAATATATGCATATAAAAAAAGCGGGGGACGAATTAATTATTAAATAGAAACTACAGGGTGGTCAAAAAGTCATGTAACAAAAGTCAGGTAGAAAAAACAATATGATCCATTATAATCTTATATAGGGATCTTACCCCTCCTGATTTCTGGCTTTGGGGCTATGTAAAGGATAGCGTTTATAGCAAGAAGCCTGATACAATAGCGTCTTTAAAGTTATTTATTGAAGAGGAGATTGCGATGTTACCTGACTTTTTGACCTCTAGAATTTTAAGATGATAAAGAAAGTGCGACTTGCTAAGGATTTAATAATTCATCCCCCCTCTTTTTTTTTATATGCATTCCCCCAACTTTTTCATCTCCCATGTGACAAAATACTCCTTTTTCGATGTCTCAGACAAAGCCCGAATGAAGAGGGAGGAGAATTTCGCGAAACCAATATCAGACGTTCATTCTTTAGATTTGACCATCACCCGATCCAGGCTGATTGTCCTTGGAATCTATAGCCGATAAGGTTTATAGCTATTAATTCATTTTGTTATTATTATTCTTTAATTCTGGTGATTAAAATTATCTTCCTTCGGATTTAAGTACGTCTCCATTCAGGTACAGCAGGGTGAAGTTTAAATTCGAATCCAACAGCGAAATTTTAGTATATACATAAATATATAATCTCCCCTTCCTTTTTTTTTTTTTTTTTGATATATGAAACACGTACAACTTCGAAAGAGATCTTGCAACAGTTCAAAATTCAAATAATAAAGAAAATAATACAGAAAAAGTCCGAAGATAACTGTTTGTGCGTCTTGCGCGGATTTATATATATATATTTTTTATAGCCGCACTTGAAAATAAATACGTTGACGAAAATTATCGATATTCTTAGGAACAAAATGGGTGTGACGCGTATTCAAGTTTTACTAACCGTAACTGGTGGAGTCACTTGTCATCCTCTTCTATATTTCCTTTTTTTTTTTTTTTTATATATCCAACGGTTTACAACCTGAAGTTTGGAGTGCGGCCAGGCGTCAATATACGCTGTTATCTCCCTCCCCCAAATTCTGCAACTAATTTTATTTTATCGTCGATTCTCGACCATGGCTAAGAAGTGAAACTTGATCTGATTGGCCGGATCTCGACCAATTATGTTACTGTTTACTATCCTCGTCACCGTCAACATCATCACTATTAATACAGTGTTCACTGATATTATATTGGTTCGCGACAATATATATATATATATATATATATATATATATATATATATATATATATATATATATATATTATAATGTTAATCGACATTAATAAACCAACGATTAACCAGACTCAAAACGAAAAGGACACGCTCAAGTGCTTTTGAGTAATTTAATGATTTTAAGCGATTTTAATCGTCTTTTAATCGTCTTTTCATTTCATCTCGCTACTTTCATTTTTCATTTTTTTACTACTCGCCTGAGGATGACCAATGGAGGTCGAAAACGTTCGCGATTATGGGAAATTTCTTTTTTCACTCGGAAAAAACGTTCGGAAAATGGTCCGACAACGAGAAAAGGAGGATTACAAGAAAAACAAGCAAGTGTTATCTCTGCTATTTAATGAAACGTGCATATATATATATATATATATATATATATATATATATATATATATATATATATATATATATATATATACACATATATATTTATATAAAATGGGTTAAGAAATTCCAACGAAAGAAAGATATATATTTAAATAAGGGAGTAGTCACCAAAAATGTGTATTTTTTAACATTATTTTATTATTCCGTGTCTTGGTTTTTCATTGAGAACTATGTTTGGATCATTGTAATAATGTTTTTAAGTCACTGAAATCGTTTTTACGCGCGTTTCAGACGTTCTGTGATGCGTCCTCGTCAGAAATTATGTTCAAATGTGTTGGAGATGTAAAAATGGCGATTTTCGTAGTTAATTTGAAGTTTTTCCAAGGGGTGGAGGCTTGTAAGTGTTTATTATTCATTGGCATGCTCAATTTTTATTGCTCTTTTTTTGGGCTTGTGAGGGAGACCGTTGACCTCGCTGTAGTCGCTATCTCTTTCTCCTAATGTTTTTTCTTTTCCTTTAGGGTGGGGTAGGGTGTGTGTGTGTGTGTGTGCGTGTGTGTGTTTGTGTGTGTGTGTGCGCCTGTGTGCTTGCTTTTATTGGTTTGGGAATGTGTATATTGTTTTATAGTATTTTCGGGTTATTTGCTTCCTTAGGAAGGCGGCTGTGATATATATATATATATATATATATATATATATATATATATATATATATATATATATATGTATGTATATATATATATATATATATATATATATATATATATATATATATATATATATATAGTAGAAATGGTAATTAATAAAAACCTGAAGAAAGTGCTCAATACTGTTGTAGAGCAAATATGCGTTTTTTTTTAATTACCGTTTTTTTTTCTGTTCAGTTACATTTTTGTTACAGCCACGCGACCGTTTTTTGGCCATTATGTAGCCTCTTCAGACTTTTCTGTAAAGTCTGAGGAGGCTACATAACGGCCAAAAAACGGTCGCGTAGCTGAAGCAAAAATGTAACTGAACAGAAAAAAAAACGGTAATAAAAAATATAACGTATATATATATATATATATATATATATATATATATATATATATATATATATATATATATATATATTTATATATCTTCGTATGCGCATGTGTGCGCGTCCTCGCTAGGCTGCCGTGTTTACAAAATTTTAATTGCGCCGTCGTTTCTCTCTGTCTGAAAGGCAGAATTGGACGCGCACACACAACTGGATATTGGAACAAGATGACATTTATTTATTTTTTTATTTTTTCTCTTTATCTCTGAAACTTATGGGAGATTCGATAAAAATACATGTCGCCAACGTTAGCTTCGCAACAGGAAAAAAAAAGAAAAAAAAAAAGAAAAAAAACAACAACTTAGAAACGACGGACGAAGACTGGGCGATTCGAGGTCGTTAAGACCGTTCCAGCTGTTGCTAATCTTTGACCATATTGCCACACAGGCGCCCAACCTCTTCGTTCCGTCGAGCGCAGACCTGTTCAAACTCATCCCGACATTACCGGGCCAGGTTTGCAAATAAAATGCATCTATAAATAAGTCAAGCGCTAATTACTTACTTGTCTGCTTGTGTATTTGGCTACGGCAATGTATACCTACCTGTATGGCTCCGTTTATATTACTTTTACCCAGTGTTTTCATATTTGAGTCTGGTGAATTTCGTCATGTTCGTGCGAAGACGTACGAGTTTTTTTTTTTACATAGGAATCACCACATTATCAAGGCCAAGAGGCCACTCAAGGATAAGGGTTAAAGAGTGTACAGTAGACATTGGACAATATAGCAATCATTAGTACAAATTAGGCACAAGGCCGATTTTTAATGTGAGGAGTGAAAGGAGGGGGAAGGGAAAAAGGGGACCAGCTCCCGAGAGGTGGGAAATGGGAGCTGGTTAATGGTCAGGCATGTGGGGTTGCCCCCACATCTGGTCTTTGCTAGTCATAGCTAGTCATGGCTAGTCATAGCTTGCAGTATCTGCCGGAACAGATACTACACTTTGATCTTGTTCAGAAGGGAGAAGAAAATCGAGTTATTGTAGTCAGCCGGAAAGCAGGAAAACGGAAGACAATTCCACAGGCGTGCAGTTCTAAGAAAGAAGCTTTGTTCATGGAATCTACGTTTAGGTTTCGGCACAGATAAAGAGTGGGGGGAATTATTGATAGTGTGTACAGCTAGAGAGTGTTTCTTGTGAAAGTTTGGCGAGGGGGGACCATAGAATCAGTTGAACACCTTCCATGAAAATAACGATACATCAGAGACAAACTCGCAACATCTCTTCTGTGAAATAGAGCTTTCAAGGAAGAGAAAAGGACATCTCCTACGAGGCTACAAAGTCTATTTTGAACTCTATCAAGGCAGGACAAGTCCTTTCTAGCAGCTCCTGCCCAGATGTGGCAACAATATTCCATCATTGGACGTACCTGGCTCTTATATAGATAGAGAATAGCATCAGCAGTGAGATATTTACCGGATCGATAGAAAGATCCTACAATTTTTCCAGCGGCCTTGGTAACAGATTTGATGTACGTGTTCCATTTAAGATCAGGAGTAAAGGTCAAGTCCAGGTGCCTTCAATAAGTTCCCAGACTTTTTTGTACAGGCATTTAAAATTGTTGTAGACCCCTGAGAATTCAGTATGCTATTGCTAAACATCCTATGAGATGACTTACCAATTTTTTATTTCTATAGATTATTATATTATACCCACTATGTAATAGTGATTTCAAAAGGTATGAGGTTCCTTCAATAAGTTTCCAGACTTTTTTGTACAGGCATTTAAAATTGTTGTAGACTCTTGAAAATTCAGTAGGTTATTGCTAAACATCTTATGAGATGACTTACCAATTTTTTATTTCTATAGATTATTATATTGTACCCACTATGTAATTGTGATTTCAAAAGGTATGAGGTTCCTTCAATAAGTTTCCAGACTTTTTTTTGTACAGGCATTTAAAATTGTTGTAGACTCTTGAAAATTCAGTATGTTATTGCTAAACATCTTATGAGATGACTTACCAATTTTTTATTTCTATAGATTATTATATTATACCCACTATGTAATTGTGATTTCAAAAGGTATGAGGTTCCTTCAATAAGTTTCCAGACTTTTTTTTGTACAGACATTTAAAATTGTTGTAGACTCTTGAAAATTCAGTATGTTATTGCTAAACATCCTATGAGATGACTTACCAATTTTTTATTTCTATAGATTATTATATTATACCCACTATGTAATAGTGATTTCAAAAGGTATGAGGTTCCTTCAATAAGTTTCCAGACTTTTTTGTACAGGCATTTAAAATTGTTGTAGACTCTTGAAAATTCAGTATGTTATTGCTAAACATCTTATGAGATGACTTACCAATTTTTTATTTCTATAGATTATTATATTGTACCCACTATGTAATTGTGATTTCAAAAGGTATGAGGTTCCTTCAATAAGTTTCCAGACTTTTTTTTGTACAGGCATTTAAAATTGTTGTAGACTCTTGAAAATTCAGTATGTTATTGCTAAACACCTTATTAGATGACTGATTAATTTTTATGATTTCAAGTTCAAATGAACAGCTACAGCAGGAATTGGAATGCACCCTACTAAAGCCTGATTGTCGCAGTTGGTGAATTTCAAAAATGCAATCTGGATGTGAGGACACTTTAAAAGAACGATCTGCAATAAAATTCTGTTTTAAACTTGGAAAAAAATGCCACAGAAACGTATGGAATGCTTCAGACTGCTTTTGGACCATCTTGGATGAGTCAGGCGTCAGTTTTTGAGTGGCATGAGAGATTCAAGGAAGGCGGAGTTGATTAGTCAAATAAAGAATTTCATAGATAAGGGCCGTCGTGTGTGTCTATAGAGACAATGAGTGCACAGTTTGATGTCAGTGTGGGAACTGTACACACAATTATTCGCGAGGGACTGAAGATGCGGAAGATTTACACGAAATTTGTCCCAAGGGTGCTCCATCCTTATCACAAACTATTTGACAAAGATGGGCATCAAGACAGTTCCCCACCCTCCCTATAGTTCAGACCTTGCTCCCTGTGACTTTTGGTTATTCCCTAAGCTCAAGGAAAACCTTAGAGGCTGTCGTTATGAGACAATTAAGGAAATGAAAGAGGCTGTGACGAGGGTCATTGATATGCTCACACAAGAGGACGTTCATGGGACCTTATAAAGGTTGGTGGAACGATACAACAAGTGCATTGCAGCCGGAGAAGATTACTTTGAAGGGGTTTTATGTTGGTTAGTTGGTTGGGTGTTTTTGTTTTACGGCATATCAACCCCTTTTCAGGTTATTTAATGCCGAATCCAGTTATTTTGAAGAAAAATATTTTAATAGAATATTTTTTTTTTCAAGTCGGTCTCTAGTTCACCCATGGTTGGGACCCTTACAGGTACTACCACTCCGGGTCAGAGTGGACCTGGGAGCAACGGCAGTTAAAGCGTGGCACACTCGCACAAGAAGAATTTTATGGGGCCTTCTAGAAGTTGTTGGGATTGAACCACAAGTGCATTGCAGCCAAAGGAGGTTACTTCGATGAGGTCTTCTTTCTATCATTAACACGCACTAAAGCATTTCACAACATTAATGTCTGAAGCACGTTTCTTGTTTACTTGTTTTTATACAATAGATTGACTACTTTGTTAGGGTTAGGGTTAGGGTTAACAGTCCACTAGTATCTAAAATAATAACCGTTGCGTTTACTGACACTAACCAAAGATTAAAAAATAATTACGAGGTACCGTCAATAAGTTCCATTTTTTTTTGTGTCGGCACTTTTATTGATAGTATATACATGAAACTAGTCCCCTCTTCCACCAATAGCAATAGTCAAAAACATTACCTGAAAGTACTTCCTTTAAACTCCTCGGCCTAACGTTCACAGGGAACATGAGTTGGAACAGATACATTGAAAGAATTGCCAAGACTGCTGGTAAGTCGTTTTTGTATTGTTTTGCTTTGTTTTTGAGGTCTACATTTTCGGTAAGTGGTTTGTTTGGTAAGTCGTTTGTTTTTGAGGTCTACATTTTTCGGTAAGTCATTTTTGTATTGTTTTGCTTTGTTTTTGAGGTCTACATTTTCGGTAAGTGGTTTGTTTGGTAAGTCGTTTGTTTTTGAGGTCTACATTTTTCGGTAAACATGAGTTGGAACAGATACATTGAAAGAATTGCCAAGACTGTTGCGAAGAAGCTGAGCTCTCTATACCGTGCTAGAAAGCTACTTACGCCTGAAATTATTCTGTACCTCTATAAGGCCACCATTCGCCCATGTATGGAGTAATGTTGTCATATTTGTACTGGTGCGTCGATTGATAAAAGTGTCCACACGAAAAAAGTCCGAAAACTTATTGCAGACACATTGTACATGCAATTTAGTTGATACTACCCTTTCTAGTTCTCTCTCTCATAGTCTTTTCTATAAATATAATTATGGTACGTGTTTTTTCAATCGTAGGCGTGTCCTTTTCTTTCCTGAGATCTTTTTTTATGGAAGGTTCTGCTTTTGATGAGTAATAGACCCTGGAACTTCTTGGTTT
>NC_136527.1:108402811-108405311 GCF_053919585.1 Euprymna scolopes | reverse complement strand
CTGGTCTGCAGTTTAACGTGTTGCTGGCTATCTTGCTCTTGCTTATTGCTGGATCTCAACATTTTGAACGGAAAGAGATTAGATTCTTCCCGTGTCGATACGAAGAAAACATGCAAAGTTACGACAGAAAAAGTTTTAATTTTTATGGAGCAATTCTCGTTTCTGATTGGTTGGTAGGAGAACGTGAATTAATTTGATTCGTCAGTTCCTAGCGGCATCGTTTATAGATAGAATCTTCCGACCGTGCGGATCATACCCCATTAAAACACCGTTTTGATGGGATGTGTCTCCTAGTGGCTTCGGTGCATGGAGACAGGGTAGTACAAGTCAAGGATTCGTCACTTGACACTCAGCTCAACAGGTGAGGGGCCGGGAACCGGCCCAGCACCTGTTGGGCTGAGGTACACCGCCTGAGTAATACCTAGAAGGTCCACCCTCCCAGGCCTTGCCACCGGGCTTTCTGGTGGGGCAAGTTTATTGCTTGCTGCCTGAGGCGCCCCGACCGGGGAATGCCGACGGGGTTACTCAGGCAATTTTTAAAATTGCAGGAGTGCCCCTCCTTTAGAGGAGCCTGCGGGTATCCCACTTTCCAGGTCTTGTGCCAAATATTGCCGATGTGGGCGGCAATTAAATATATACCTCATTAAAACAAAAATATCGCACCCCCCCTGTTATGTAACGGATGTCTGGGACCATCCGATACATAACGGTTAAAATAAACCTTTTTAAGAAGTAAATGATAACGACAGAATCAAAGAAAATTTGATGTTAAAAGTTTTTCACATGGAAGCATTAAAAGTCACAAATTTATTTCATGTATATTTTTACCTTTTGTAAAACCCGAGAAAGACACAATAAAACAGTAACTATTTCAGACAAATTGGGGTCAAAGCGGCTTCAGGAAAATAAAATAAAACTTGCTCATTCGTTAGAAATCTTTTAATATTGAACTGTGAACCCAATGAGAAGCGTCAGCCAGACATCTGGCAAGTAGATGCGAAAAAATACTTCAACATTTCAAACCGTTTGATAAGGGAATAGGCAAGTGAGCTTTAAAAGATTTAGTTTGATTCACCAATAAAAAAAAAAATGAAATTTGAAAACGACACCTCTACAAAAAACAAAACAAAATTAATCGCCATTTTTTTTCATTAATGATGTTTTGCATAAGAACACGTGACGATACCAAATCCAGAAAAAAATGTTACAATTAATTTCTTCATTTCGAATTACATGAATCGGTAGAAAATTACATTATTTTGTTTTTAGTAAACGTTATTTGTTGTACATTTTGTATTTCTTCATTTCTTAGCTGTTTACTGCGTTGATATTTTTAAGTAAAAACAACAAAAAATTTTCTATGAGAAAAGAAATACCAATGAATTGTTTGTTTGCCAATAAGTAAATTTATTCTGATATCGAATTACCCTAAAACAATAGAAAAATGCGAGCATAAAGTTAAGCTTGAATATAGAAAATTAAAGGAGTAGTTGTTAAAACTGGAAACGAAAAGGACAAGATATGCTAGTAAAAAATATAATACATTTATAACTTAAAATATTGCAGCATAAAGAATTGATTATATAATGTTATTACAATAGAAAAATGCGAGCATGAAAAGTAATATGGTTAAGCTTAAACATGGAAAAGTAAAGGACAAGATATTCTAATAAAAAGTATAATAAATTTATAACTTAAAATATTGCAGTATTAATCAAGAAATTAATCATATAATTTTATTACAATAGTAAAATGAGAACATGAAATATAATATGGTTATGCTTAAACATGGAAAAGTAAAGGACTATTTGATAAAACTGGAAAAGAAAAGGACAAGACATTCTAGTAAAAAATATAATAAATTTATAACTTAAAATATTGCAGCATTAAGAATTGATTATATAATGCTATTACAATAGAAAAATGAGAGCATGAAATATAATATGGTTAAGCTTTAACATGGAAAAGTAAAGAACTAGTTGTTAAAACTGGAAAAGAAAAGGACAAGATATTCTAGTAAAAATATAATAAATTTATAACTTAAAATATTGCAGCATTAAGAATTGATTATATAATGTTATTACAATAGAAAAATGCGAGCATGAAAAGTAATATGGTTAAGCTTAAACATGGAAAAGTAAAGGACTAGTTGTTAAAACTGGAAAAGAAAAGGACAAGGTATTCTAGTAAAAAATATAATAAATTTATAACTTAAAATATTGCAGCATTAAGAAATTGATTATATAATGTAAAATTGAATTAAAAAAATCTTCATGTTGCAATATTTTAAGTTATAAATTTATTATATTTTTTTATTAGAATATCTTGTCTTTTTCTTTTCCAGTTCTAACAACTAGTCCTTTACTTTTCCATGTTTAAACATAACCATATAACTTTTCATGCTCGTATTTTTCTATGTAATCCATGATTTTTCAAAGCTTCGAATAAATTTACTTGTTCTTTGTTTAATTTCGGTCTTATTTTTTTTGTCTCCATAAAC
>NC_136527.1:108390311-108400311 GCF_053919585.1 Euprymna scolopes | reverse complement strand
GAGCTCAAACGAGCACTTACCATTAAAATAACGATAAAGCAGAGACAGCTCGCAACGTCTCCTCTGTGGGAAAGAGGTTGCAGGGGAGAGAAAACGATCCTCTACTAGGCTACGAAGTCTATTTTGAACTCTTTTAAGGCAGGATAAGATCTTTCTAGCAACTCCTATCCAGATGCAACAGTACTCCATCCTAAGACGTCCCTGGCTCTTATATAGATTGAGAATTGCATCAGGAGTGAGATATCTACTGGCGCGATAGAAGGATCTCACCCTTTTTCCAGCGAACTTGGCAACAGATTTGATGTACGTGTTCCATTTAAGATCAGAAGTAAAGGTCAAGCCCAGAAGCTTGTCAAAACATGTAGCCTCTCCAAGACAAGAGACATTCATTTCAATTGATGCCAGATGGGGATCAGAGCGTTGATGATGTAAAGATAGACGCTTGGTTTTAGATGCATTAAAAGTAACCAGCCACTCCTTTGGCGCTTTTTTTTCCATTGTACCATTGTACTTCCATAGATGGTAGTGTCGTCAGTATAAATATCTATGAATGATCTAAGGATGTGATTTGGAAGATCACTGATGTAGATCAGGAAGATGTTTGGACCCAGGATGGACCCCCTGAGGGACTCCAGCATTAATACTGTGAGCTTCTACTTTCTGTTCATTAACCACTACTCTTATGAACCTAGCCCTAACCCTAACCCTAACCCAACTCTTATGAACCTAACCCTAACCCTACTCTTATGAACCTAACCCTAACCCTACTCTTATGAACCTAACCCTAACCCTAACCCTACTCTTATGAACCTAACCCTAACCCTAACCCTACTCTTATGAACCTAACCCTAACCCTACTCTTATGAACCTAACCCTAACCCTAACCCTACTCTTATGAACCTAACCCTAACCCTACTCTTATGAACCTAACCCTAACCCTAACCCTACTCTTATGAACGTAACCCTAACCCTAACCCTACTCTTATGAACCTAACCCTAACCCTAACCCTACTCTTATGAACCTAACCCTAACCCTACTCTTATGAACCTAACCCTAACCCTAACCCTACTGTTATTAACCTGGCCCTAACCCTAACCCTACTCTTATGAACCTAACCCTAACCCTAACCCTACTCTTATGAACCTAACCCTAACCCTACTCTTATGAACCTAACCCTAACCCTAACCCTACTCTTATGAACCTAACCCTAACCCTACTCTTATGAACCTAACCCTAACCCTAACCCTACTGTTATGAACCTGGCCCTAACCCTAACCCCACTCTTATGAACCTAACCCTAACCCCAACCCTTCTCTTATGAACCTAGCCCTAACCCTAACCCTACTCTTATGAACCTAACCCTAACCCTAACCCTACTCTTATGAACCTAGCCCTAACCCTAACCCTACTCTTATGAACCTAACCCTAACCCTAACCCTACTCTTATGAACCTAGCCCTTACCCTAACCCTACTCTTATGAACCTAACCCTAACCCTAACCCTAACCCTACTCTTATGAACCTAACCCTAACCCTAACCCTACTCTTATGAACCTAACCCTAACCCTAACCCTACTCTTATGAACCTAACCCTAACCCTAACCCTACTCTTATGAACCTAACCCCAACCCTACTCTTATGAACCTAACCCTAACCCTAACCCTACTCTTATGAACCTAACCCTAACCCTACTCTTATGAACCTAACCCAAACCCTAACCCTACTCTTATGAACCTAGCCCTAACCCTAACCCTACTCTTATGAACCTAACCCTAACCCTACTCTTATGAACCTAACCCTAACCCTAACCCTACTCTTATGAACGTAACCCTTACCCTAACCCTACTCTTATGAACCTAACCCTAACCCTAACCCTACTCTTATGAACCTAACCCTAACCCTACTCTTATGAACCTAACCCTAACCCTAACCCTACTGTTATTAACCTGGCCCTAACCCTAACCCTACTCTTATGAACCTAACCCTAACCCCAACCCTTCTCTTATGAACCTAGCCCTAACCCTAACCCTACTCTTATGAACCTAACCCTAACCCTAACCCTATACTTATGAACCTAGCCCTAACCCTAACCCTACTCTTATGAACCTAACCCTAACCCTAACCCTACTCTTATGAACCTAACCCTAACCCTAACCCTACTCTTATGAACCTAGCCCTAACCCTAACCCTACTCTTATGAACCTAACCCTAACCCCAACCCTTCTCTTATGAACCTAGCCCTAACCCTAACCCTACTCTTATGAACCTAACCCTAACCCTACTCTTATGAACCTAACCCTAACCCTAACCCTACTCTTATGAACGTAACCCTAACCCTAACCCTACTCTTATGAACCTAACCCTAACCCTAACCCTACTCTTATGAACCTAACCCTAACCCTACTCTTATGAACCTAACCCTAACCCTAACCCTACTGTTATTAACCTGGCCCTAACCCTAACCCTACTCTTATGAACCTAACCCTAACCCCAACCCTTCTCTTATTAACCTAGCCCTAACCCTAACCCTACTCTTATGAACCTAACCCTAACCCTAACCCTACTCTTATGAACCTAGCCCTAACCCTAACCCTACTCTTATGAACCTAACCCTAACCCTAACCCTACTCTTATGAACCTAACCCTAACCCTAACCCTTCTCTTATGAACCTAGCCCTAACCCTAACCCTACTCTTATGAACCTAACCCTAACCCTAACCCTACTCTTATGAACCTAACCCTAACCCCAACCCTTCTCTTATGAACCTAGCCCTAACCCTAACCCTACTCTTATGAACCTAACCCTAACCCTAACCCTACTCTTATGAACCTAGCCCTAACCCTAACCCTACTCTTATTAACCTAGCCCTAACCCTAACCCTACTCTTATGAACCTAACCCTAACCCTAACCCTACTCCTATGAACCTAACCCTAACCCTAACCCTACTCTTATGAACCTAACCCTAACCCTAACCCTACTCTTATGAACGTAACCCTAACCCTAACCCTACTCTTATGAACCTAACCCTAACCCTAACCCTACTCTTATGAACCTAACCCCAACCCTACTCTTATGAACCTAACCCTAACCCTAACCCTACTCTTATGAACCTAACCCTAACCCTACTCTTATGAACCTAACCCTAACCCTCACCCTACTGTTATGAACCTGGCCCTAACCCTAACCCTACTCTTATGAACCTAACCCTAACCCTAACCCTACTCTTATGAACCTAACCCTAACCCTAACCCTACTCTTATGAACCTAACCCTAACCCTACTCTTATGAACCTAACCCTAACCCTAACCCTACTCTTATGAACCTTACCCTAACCGTACTCTTATGAACCTAACCCTTACCCGAACCCTACTCTTATGAACCTAACCCTAACCCCAACCCTTCTCTTATGAACCTAGCCCTAACCCTAACCCTACTCTTATGAACCTAACCCTAACCCTAACCCTACTCTTATGAACCTAGCCCTAACCCTAACCCTACTCTTATGAACCTAACCCTAACCCTAACCCTACTCTTATGAACCTAACCCTAACCCTAACCCTTCTCTTATGAACCTAGCCCTAACCCTAACCCTACTCTTATGAACCTAACCCTAACCCCAACCCTTCTCTTATGAACCTAGCCCTAACCCTAACCCTACTCTTATGAACCTAACCCTAACCCTAACCCTACTCTTATGAACCTAGCCCTAACCCTAACCCTACTCTTATGAACCTAACCCTAACCCTAACCCTACTCTTATGAACCTAGCCCTAACCCTAACCCTACTCTTATGAACCTTACCCTAACTCTAACCCTACTCTTATGAACCTAACCCTAACCCTAACCCCTCTCTTATGAACCTAGCCCTAACCCTAACCCTACTCTTATGAACCTAACCCTAACCCTAACCCTTCTCTTATGAACCTAGCCCTAACCCTAACCCTACTCTTATGAACCTAACCCTAACCCTACTCTTATGAACCTAACCCTAACCCTAACCCTACTCTTATGAACGTTACCCTAACCCTAACCCTTCTCTTATGAACCTAACCCTAACCGTAACCCTACTCTTATGAACCTAACCCTAACCCTACTCTTATGAACCTAACCCTAACCCTAACCCTACTGTTATTAACCTGGCCCTAACCCTAACCCTACTCTTATGAACCTAACCCTAACCCCAACCCTTCTCTTATGAACCTAGCCCTAACCCTAACCCTACTCTTATGAACCTAACCCTAACCCTAACCCTACTCTTATGAACCTAGCCCTAACCCTAACCCTACCCTTATGAACCTAACCCTAACCCTAACCCTACTCTTATGAACCTAACCCTAACCCTAACCCTTCTCTTATGAACCTAGCCCTAACCCTAACCCTACTCTTATGAACCTAACCCTAACCCTAACCCTACTCTTATGAACCTAACCCTAACCCCAACCCTTCTCTTATGAACCTAGCTCTAACCCTAACCCTACTCTTATGAACCTAACCCTAACCCTAACCCTACTCTTATGAACCTAGCCCTAACCCTAACCCTACTCTTATGAACCTAGCCCTAACCCTAACCCTACTCTTATGAACCTAACCCTAACCCTAACCCTACTCCTATGAACTTAACCCTAACCCTAACCCTACTCTTATGAACCTAACCCTAACCCTAACCCTACTCTTATGAACGTAACCCTAACCCTAACCCTACTCTTATGAACCTAACCCTAACCCTAACCCTACTCTTATGAACCTAACCCCAACCCTACTCTTATGAACCTAACCCTAACCCTAACCCTACTCTTATGAACCTAACCCTAACCCTACTCTTATGAACCTAGCCCTAACCCTAACCTTACTGTTATGAACCTGGCCCTAACCCTAACCCTACTCTTATGAACCTAACCCTAACCCTAACCCTACTCTTATGAACCTAACCCTAACCCTAACCCTACTCTTATGAACCTAACCCTAACCCTACTCTTTTGAACCTAACCCTAACCCTAACCCTACTCTTATGAACCTAACCCTAACCCTACTCTTATGAACCTAACCCTAACCCTAACCCTACTCTTATGAACCTAGCCCTAACCCTAACCCTACTCTTATGAACCTAACCCTAACCCTAACCCTACTCTTATGAACCTAACCCTAACCCTAACCCTACTCTTATGAACCTAACCCTAACCCTAACCCTACTCTTATGAACCTAACCCTAACCCTAACCCTACTCTTATTAACCTAACCCTAACCCTAACCCTACTCTTATGAACCTAACCCTAACCCTAACCCTAACCCTACTCTTATGAACCTAGCCCTAACCCTAACCCTACTATTATGAACCTAACCCTAACCCTAACCCTACTCTTATGAACCTAACCCTAACCCTAACCCTACTCTTATGAACCTAACCCTAACCCTAACCCTACTCTTATGAACCTAACCCTAACCCTAACCCTACTCTTATGAACCTAACCCTAACCCTAACCCTAACCCTACTCTTATGAACCTAGCCCTAACCCTAACCCTACTCTTATGAACCTAACCCTAACCCTAACCCTACTCTTATGAACCTAACCCTAACCCTACTCTTATGAACCTAACCCTAACCCTAACCCTACTCTTATGAACCTAGCCCTAACCCTAACCCTACTCTTATGAACCTAACCCTAACCCTAACCCTACTCTTATGAACCTAACCCTAACCCTAACCCTACTCTTATGAACCTAGCCCTAACCCTACTCTTATGAACCTAACCCCAACCCTAACCCTAACCCTACTCTTATGAACCTAACCCTAACCCTAACCTTACTTTTATGAACCTAACCCTAACCCTACTCTTATGAACCTAACCCTAACCCTAACCCTAACTCTAACCCTACTCTTATGAACCTAACCCTAACCCTACTCTTATGAACCTATCAGAGATAGCTTTACCGTAGCTGGAGATCTTGTGAAGTAGATCTTTATGTCATGCCCTATCAAAGGCTTTGGATATGTCAAGAGCAATTGTCCGAGAAAGGAAGCCTTTTTTGAGAGATTCACTAATCCTATGAGATATAACTGTAAGCACATCTGCTGTAGCTCTAACAGAACGGAAACCATATTGGATGTCACGAAGAAGGTTATGTTTGCCGAGGTGGTTGACTACTTCTCTATTTAATATGGATTCCAGCAACTTACTCATTTATTATTGTTATTTACAACAGCTTTATTCCAGATGTTTCCCCATTAAATTTATTCCAGATGTTTCCCCATTAAATTTATTCCAGATGTTTCCCCATTAAATTTATTCCAGATGTTTCCCCATTAAATTTATTCCAGATGTTTCCCCATTAAATTTATTCCAGATGTTTCCCCATTAAATTTATTCCAGATGTTTCCCCATTAAATTTATTCCAGATGTTTCCCCATTAAAAAGCTGCAACACTGATCCTAGATATTTACTATGGACATTTCCCCCCTACTCGGAGCCATTACGGTCCATGGATCTTCTTTCTCCCTCCGACTACCGCATGGATCTGTTAACTCCGACTACAAACTCTCGACAAATACGTGTATTTCCAAACTCTCTTGTTATGTCATTTTGTTTATGTTCCAACATCCTTTTCCGCTCAGTCAACATTTTATGAAAACTAACATTCCTTTCTTTTAAAACATTTTAACATAATTTTATCTGTAAATATTTCTTCTGCTTTGATTACATTCTTTCTGGCATTCTATTCTTTATAAACATTAATAACGATTGTACTAATAATCGTCAAGCAGCACACATTTCGGCGCTATCCGGTCAATATCCAACAGAAGCAGACTGAAATGAGATGACGTCAACCAATGACAAAGACATGTACCTTCATGTCCAGATGGCCGATGGTATCACACACACCGTCAGTGATAAAGACAGGCTGAGGTGGTTGATTACTTTAACACAGATTCAAGTAACTAACTTATGACATACAGTAGACTTATTGGTCTGTACTGGATCCGACCATTTTTCCAGCGGCTTTGGCAACAGATTTGATGTACGTTTTCTATTTAAGATCAGGAGTAAAGGTCAAGCCCAGAAGCCTGTCAAAACTGGAGGCCTTCCCAAAACGAGAGCCATTCTATAGCTGACTGGGATAGCTTCCATACATTCATATCTGATTTACCCCTGCACTCCATGTTTAAAAAGGAAGTGTCCTCTATAGTATCAGATCTGACCGAATGGTTAATTGTAGGCATAGACCAATTCATACCATCTAAAAACTTCAAACAAAAACCTAACAGCCAGCAATGGTTCTCCCCAGAATGTGCTGCTGCTATCGCGCACAGAAATCACTTTTTCCATAGTTACCAACGTAATAGATGCACTGAGACTAAAGCTGCTTTCAGGACTGCCAGCAACCACTGTAAAAGAGTAATAAAAAATGCAAGAGAGCTATATGCCCAGTTTGTTAAATCCAAGGTAGCTGATCAGCGGCTTTGTTCCCACCAATTTTGGCAAATAACAAATAGGATCCTGAACAGAAGTGTGCGTTCTATCCCAACCATTATCAATGGACCAGAGGTCATCTCGTCTACATCAGACAAGGCCAAACTATTTGCAAAGAACTTTGCAGCTAATTCTACCCTATGCGACAAAGGCCATCAACTCCCCATATTTCCTCCTATAACACAGAACATGCTAGGTTACATACAAATATCTGTGCATGAGGTCGCCAAGCTAATCAAGAACCTTGATTCCAGTAAAGCAACTGGCCCTGACGGCATCCCAATTATAGCGTTAAAAAAGCTTCAACCAGAACTTGCTCCCATACTTACGAAACTGTTTAAGCGTTGCCTTAAGGAGAAGTGCTTTCCGACTCCCTGGAAAACCTCATCAGTATGCCCTGTATTTAAGAATTCAGGTGATGTCATCTCCCTCTCAGTACAGACCAATAAGTCTCCTGTGTGTTATGAGTAAGTTGCTGGAATCCATATTAAATAGAGAAATAGTCAACCACCTTAGCAGAAACAACCTTCTTAGTGACACACAATATGGTTTCCGCTCTGCAAGATCTACCGCAGATGTGCTGATGGTTATATCTCACAGGATTAGTGAATCTCTTGACCAAGGCTTCCTTTCTAGGGCAATTGCTCTTGAGATATCAAAAGCCTTCGACAAGGTATGGCATAAGGGTCTACTACACAAGATTTCCAGCTACGGTATAACTGGAAATGTTTTCTCAATCATTAAATCATTTCTCTCCGATAGGCTCATAAGAGTAGTGGTCGATGGACAAAAATCAAAGGCCTGCTGTATTAATGCTGGAGTCCCTCAGGGGTCAATCCTGGGCCCAACTCTCTTCCTGATCTACATCAATGACCTCCCTAAACACATACTTAAATCATTCGTTGACATTATGCTGATGACACGACCATCTACGGCAACACATCAAAGGCTGTAAATGACAAAGTTCTCTCTGATTCTCTCTCCTCTGATCTCGAACGCGTGTGGTTCAGTGGGGGAAGACGTGGCTGGTTACCTTTAATGCATCTAAAACCAAACTCCTATCCTTACATCATAAACGCTCTGATCCCCATCTGGCATCAATTGGGATGGATGGCTCTCGTCTGGGAGAGGCCCAGTGTTTTGACAAGCTTCTGGGTTTGACCTTACGAAAAACACCTGTCTAGCCGAATCCACTGTGAAAAATTTCCCCCACTCTTTATCTGTGCCTAAATCAAAACGTGGATTCCATGAACAAATCTTCTTTCTTAGAACTGCACACATGTGGAACTCTGTTCCGTCTGCCTGCTTCCCACCGGACTACAACTTGGATGTGTTCAAGTCCAACGTTAACAAATTCCTAATGAACCGCCCCCTTAAGTAAACACTTCATCAAATCTCCACACTAACTTAATGTACTTGTAATAACCCTTATCCCTGAGTGGCTTCCGGGCCTTGATAAGTGGTGACCCCTGTGTAAAAAAAAAAAAAAAAAAATTGATGCCAAATGGGGATCAGAACGTTGATGTAAAGATAGAAGCTTGGTTTTGGATGCATTAAAAGTAACCAGCCACTTCTTTTCCCCACTGTACAACGTGATCAAGATCAGAGGAGAGAGAATCAGAGAGAACTTGGTCGTTTACTGTCTTAGATGTGCTACCATATATGGTAGTGTCATCAGCAAAAATGTCTACAAATGATGTAAGGATGTGATTTGGAAGATCATTGATGTAGATCAGGAAAAAATGAGGGACTCCAGCATTTATACTGTGAGCTTCTGATTTCTGCCCATCAACTACTACTCTTATGAACCTATTAGAGAGAAATGATTTAATAACCGAGAAGACATTTCCAGCTATACCATAGCTCGAGATCTTGTGAAGTAAGCCTTTATGCCATACCCTATCAAAGGCCTTTGATATGTCAAGAGCAATTGCTCTAGAAAGGTAGCCTTTGTCGAGAGATTCACTCATCCTTAATCCTATGAGATATAATTGTAAGCACATCAGCTGTAGATCTAGCAGAACGGAAATGTATTGTGTGTTACTAAGAAGGTTATTTTTGCTGAGATGGTTGATTACTTCTCTATTTAACACAGATTCCAGCAACTTACACAGGAGACTTATTGGCCTGTACTGAGAGGAAGATGATCGATCACCTGAATTCTTAAATACAGGGCATACTGATGGGATTTTCCAGGCTGTTGTGAAACAATTCTCCTTAAGACAATGCTTAAACAGCTTTGTAAGTATGTGAACCAGTTCTGGTTAAAGCTTTTTCAGCACTGTAATTGGAGTGCCCTCAGGGCCAGTAGTTTTACTGGAATCAAGGTTTTTGATTAGCTTGACAACATCACACACAGATATTTATAGGCCGCATAGTGTGTTTTCTGACACAGGAGGAAATATGGCGCGTTGTCGGCCTTGGCCACATAGGGTAGAATTAGCTGCACGGTTCCTGGCAAAGAGTTTGGCTTTGTCTGATGCTGACGAGATCACCTCAGGTCCATTGATGATGGTTTGAATAGAGCATACG
>NC_136527.1:108332811-108380311 GCF_053919585.1 Euprymna scolopes | reverse complement strand
CCTATTTTTCTACAACACCAACCCCGCAACGAACATTGGTTACACACGCGCGGACATGAACACATTTTATAACTAAAACGTTCATTCTTTCAACAGCACGTTTATCTTATCCATCAATTGAGTCTTTGTTTCCTTCAATTCCATTCGTTTCATTATTTTCTTGTGGCGAGCTAGGGTATTATGCCCTGGTCCGCTACAGATTGAAAGAGTTTGAAGAATAAAAAGCCTGCATGCAACATGAATACTATTTCCAAAATAAATGGATTCGCCATTGAATAACTCGAAAAGGGTTGATATGCCGTCAATCAAACCAACCCAAACCAAACCAAATCAAACCAATTCAAACTCTATCTCTCCCGAAACTAAAAGTCGCAGAGCAGCGCTTGGGGCATGATAAGACATTCATTATATTTATCTCTACTCTTTGTGTATCGTCCTTTGAAGGCATTTAGTAGATTTGATATTTGTGAGACGATTCAATTATATCATGGTAAAGTAGATATGAAAAAGACAACTTCCTGTGATTGGGAATATTTTTAATTTAACACTTGATTGATTCGACGTAATAGAAAGGAATATAAAATAATGTTATCCGTTTTATCGTGCAAATATTTTGATAAACCGACCACACATTAAACAAATCTATCTAATCTATCTATCTCTCTATATATCTATAAATATAACTATAAAAGTAAACGTGTCTGTCTGTCTGTCTGTCTGTGTGTCTGTGTACATTTCCCTACGCAATAACTCTGTCAATTTTTAGTCTATAGACTCGAAATTTGATATACCGGGTACTGAGATTTGGGAAAATCGATGTGACGGGTGTCAGCCAGAAATTTGGCTGTTAAGGGGTCAAATTTCAACGATTTGACCTTTAAGAACTCTACCAAACTCCTCCGACAATTTTGGGTCTAGACACTTGAAATTTTAGATATAGGTTCCTTGAACATGGATCTAACTTAATAAAGTGATTTGAGCCCGAAACAATAAATTTTAAGGGGTCATAATAGGGGTCAAAGTTTTAAAAAATTGACCGCTTTTTCTTTTTTTTTCTCAACATACACCTCCAAACACCCGGGCAACGCCGGGCTGAAATGCTAGTATATCTATAAAAGTGAACGTGTCTGACTGTGTATGTATGTGTGTATGTCTGTATGTGTGTGTGTGTGTCTGTGTACATTTCCCTACGCATTAACTCTGTCAATTTCAAGTCTACAGACTCGACATTCTATATACGGGGTACTGAGATTTGGGAAAATCTTTGTGATCGGTTTTCGGCCAAAATTTGGCTGTTAAGGAGTCAAAGTTCAACGATTTGACCTTTGAGAACTCTACCAGACTCCTCCGACGATTTTGGGTCTACACACTTGAAATTTAGGATATCGGTTCCTTGGCCATGGATCTAACTTAATAACTTGATTTGAGCCCAAAACAATAAATTTTAAGGGGTCATAATAGGGGTCAAAGTTAAAAAAAGTTGACCGTTTTTTTTTGCTCTGCATATACCTCCAAAACTCGGGCAACGCCGGGCACCCATGCTAGTCTATATATATATAAAAGTGAACGTGTGTGTGTGTGTGTGTGTGTGTCTGTGTACATTTCCCTACACAATAATTCTGTCAATTTTTAGTCTACAGACTCAAAATTTGATATACAGGGTACTGAGATTTGGGAAAATCGATGGGATCGGTTTTTGGCTAGAAATTTGGCTGTTAAGGGGTCAAAGTTCAACGATTTGACCTTTGAGAACTCTACCAAACTCCTCCGACAATTTTGGGTCTACGCACTTGAAATTTTAGATATAGGTTCCTTGGATATGGATCTAACTTAATAACTTGATTTGAGCCCAAAACAATAAATGTTAACGGGTCATAATAGGGGTCAAAATTAAAAAAATTAACCGCTTTTTTTTGTTGCTCAACGTACATCCAAATACCCGGGCAACGTCGGGCACCCATGCTAGTATATCTATAAAATATAAAGTGTGTGTGTGTGTGTGTGTGTGTACATTTCCATACATAATAACTCTGTCAATTTTTAGTTTACAGACTCGATATTTGATATACAGGGTACTGAGATTTGGGAAAATTGATGTGACCGGATTTCGGCCAAAAATTTGGCGATTAAGGGGTCAAAGTTCAACGATTTGCCTTTTAAGAACTCTACCAAACTCCTCCGACAATTTTTGGTCTAAATACTTGAAATTTTAGATATAGGTTCCTTGGACATGGATCTAACTTAATAACTTGATTTGAGCCCAAAACAATAAATGTTTTCTCACCACGTGGGTGTCCATAAAGTTCGTGTGCACTTTAAAAAAAATTATAACTTTATTTATATTTGCGATAGAAATAATCTGTAGAAAATGTTATAAAGTTTCATGTATCTAGTTTTAAGTATAGTTATTGAATAATTTCTCACCACAAAATTCATAACAATTTTTAGATAAGTAAAATATAAGTAAAAAATATTTTCTTTTGTTTTTCAGAATTAATTTGATCCCATGGCTTCAATTGAGGAAAAAGTAAACTGTGTCCTTTGGTTGGCTGAATTGAAATCTACTATTGCTGTACAAAGAAAGTTTAGAATTGAATACCATAAAAGCGCCTCATAGGAACACCATTGTTAAATGGATGCAAAAATTTAAAGAGACATGCTCTGTCCATGATAAACCACGGTCTGGAAGGCCATGTGTCAGTGACACAAGTGTTGCTTTCATAGAAGAATCTTTTACTGCAACTCCAAGAAAGTCGGTAAGACGGGCATCATTGGAGCTCGGGCTGCCAAAGTCTACTGTGCATAAGATTCTGCGGGCAAAACTTCATATGAAAGCTTACAAAATTCAATTACATCAACAGTTGTTACAAGAGGATTAATATGCACGGCTAACTTTCTGTCACCAGTTCAATGAAAAACTTTGCAATGATGATGCATTTGTGAGTAATTTACTGTTTTCTGATGAAGCAACATTTCACATTAGTGGCAAGGTCAACAGGCATAATTGCCGAATTTGGGGAACTGAAAAGCCAAATGAAACTGTTGAACATGAAAGGGACTCTCTTAAAGTTAATGTGTGGTGTGCTTTGGGAATAAATCGAATCATGGGGCCATATTTTTTGAAGATCGTATTATTAACAGTGACAGCTACTTAGATATGTTGCAGAATTACTTTATTCCGCAACGTGAACAATTAAACTTGAAAGATGATACAGTGTTTCAACAAGATGGAGCTCCTTGTCACTTTGCTCGGCGTGTTAGACAGTTTCTAAATCAGGAATTTCCTGACAGATGGATCGGAAGGGGTGGACCATTTCATTGGCCCCCAAGTTCGCCAGATTTGACTCCATTAGATTTTTTTTTATGGAGACATGTGAAAACAATTGTGTATGCAACCAATTGGAAGATTTGAAAGCTAGAATAACTAATGTGATTTCAGGCATTACTATGAATCATTTAGCAAATGTTTTTCGTGAACTGCAAAATCGTATTACTCTTTGTATTGCTAATGATGGAGGGCACGTGGAAAGTTAAATAAAATTTCAATAAAAGCTTAAAAAATATAGATTTACTTTTTTCAAATTACAGATGATTTCTATTGCAAATACAAATAAAGTTATAAATTTTTTAAAATGCACACGGACTTTATGGACACCCTGTATATATATATATATATATATAAATATATATATAGTTTATAGGAATATATATATATATATATATATATATAGTTCATAGGAATATATATATATATATATACATATATATATATATGTATAAGGAATGAAAAAATATACCAGCGGTGGTTGACGTTATTAAACATAACAGAAAAAATAGAAAAAACCGAATGAAATTATTAAAAAATCAACGTTTCGTCCCTGTTTCAGAGGACATCTTCAGGATAATTGAAATAAAAATGTGATATATATATATATATATATATATATATATATATGTATATACACAGGTGTCCACATATATATACATATATATATATATATATATATACATCACATTTTTATTTCAATTATCCTGAAGATGTCCTCTGAAACAGGGACGAAACGTTGATTTTTTAATAATTTCATTCGGTTTTTTCTATTTTTTCTTTAAACATATATATATATATATATATATATATATATAGTTTATAGGAATATATATATATATACATATATATACATATATATACATATATATACACATATATATACACATATATATATACATATACATATATACATATATATACACACACATACACGCACACACACACACACACACACACACACACATATATATATATATATATATATATATATATATATATATATATATATAAAGGGTGTCCACAAAGTCTGGCTACATAATGTAGCGAGACTTTGTGGACACCCTGTATAGGCTAGCTACATAATCTAGAGGATGCTTCCACAAAGTCTGGCTACATAATGTAGCCAGACTTATGTAGCCAGACTTTGTGGACACCCTGTGTATATACATATATATATATATATATATATATATATATATATATATATATATATATATATATATATACTATAAAAAGTAAAATTAAAATTTGCTGTTTTGCGCAATCTGAGGTCTTGACATGAACAGGTGGCTTTTATCGAATTCCTTTTAATATATTTCAGATCAATTTTGTCAATTTGATATTTAATTTGATATGGATCCGATTTGTGGTTATTCAGACGAGAAAAGGTGTCTATAATTTAGTTCATAGGGATGATTGTTAACTACCTGTTTTGTTAATAGGAATCATGGCTGCTGCCCGTAAAAATAACGAGTTGTAACGGACATATTGCTTCATGTCATCTATATATATATATATTTATAAAAATTTAGTAATGTGATTGATAATTTAAAATTCAAATTCAATTAAAAATTAAAAATCTGTTTCATAAGAAGGAACAACAACAGAGTCAATAATTTGTACGATCGTTTCGGAAACGATGTTTTTATTGTGATAGACATTAAGCCACGGACAATAATTTTGACATATAGTTTTTTTTAAACAAAATCTCCTCATCAGCAAAAGTATTGGGTGGGTTTTTTTATATATAAAAGACACCATAAGTAAATTTTAAGTAAGGCAGATGTATCTTTTAATTGTTCGCCTTTTGAAAACCGTAATTATCATCAAAATTATTTTCAGTCCGGAGGCCACTCGAGGATAAGGGTTAATAGGTATACATTAGCGTAGTAAACATAAGTAGTGGGAATTTTGTAAATTGGATTACTTAAGGGACGGTTCATCAAGAACTTGTTTATGTTGGACTTGAAGACAATCAGATTGTAATCACCGTAAAAACAAGCAATCCACAAGCGTGCAGTTCTAACAAAAAAGCTTTGTTCATGGAATCGACGTTTAGGTTTAGGCATAGATAAAGAGTGTGGGAAATTATTGATAGTGGTTTTGGTTTGACGTGTGTTTTTCGTGAGAGTTTGGCGAGGGGGGACCATAGATTGAAGTTCAGACGAGCACTTGTCATGAAAATAACGATAAAGCAGAGGCATGCTCGCAACGTCTCTTCTGTGGGGAAGAGGCTCCAGGGAAGAGAAAAGGGCATACCCCACTACGAAGTCTATTTTGAACACTGCCAAGGTAGGATAAACTGCTTCTAGCAGCTCCTGTCCAGATGTGGCAACAGTACTCCATCGTTGGCCGTACCTGGCTTTTATATAGGTAGAGAATTGCATCAAGAGTGAGATATCTACTGGAGCGATAGAAGGATCCCACCATTTTTCAAACGACCTTGCCAATCGATTTGATATGCATGTTCCATTTCAGATTGGAAGTAGAGGTCAATCTCAGAAGCTTGTCAAAACATGAAACCTCCCCAAGACGAGAGCCATTCATTTCAATTGATGCCGGATGGGGATCAGAGCATTGATGATGTAAAGATAGAAACTTGGTCTCAGATGCATCAAAAGAAGTAACCAGCTACCTCTTTCCCCATTGTACAATGAGCTCAAGATCAGAGGAGAGAGAATCAGAGAGAACTTTGTCATTTACAGTCTTTGATGTTCTACCGTAAATAGTAGTGTCGTCAGCATAAATGTCTACGAATCATCTAAGGATGTGATGTGGAAGATCATTAATGTAGATCAGGAAGAGAGTTGAGCCCAGGATGGACCCCTGAGGTATTCCAGTATTAATACTGTGAGCTCCTGATCTCTGCCCATCAACCACTACTCTTATGAACCTATTAGAGAGAAATGATTTAATAATTGAGAAGAAATTTCCAGCCATACCATAGCTGGAGATCTTGTGAAGTAGATGTTTATGCCATACCCTATCAAAGGCCTTTGATATGTCAAGAGCAATTGCTCTAGAAAAGAAGTCTCCATCGAGAGATTCGCTAATCCTATGAGATATAACTGTAAGCACGTCTGGTGTAGAACTAGCAGAACGGAAACCATATTGCATGTCACTATAAAGGTTATTTTTGCTGAGATGGTTGACTACTTCTCTATTTAACACATATTCCAGCAGCTTACTCATGATGCACAGGAGATTTATTAGTCTGTACTGAGAGGGAGATGAACGATTACCTAAATTTTTAAATACAGGGGATACTGATGAGATTTTTCAAGGTATTGGGAAGCATTTCTCCTTAAGACAACGCTAAAATAACTTTGTATGTATGGGCGCTAGTTCTGGTTAGAACTTTTTGAGCACTTTAATTGGAATGCCATCAGAGCCAGTTGTTTTACTGGAATCAATGTTTGTGATAAGCTTGGCAACAGTCCCATAGCTTGTTTTCAGATTCACAAAGAAATATTGGGGGTAAAGCGAAACTTACCGATGAAATTAGCTTTGATCAATATGGGGAGAACCCTTCATATCAGACATTTGCTATTCATTTGAGAGTTCCCCCCTTTTTCGGGGGAGCTTGGTTTCCCCAGCATCGTGGGGAAATGAAACAGCGGAAAGCTGATCTGGCCTTCAGCCAACCTTCATTTCTGCACCTGCATAATCACTTAGAAAGTCAACTTTTTCATTGACATCGCTAACTTTGAACGCTTTTCACTTTCTATGGCCTAGCGATAAAATGTCACGTTTTCTTTCATTTTTTTCCCCCTTTTAGGTTCGTCACGGGTTCGAGCCCCCCCTCCCTTCTAACACTTTTTTTCTTTTTAATCTACAAACACCTACTACTTCCCCCGCTAGTCTATATATATAAAAGGTAAAATGTGTGTGCACATTTTTTTGTATGTCTGGAAAAAGGCTTTTTTTCCGGGGAGTTCTCGGTGGGGGTGGGGATATTACTATTTCTTAGAACTGTTTATACACCGTCTAGATACTTTGTTTATTAGAGTACAGTCCTGGGTTGAGGGGGAGGCGGTAGAGAAAATACAGGGTTAGTCTTTTTCCTATAGTTGGAAAAAAAAAATTTAAAAAGCGTTCCGCTGTAAATGAAATACTATCCCATAGTCAAAGTTGACCTCATTAACTCATTAAATCAAAGTAATTAAATAAATTCAAACGTGTTTCCATTAGCATCTCGCGGTTGGGCAATGGTTAACGTCGCACGTTTTTTATTTTAACACTTTAATTTCCAACTTAGCCTCAAGGGTTCGGGTTCGATCCTCATACTTACCTACCAAAACATTTTTTTTTAAATGTTTAGTTGAAGCACATAAAGATTTGGTCGTCTGCTCCTAGGATGTTACAAATATTGTCTATAAACCTGTCCATATGTCTGTTTGAACCCTTATATCTTCCACATCCTCGCTAACAATTGTTATACAATGCACACACTGACATAGAATTCTGCACTTATTGTTTTTATAAATACACGACGGTCTTTATTCGTACAATTAAATAATTGTTTATGAATTATCATTAGCAATTACTATTTATTGATTAAAAATGTACGTCTTAAAACTTACTTACATTAAATGGATGTTACTTAGAATTCTTTCTTGCGTCTAGGTTTACTTACATTGACTTTTACAAAATTCTTGCTATTTCAGCCTCTCTCATGTTGGTCCGGCTTTTTCGTATAAATAAAGTGAAACTAAGTTGAAACGGCAACGGTTTACTCCTTTCATGCCGGGAACGTCCAGAAAGCAATGAGCTTTTGATCAATGCGGGAAGGGGGGAACCCCTTATATCAGACAATTGCTATTCAATATATATGTATGCTTCATCCAAATACAGATAGGAACACACGAGAACAGAGGAAGAGAGAGATAGAGGGAGAAAAAGAGAGTAATGAGAAAGAGATAGTGGGGTAGAGAGAGAGAGAGAGAGAGAGAGAGAGAGAGAGAGAGAGAGAGAGAAGAGCTAAAGACGAAATAATATGAAATATTTTTCGTTGTTTAATAAATCCTGTTGTGAAACCTTAGTCGTTTCTCCTAAACAGATTTTTCACAGCTCGCGGGATGAGGACGGGGCTTGCTAAGCCATTATTATCATTAAATGTTCAGTTGAGTGACAGACGGTAATGGCGTTGTAGTAGTTCACGTAAAAATCCTGGGGAAACAAGACCAGCCACAGTTGGGTAAACAAACCCCAAAAAAACTGCCTCGCAGTAAAAGTTAACTGCGGAATTTCTATTTGACCTCATTAAATTCACGCACCTGTTTTTTAATCCTTAAATAAATTCAAACGTTTTACTGTTATTGTTGGCTGAGCGGTTAACGTTTCATTTTTTTTTCACACTTTATTTTCCACCTTCCCCTCAAGTCTTCTGGTTCGATCCTACCTACCTACCAAAACTTTTTTATTTTATCATATTTGTTTTACACCCCTCCAAACAAACACACCTACAAACACCTGGGCAACGCCGGGAACCCCGCTATACATATATAAAAGCGAAAATGTGTGTATGTATGCATGTTTGCTTTCTGTGTATGTCTGCAAAAGGCTTTTTTCGTCGGCTCGCTTCTTCTTAAAACTTGTTATATCACGTCTAAATGATAATATCTACGACTTAAGAACGGGGGTCGCATGTGCATTTAATTTACTCGAATTTCACGCGCTATTTTTTCCAGATATTTTGATTGCCACGTGTTTCTTTCGCTTTTCAGTATAAAACAAGCGAAAACTGGCTTGCAGCTGCATCATGTTTCAAGGTCAAACATCACGCAACTTAAGTTTCTCGTACCTGTCAATTTCATTTTATAAACGTTAAATTAAGATGCTTTTCATTCATCTTCTGTCGTGGCCGAGATGGTTAGGTCCAAAGGTTTTTTTCCATTTCGTTTTCACCTCCACGTCAAAGGTTCGGGGTTCAAGCCTACTTTCCTACTAACACTTTTTTTTTCTTTTACACCTTCAAACACCCTGCCAACGTTTTTTAAATATGGTTGTTTTGATCACATCCCCCCCAACATACACACCTACAAACTCTTGGGCCACGCCGGATAACCTCCGCTAGTCTATATATATAAAAGCGAAAATGTGTGAATGTGTATGTATGTATATGTGTTCGCTTTTTGTGTATGTCTACAAAAGGCTTTTTTCGCCGTCATTCTCAGTTGGCTCGCTCCTTCTTAAAACTTTTTATATGCTGTCTAAATAATAATATCCACGACTAAGGAATTCGGGTCGCAGCTATCTTTAATTTACCCGACTTTTACAAGCTCTTTCAAGATATTTTGATCGCCGCATAGTGAGGAAAACAGAAACTGGCTTCCAGCACAAAACTAGGTCAAACATCATGCGACTTAACGTTCACGCACCTGTTAATTTCGCTTTATAAACGTCAACTTAACACACTTATCAATTCATGGGTTATCATTCAAAGGTTCGGGGTTCAAGCCTACCTTTCTACTAAAACTTTTTTTTCTTTTACACCTCCAACGTTTTTACACCTCCAATGTTTTAAACAGGATTGTTTTGATCTACCCCTCCCCAACACACACACGCACACACCTTCACACACCCGGGCAACGCCTTCAGATGTATATATGTATGTATGTTTGTAGGTCCGCATAAATCTTTACACAGAGGGGACGAATTTTCACAAGATCAGTATTGTTTTAAAGCCGACCCTCTGGACGACAAATATCGAGAATTTAACTCTATTCAATAAATGCTATTTTTGACAAAGTTTTGTAAATAAAATACTTAAGAAACCAAATCATTATGAGTCTGTTCTAAATTATTCTACCTTGTTTGTTCTTTGTGTATTTCCCTTCTTCCTGTTATGTGTGTGTGTGTGTGTGTGTATATATTCATATACAACCCTACAAATTGTCTCTAATTTACATTATTTTTTTCTTTCAAACTCAGACTTTTACGTGTAGCTTTTCATTTAACATAAGTACAAAAATAATCTGTGAATAAACTTTTTAAAACTCTTCATCCTTTCTATCACTAATTCAGCAGAAAATTGTAAATGTTTTTTAATTACATAGACTAATCCTTATAGATGATAACTTAGTTTTTAGGTTTTGCCGAAAACATTAATTTCTTTACACACACACACACACACACACACACACACACACACACACACACACACACACACACACACACACACACACACACACACACACACACACACACACACCTTCAAACGCCCTGGCAACGCCTTCAGATGTATATATGTATGTATGTTTGTATGTCCGCATAAATCTTTACACAGAGGGGACGAATTTTCACAAGATCAGTATCGTTTTAAAGTCGACCCTCTGGACGACAAATATCGAGAACTTGGCCGAAAACATTAATTACTTTACCCACAGCTGGACGACTTTTCTACAGGAGGGTAGCAAATAATTGTTCCTTTATGACAATTTAGCCAAACACGCATGCGCAAAAAAGTTCTTTCTTGAATTAGTTTAAATATTTAAAAAAAACGACTAAACTTCGTTCACGTGATCATAGACCAGTCGTTTATTTTTCAATTTTTATTTTTATTCTGTATTTTTCATTTTGTTTTGATGTGCCCGTCTTCTAAAGCTCCGATATAACAATATAACAAGTCCGATAGCGATTAGTCACGTGCTCTCGTGTAATGAATAAATGTGTGAATGTAGGATTGACATGAAATTCTTAAAGATAAACTAAAATGACCGAAAAATGGGCTGAAATTACTTAAATAAATAAAAAGTAAATGACTTAGAATGATTTTAATGAACTTAAGGATGAATTGAATGACCTTAAGAATGACTTGAATGCTTAAAAAATAACTGGAATCCTTCAAAAACAACTTGAATGATCTGGAGAATGACTTGAATGGCTTTGAGACTGACTGGTTGTAAAGTGGGTGATCATTTTACATTAAATTAATACAGAAAAGTGATCCCCCACTTTATATCACAATAAGTACAGCATGTAGTAAGAACAGATACTACTACAACTTAACAACAGACCATTGATCTTAACCGAAAAGGCCAAGCACAAAAGTGTTATGGACAAACTGACAGACCGACCGACCGATGGAGTGACTTATAGAAATCGTACTCTCTTTCACAACGCTCTCTTTTGGAATTTTCAACGACATTTTCCATTTCTGAAATGGAACAGGGTCATACATTTCATTTCATCGAAAATATATTTTCAAATATTTTTATGTCTCCCCCGCCCCTCTCTCTGTCTATCTCTCTCACTCTCTCTTTCTCTCTCTCTCTCTCTCTCTCTCTCTCTCTCTCTCTCTCTCTCTATATATATATATATATATATATATATATATATATATATATATATGAACAAATGATTAATAAAACATGTTAAAAGACATCTTGAAAAAGAGTTAAAAACATATTTAATTTTAAAAAAGGAAGCACAAGATAAGTGGATAGTCCTTAATCCGCGGAGTTTCGAAGAAATACTCTCTTCTCATCAGAGGGCAGGAATTAGCAAAATGCAGGATATATATATATATATATATATATATATATATATATATATATATATATATGCACATAAAGTTAAGAAAAGTACGTAGGGCCCAAGCAAAGCCGCTAGTCTATATATCTATAAAAGTGAAAGTGTCTGTCTGTGTATGTCTGTGTGTCTGTGTGTGTACATTTCCCTACGCAATAACTCTATCAATTTTCAGTCTAAAGACTCGAAATTTGATCTACAGGGTACTGAGATTTGGACAAATCTTTTTATACGGTTTTCGGCCAGAAATTTGGCTCTCAAGGGGTCAAAGTCCAACGATTTGACGTTTGAAAACTCTACCAAACTCCTCCGCCAATTTTAGATCTAAACACTTAAAATTTGAAATGTAGTTTACTTACTTTACTTTCGGGTCAAAGTGGAAAAAAAAAATTTGACCTCTGCGGTCTCTACCAAATTACTCAGCCAATGTCTGGTCTAAACATTTGAAATTTTACATGTATATTATTCAGAGGTAGGGCAAGCTTTTCGATCAGTTTAGGTCGAAAATTTGAGTTGTCAAAATTAAAAAGATTTTACTTTTTCAGTATCTAGCAAACTACTCACCCAACTAAGCATTTGAAATCTTACATAATGTGTATTCACACATAGGGCAAGTTATGAACAGTACATAGGGCCCAAGCAAAGCCGGGCTGAACTGCTAGTATATATATACTCTGAGGTCATCGTTTTCCAAAGGTTAAGTAATAAATGAAAAATGCTCATACATATATATATATATATATATATATATATATGTATATATATATATATATATATATATGTATATATATATATGTATGTATATATATATATATATATGTATATATATATATATATATATATATATATGTATATATATATATATGTATATATATATATATATTTATATATATATATACACACTTTATTTGCTCATATATATATATATATATATATATATATATATATATATATATATATATATATTACCCTGGATTATATTTATATATATATATATATATATATATATATATATACACTCTTTATTTGCTCATATATATATATATATATATATATATATATATATATATATATATATATATATATATATATATATTACCCTGGATTAGACTTGAAGGCCAACTTATTTGCGATAAGATTTCCTCTCTGGTGTCTTCTAATTTTAGTGCTCTATCGCTCCGTATTGCCTTTTCCACAAAAACCGCCTTTCCCTCATTTCGTAAGGATGTCTTGCCGATCTCCCAAACTAGTAATATTATTTATAAATTTCAATGTCGGTGTGGTGCCGTCTATATAGGCAAGACGACCCAGCGTCTTCAGGTCAGAATCGCCCAACATGTTCCCCGTTTCATCCGGGATCATCAACCTACTACCAGAAAATCTCAACTGATAGAATCGTCCATCGGCCAACACTTGGTCGATAAAAAGGAGTGCGGTCTTGTTTTCTCTCCGGAGTGTTTTTCTGTTTTGTACCGAGGACGCACAAAGTTCCACCTGTCTGTCCTCGAAGCACTTGCCATCATTGCTAACCCCCCTACTTTGTGCAAGCAGAGAAACCTCCGGCTTCAGTTAGAATTATTTGGGTAGTCAGGTTTTTTTTTTTTTTTTTTTTTAACCTCCTCTCCGCTCGTATTCCATATCACTACCAAATATCCTAAAAAAAAAAAAATAATAAAAAAAAAAATAATAATTTTCAGACTTATGACCCTTGAAAATGTTTGTCTGAACGAAAAGCGCTTTGGGTATATTTTAACGATCGTTTTTTAATCGACTTATTTATTTTATTTAATTGTACATATAACTTGCCCCATTATATATATATGTATATTTTTTTTTCTTTTCCTCACCCCGGTTTCCATTTTTTAGTTGATTGAATTTACGATATGGTTCACTTTTTTATAATATATATATATATATATATATATATATATATATATATATATATATATATACACTTTTTATCATATATATATCTATATCATATATATATCTATATCATATATATATATATCTATATCATATATATATCTTTATCATATATATATATATGCACTCTTTATTTGCTCATATATATATATATATATATATATATATATATATATATACACTCTTTATTTGTTTTTACATAAACAGCAATACTTTGCGTGTAGCAAAGTATTACTGTTTATGTAAAAACAAATAAACAGTGTATATATATATATATATATATATAAAATATATATATATATATATATATATATATATATATATAAAAATTGATATAAATTTTATCACAGAATAATGAATCTTGTGGTTTCAATTCTTACAAAATACTTTTTTTTTGGGGGGGGTAATCTCCTATAATATAAATCTCACCTGTCTGTTTACATGTATGTATGTATGTATGTATGTATGTATGTATGTCTAAAAACTTTAACAGGAGCGACGGATTTTCCCGAGATCAGTATCGTTTTGAAGCTCAACCCTTTGGATGACAAATATCGAAAAAAAAGTTTGGCTAAAAACATTAATTTCTTCACCCTCAATTGGGCACTTGTCTACAAGGAGAGGTCGTTTTTGCGCCGATATTTTTGAAAGTCATCCCCTTTTTTCGATTGACTAGCCTTAATTTAAATCTTTGTCACTTCCGGTTTGGCGATAGACGCAACAGCAAAACATCATGTTTTTGTTTTTTGTTTTTTTTTAACGTTTTTTCCTCCTTCACGGTATGAGTTCTAGTCTGTCTGCCAACTACCGCTTTTTTTTTTTTTGGCTCAACACACACCTTCAAACTCCCGGGCAATGCGAAACACCCAGGCTCGTATTTTTATATAAATCAATCCCAGCCAAATAAAATTGCTCAGTATACTAGATGGAGCAACTTAAATTTACCTACAATGTACAAATCTTTAATTAATCTTGTACCAATCTTTAATCAAACTGGAACCTAATAACACCATCACATTCTATTCAAGGATTAATTAAGAACTGCACGCCTGTGGAACTCTGTTCCGCCTGCCTGCTTCCCACCGGACTACAACTTGGATGTCTTCAAGTCCAATGTTAACAAATTCCTAATGAACCGCCCCCTTAAGTAAACACTTCATCAAATCTCCACACTAACGTAATGTACTTGCAATAACCCTTATCCCTGAGTGGCTTCCGGGCCTTGATAAGTGGTGATCACTGTGTAAAAAAAAAAAAAAAAATATTCGATTTAGAAAATCTCATATTTTTATTGTTTCGACCTTTATTTTCTGTTCCCTACGCCCCTTAAAGGATTTAATCTTTAAAATATATTTTCAATTCTTTCTAAATAGCAAAATTATATCAAACCCGTGTTAACATTTTGCTAATGACTTTTCCTCTGAGGAGATGAATCTACATGTAAAATGCATGGGTTCAGGAAATTAATATAAACATTGTATTCTTTATGTTTACAAAGCAGACACCACTTATCAAGGCCCAAATGCAACTCGAGGATAAGGTTTTAATAATGTACAGTAGTCAATGAGACAATACCGTTAGTAGTGTAAACATAAGTAGCGGGAATTTAGAAATTGGATCGCCATCAAGGCCCAGAGACCACTCGAGGATAAGGGTTAAGAGTGTACAGTAGTTAATTGGACAATATAGTAATCGTTACTAATGGAAATTCGGTAAATTTGTTAACTTAAGTGGAACGGCTCATCAAGAACTTGTTTACACTGGACTTGAAGACGACCTTATTGTAGCCAGCTGGAAAGCAGGGAAACGGAAGAGGGTTCCACAGGCGTTTAGTTCTAAGAAAAAAGCTTTGTTCATGGAATCTACGTTTAGGTTTAGGCACAGATAAGGAGTGGGGTAAATTATTGATGATGTTTTCAGCTAGACGACTGTTTCTTGTGAAAGCTTGGCGAGCGGAGACCGCAGATTGGAGCTAAGACGAGCACTTGCCATAAGAAAGAGGTTGCTGGGAAGAGAAAACGGCACTAGGCTACGAAGTCTATTTTGGACTCTGTCAAAGTAGGATTAGATCTTCCTAGCAGATCCTACCCAGATGCGGCAACAATACTTTATCCTTGGACGTACCTGACTCTTATATAGAATATTGCATTGATGTACGTTTTCTATTTTAAATCAGAAGTAAAGGTCAGAGACTTGTCAAAACATGGAGCCTCCCCAAGACAAGAGCCATTCATTTCAATTGTTGCCAGCTGGGGATCAAAGCGCTGATGATGTCCATACAATAAATTTAATAAATATAAAATATACATATATTTATTTATTGAGATTGTCGGACTGACTTCCTCATCTTGGTTGTTATAGTCAAACCTTTCGGCCGTCTTGCCCTCCGGCCTTCATCAGGTGTTTTGTCCTAGTGACATATGGCCGAGCGGTCCTAGACGTTGTATCAAACTTTACAGTTACCAAAGGTGCTGAGTTCAATCCTGAACGAAGGCAGTGAAAAGTAACATTCAAAACAGGGAATCAGCGACTATGTCCCAGAGCCTAGCTGGAGTCCGAACATGGTACCCCCCATAATAATAATAAAGGGTTGGGTTTGAGACTCTTAACAAACGGTTCCCCAGTTCGATACAAAACACCTGATGAAGGCCAGAGAGCAAAACGGCCGAAACGTTGTGACTATAACAACCAAGATGAGGAAGTCAGTCCGACAATCTCAATAAATGAAAACACCTCATCTCAAAAATACAGACAATTAATATTAACTCTTTCTTCTTCTATCTATATAAATAAAATGAACTCATTTTTTCGCGTCGGATTTTGACATTAATAGGATTAAAAATCAAGATATTTCATACAAATATAATATGCACAAACGGCAGAACAATATCTGAGGTGTGTTATAGGCTTATTATTTCTCAAATTCCTCGATAATCTTAGATTTCTATACTTTTTCTGCTGAGAAGTCACGGCCTAAATTGGTTAAGATCAATGGAAGTGGTAAAATATTTTCTCTCTAATAAATTCCTCCTCCCCCTGCCACCACTTAACACCGTTTGGGGATCGTTCACAAGGAACAGTTGAGAAGAGAACACCAGTTTGGCTTCGTAGTTCTTTCATGTGAAGTTATTTAAAATCACTAAACTAAGCTGCAGTGCTCTGTGGCGTAGTGGTTAGCGTGCTGGACAATTCACATTATATTTTCACGTTCGCGCCGACCTACCGTAGTCGTTTTTTTTGTTTTTTTTTTCCTAAACAACTGGAATGGACTTTTCTTGGTGGCCGAACTGTTAACGTTGCAGATGTTTTTGTTTTTTTTTCACACTTTATTTTCCTACTTTTACTCATGACTCTGGGTTTGATCCTTCCTACTTACCTACCATAACATTTTTTAAAACTCCCCCCCCGTCCCGGAAACAAACACTCGGGCAACGCCGGGTACCCCCGCTAGTATATCATAATGTTTTTAGGGATACAAAATTTAAATATTGCAATAAGGAAGGGAAGACTTATATGATTCATGATTAAAAGTAAATTTGTAAAAATAACATTCATGAACTGCTGAACTTATTTGTTTAGCAAATGTCTCACTTACTGTACCCAACCAAGGCAAACGAAGATAAATTGGACATTTGGCCACTATATTCTCTTTAATTTGAGAGAATTCAGCCAATTTCCTTTGAATAACTGACCTAATCACATCTAGTGGGTACCCGTTTGCTGGCAATGTGCGTGTTGTGTTCTCTACGAGAACTTTATTACCATCTTCTTGAAAAGACGATCTACCCCCCCACCACCATAATAGTAACGTTATTTACAATTTTGAATGTGGTTGCGGTGCCAACTACTTGGGTCGAACGACATTAAGATTAGATGGAAGAATCCAACAACATGTACCCAGTAAAATCAAAAACGGACCCTACCGGGCAACGGACGTTGTTACTAACACATACGGGTCTTCAATTACTGATCATTTACTTAAAAAACCGTCTTGTGCAGTGAACTTTAGCGCAAACTCTTTTTCTATTCTGAGTCGTGCTCATTCACTATATAACCTTAAGATCTTGGAGACTATTCACGTTCGACTTAGAAAACCTTCCCTTTGCAAGCAAAGGGAATACCTCCTGAGTTTGAACGAGATTAATCTCTAGGGTATTCGACCATAATGCTGTTTTATTTTAATCGTTTCCCCACTTTTTTTTCTCCCCATAAATTGAATAAAACGCAATTTTAATCACTTTTTCATTCTTTGTTTTAAAAATTCCCTCGATACAGCTTTGAGAAGCGAGGGTCGAAACCGGTCAGCTGGCTCTCCATTTCTCTTTCTTTCCTCTCCTGTTCCCCTTTTTCCCCTTTTTGGAGAGAAGATTAAAGGAATATATATATATATATATATATATATATATATATATATATTAAAGTAAATTTGTATATATATATATATATATATATATATATATATATATATATATATATATATATATATAAGTGAAAATGTGTTTGTGTGTGACTGTGTACATTTCTCTAAGAAATAACTCTGTCACTTTTCGAGCTAGAGACTCGATATTTGCCATAAGGGACATTGAGATGTGGAAGAATCTTTTTAATCGGGTTTTGGCCAGAAATTTGGCTGTCAAGGGGTCAAAGTTCAACGATTTGACCTTTGAAAACTTTACCAAACTCGTCCGCCAATTTTGGATCTAAACACTTGAAATTTTAATTGTAGGTTGCTGGGTATGGATCAAACTTTTTACTTTGATTTGAGCCCCCAAAAAAAAACAAATTTTAAGGAGTGAAAATTGGGGTCAAAGTATTAAAAAAACTGACCTCTGCGGTCTCTACCGAATTACTCAGCCAATTTCTGGTCTAAAAATTTGAAATTTTACATAAAGGGTATTCAGAGATAGGACAAGCTTTTTAATCTGGTTGGTTCGAAAATTTGAGCTGCCAAAGGGGCCAAAATTCAAAAAATTTGACCTCTGCTAATTTTGGGTCTAAACATTTAAAGTTTATACATAACAGGTAATCAGACATGCGGCAAGCATTTTGATCAGTTTTGGGGCGAAAATTTGGTCGCTAAAAGGTCAAAGTTGAAGCAGTGGACCTTTGCATATTCTACCAAATTACTCCGCCAATTTTGGGTCTAAAGACTTGAAATTTTAGATGTAGGTAACTTGGACATGGGTAAACTTTATATTTTGATTTGAGACCAAAATAATAAATGTTAAGGGGTCAAAATTCGGGTCCAATTCATAAAAATTTACCTGTGGTCTCTACGAAATTATTTGTTTGGTGTAAACATTTGAAATTTTACATAAAGTGTATTCACGCGTAGGGCAAGTTATAACAGTACACAGGGACTAAGCAAAGCCGGGCTGACCTGTGAGTATATATATATATATATATATATATATATATATGTATATATATATATATATATATATATATATATATAAAATGTATATGGCGATTAAGCTACACTGAATATTCCGCATTTCATCCACTCTAGGATTCTTCAGGCTTATGTACTTATATGATGACTGCAACGTCTTGTCAGACGAGTGCCACTCCCTCAGACATTTAAAATCTATGAGCCCAAGTGCCTGAGGGAGTATGATGTTACAGAGTCTTAGCATTGTACGACAGCTAAGTCTCTCTCTCCGTTCAAAATGTTGACATCCCGCAACAAGCAAGAGCAAGATAGCCAGCAACAAATTAAACTGCAGACCAGCTTAATGCGGGTACTGGTCTTCCGCTTTATGGTTTTTTAAATCAAAGATTTGCTTCTCCTAGAAAGGTTGGCTTCACCACGGCTTACAGGAGCCCTCTCCACCCCAATGCACATACACACACACAAATATACACGGTGCTAGTTGGCCGTTGACCCAGAAAAAGAGTTCATTCGCCCTTTGGAAGGTCTTGTTTTTAATCCTTCAGGGAGACTAGCCACCCTCCTCACCAAACAAGTCTGATGGGGGAACCAGTTTAGTCGCCGGTGACCCGACCATGAGGCAGGTAGTACTGGGTTACATGGTACCAGTAGCATATGACATGACCTGACATATATATATATATATATATATATATACTTTCGTATATTAATTTTATGTGAGTAAACTAAGTAGTTATATATATATATATATATATATATATAACGAGACAGAGAGGCATAGAGAGAGACAGAGAGAGAATGGGGAGAGATGTGTGTCGTAATTTAAAAACGACTGTGCGCCTATACGTATATATATATATATATATATATATATATATATATATATATATATATATATGTCTGTATGTTTGTATTTTTATCGATTTCACAATTCAATAAATCAAAAATCTCTTCACTTTCTCTGCATGTTTGTTTAGCCGTCCCCCCCCACCATCTGCTGCTCAGGTGGTGGTGGGGGGGATAAAAAGCAAGCCTTTAATTATTCCAATTGGAATTCGCTTACCCCCAAGGCAGTCGTGTGTTTCACAATGATATTATATCAGGATAGAGTTTCGAAATGGTCACAGTTAACAAACATAGCGACAGCGTCTTAAAGTCTGGACACCAGGTGGCAGCAGTGTTGTGCAGCCTTTATGTTTTTCTTTTTTTTTTTTTTTGATTCTTTTTTTTTTGTGGTTTGTTTTAGTAAAATTATTTCTTGATAAAATCTACATTCTGCAGAAGTGTTTTGCCAACATCTGCGGCCACAAAACAAAAATCCTCAGTGGTAGTTTTACTATTGAACTTCATAATTTTTTTTCAGTTTGAAGGCCATCATACTATAATTACCGCTTGAACTAACTAAAATTAATAATAATAGTATTTGTTTAATTATCAACGTCATAATTCAGGTTATAAAGGCTTTTTGTTTACATAGGTATAATCACTTATCAAGGCCCACAGGCCACTCGAGGATAAGGGCTAAAAGGTGCACAGTAGCCAATGGGACAATGTCGTAGTAATCGTTACTAGCGTAAATTTGGTAAATTTGATTACTTAAGGGGAACGGCTCATCAAGAACTTGTTTACGTTAGACTTGAAGACGACCATATTGTAGTCAGCTGGAAAGCAGGCAAACGGAAGTGTGTTCCGCAGGTGTGCAGTTCTGAGAAAGAAACTTTGTTAATTGAATCTATGTTTAGGTTTTGGGCACAGATAAAGAGTAGGGGAAATTATTAATAGTGTTTTCATCTAGACGAGTCTTTCTTGTGAATGTTTGGCGAGGGGGGACCATAGATTGGAGCTCAGACGAGCACTTGCTATGAAAATAATGATAAAGGCTACGAAGTCTACTTCGAACTCTGTTAAAGCAGGATTAGACCTTTCTAGCAACTCCTGCCTAGATGTTTTTTTTTTGTTTTTTTTTACATAGGCATCACCACATTATCAAGGCCCAGAGGCCACTCAAGGATAAAGGTTAAAGAGTGTACAGTAGAAATTGGACAATATAGTAATCATTAGTAATGAAAATTTGGTAAAATATTTTTGCAGTTTTAACAAAATGTTACATGATAAGGGCTGTCCCCTTTTCATGTAAGTATAAAAATAGAGAGATTACTTAAAATGAAAATAAAATGAGAGAAAGCAGAAATCGAACCTTGGATATAAGTTTTAAAGAACAATAGGTTTAAATGGAATGTCCAGTAAATTGTTAATTCTGATGAAATAAATAATAAATAAACTATTCATTGTTAAAAGAATGTGGATAATAAAATATGGGTTAGATGAATTAGATATGCAGGTTGAATTCCTTTGTGGAAACAACAAAAGAAAAAATAGGTTATTGGGAAATCAGAATGTCGGAAACGTGTAAGTCGCGCATGTTGGTGGCACGTGAGTTTTGCTCACATGGCCGGACATGTATGGATTTCTCAATATAGAAAGTACTAGAAATAGTTAGAAAAAACTTTAGAGTTAAGCAGACAGAAGCAGAGAAACTCAGAGAGAGTCTGGAGTTTGGAATTCGAACGTCTAGAAGCGAAGATGGTCACTTTGAAACTTAATATGTGAAGCTTTGAATTCTTGATGAGAAAACCACGGCCGGTCGTGAAGAAATAAACCCATCAGGTGTTTTTGTAAACGTCGTCTTTGTGTTGTGATTCCAGCAAAAGGTAAATTGAATTGTTATTATATGTCTATATGTCTGTGTTATGAAATGTCATGACATACACATCTCATATCTACAATGTGAACTCTACATCTCATATCTACACTAAGACTGTCTGAACACTATCTCCTCACTCCAAGAGCTTCCTTCTTCAACACGTCTAAGTAATGAACATTTTAATATATGAATCGCTTCATAACAGAAACAACGACATTCTTCATAACACGAACACGGAACGAACAATGTCTCTTTCAACATCTCTCACTAAAACTCTCTCTAAGACTAATAAGACTCAAAGACTCTCTCTCTCTCAATAAAATACCAAAAAGGGCTACAGTAATATCGCTGGGTCTCCATTCACGTTGAACGTCCAAAGAATGCCCAACAACAATATATTGCATATGAAAGATGCTGCTGTGGAATTTCCACAGGTCCCGCTGTTATGTAGTCGTCAGTTCCATATCGGGATACACGTAATACAGAGGATGATAATGACATTTATGTACTGATTACATCACGACGACTGTGACGATTATTATTTAAATAGAGACAAAACATTTATGCAACAGTTCTTGTCGGCACATTAGAGGAGGGAAGAGACATTATTGATGATGGCGGGGAGGACACATAATACTTGGAAGGGCTATACAAAGTTCGTTTAAGAGACGATGATAGAAAAATTGTAATGACGACACGAAGGCAAACAGTTACAAAATATAGATGGTGATTCTCATGGTATTCATCAGCCGGCTGATTGATGACTCAGGAATTCAAGCTTGTATGACTACATGGTCTCCTTCCCCCTTCGCCTCTAAGGGCATCAGCTTCACTAAGTCGCTGTCCGACTCTCGTCTCTAACTGACTCTATCACTGTGACTATGATTCTCTGATTGTCTCTAACTTCGAACCCTTTCTCAATAGATTGAGAATCTCCTTTCTTTATGACGTCAAAGTTGTGGCCAACCAACGTGACTTCATCGCATTGCAGTTTACCCGTGCCCTTTGCACATATATCAAACACCTCTCATAAACAAAAGAAATCCGTAAATTAAATTGTATCATTTGTTGCATAAAATTTTCAACTTTGTTATTTTCCATTCTTTTAATTGACATATTTAATATCCAGTTATTTCTAAAAGAATGAGCAATCAACTGCATTCATAAAGTAAATATCTTTCTCTGACAATGATATTTAGTTATTTGCGAGAACAATGACAAATGTTCTGCACTCCTAGAATTTCAATATGTATTCTTTTTTTTTAACGTTTCTTCGTGAGTTCGGTTCTAACCTTTCATAATATATAATTTTGAAACTCATTTAGTTTTCTCTTTTACTTACTTTTATAATCTTTTAACACTTGGGTTCGATTCTAGCCTTTTCCTAATATCATTTTAAAACTTGTCTATTACGCCATATAAAATTTTTATCAAACAAGTATGGTGAATTTATACAGGGAAGAGAGAGCTTTTATTCAAAAATGGACACCCCCAGCCCGGGGACCACCAATACAGATACCCCCAGCCAGGAGGCTACCACAAGAAAAACTGCTCCCCAAGAGGACGGCTCCCCAACAGGGGAAGCAAAAAGCAACGGGGCATACCGCCCGGACACTAAACCAAAGGACGCCCCTCAGAAGGGAGAAAACTCACCAGCAGCTCCCCAAGAGGGCGACTCCCCAAAAAGGGGAGAAAAAACAATGTTGGACGGGGCATCCCGCTCTGACTACAAAAATCAAGAGGCAGTAGCCCCAAAGGACGATAAGAAAAGGGGAGCAAATCAAGAAAACGAGGGGGCATACAGCCTAGACCTCCCCAAAACAAAAGGGGCAAAAGCTCCCAAGGACAATAAAGAGGACAACGCTCCCCAGGAGGCCGACTCCCCAAAAAGGGAAGTATTTCCTGGAAGAAGTATAGAGCAGGGAGAGTCGGTCCCAAAGGAAAGCGGAAAGGGAAATGCGCCTCAAAATAGCAACCCTTCCGCCAAGGAACAGCAAAAACAGTCCAACCTCACCAAAGATCCAACACCAACAAGAGGGTCGGCATGGGGGAAGACTGTAGAGAAGCAACTGTCCCCTCAAGAGTATAGAGACTTGTACTTGACCAAGTACAGACAATACATAGAGGGGGCAGAAATTAAACCAGTGCCAGGCGCTTGGGAGGCAATCGAAGACAGAGTGCTCTCCCTCATCATCTCGGATATACCGGAAAACCGCCTCCTAGGGATGAAAAAGGAAGACATGGCAGGGCTCCTACACAAGCTAAACATCCCGGTATTATACCTGTACCAGAGGAGCTACGCCATGTGGGACATCCTCCTACCCACCAAGGAAGATGCGGAGAGACTCTCCCTACAGGAAATTAAGTATGGGAGAACAAAACTAAAGCCCGAATACCAGGGCAGGACAAGGACCCGGGTGCAGGTATTCAATGTACCTATGCAAATATCAGCAGAAATCCTGGGATCCTTCTTCACACAGTTCGGCGAGGTGGAAAAAATAACCCCAGTGCGGTCAAAAACCGGCATGCACTTGGGCAGCTACACTGTGGCCATGAGGCTAAAGAAAGAAGGCTTCCAGGCGATACCAGCACAGCTGACATTTAAGGAGGCAACTATGACAGTAGTAGTGGAGGGGCGTCGTCCGCACTGCTGGTTTTGCCAAAAACAGGGTCACATGGCCAAGAGCTGCCCTCAAAGGTCAAATCCTACTCAAGTGACACTAAAGGCGGTCCCAACCTCTGAGACAGCACCAGTGTCCAAACAGGCTGTCACAACTCCTGCAACCAGAGCACCAACCCCAGCACCGAGGAAACCCAAAACTGTGCAGGAGCCCAAAGGGGAGCAATGGATCACGGTAATGAGGCGGAAATGGAAGCCCACAATCCCATCTGCCACCGTCCCACAACCAACCCAACAACCGAGGCAGCAACAACAACAGCAGCCTCCACAACAGCCGCAGCAACAGCCATGGCAGCAGACACAGCAGCAGCAGCCAAACCAGCCGTTGAACCAGCCGCAGCAACAACATCAGCTGCCGCGGCCAATTCCACAACCAATGCCACGAAAACAGCAGCAACAACAAAAACAGCAGCAGCAGCAACAGCCAGAACAGCAGCAACAAAAACGGCTGCAGCAACCAGAAAAGCAACAGCATCAACCGGAGAAACAACAATTAGAGGAGCAGCAACAACCAACGGTCCCCACACCAATTGAGACGGGGATCAAGCGAAGAAAACACTGCTCCTCTGAGGATGAATCTGCTAGTGAGAGGGAGAGGAACTCAACCTCACCACTCCCCGGTTCATTCAACAGAATAAAAAAGAAAAGGAAAGGGGAAGAAAAGGCAGCCCCCACTCCCTGTTAGCATACACCACCTCTAACAACAACACAACCCACTTCCACCCCCATACCACATACTGCACCAACACTAGACACCGCACTAACACCAACACCAACATCAGACACCGCACCAACACCAACACCAACATCAGACACCGCACCAACACCAGACACTGCACCAACACCAGACACTGCACCAACACCAGACACTGCACCAACACCAACACCAGACACCGCACCAACACCAACACCAGACATCACACCAACACCAGACACCGCACCAACACCAACACCAGACACCACACAGACACTCGTCCCCACACCAATGCAAATTGAGCCGCCATCCCAGAAAGAAAAGAATGAACCCGGGAGGGGGAGAGACCCTTCAGATTCTCCCACTTACGGACTCACTCCAACAGGGACTCCCGCCCTCGAAACGAGAGAGGAACTTTGTTCTGTAGACCCCCTGTCTGTGGCAATGGGCGTACCACACCGGCAGAGAAAAAATTTAAAACCTCTGCTGGACTGCCAACAGATAGGGGGAAAAGACGTTAATGTCCCCTCTAATTTCCCGGACGCCCCACGGCTAACAACTTTCGTCAGGCTTCCTGAGGCCTGCAAAACCAACGTGTGGACAATGCTGGAAGCCGCTGAAGGGGCTGGCCCGGGAATTGAACTGATTAGGAAAAATGACCCTTCCCTTGAGGAACTCGCAAAACAATGCAAGGGAAGGGTCCCAGTGTTGGTCCATCCGTCACTCTATAGGGCCCTTAAATTGACTTACCCTTTGGATGTCGGCGGCATTGTGAGAGAAGGTCAGGACATGAAAAACCTGACCACCTTGAGCATTGCACACAACGTCGGTGTCCTTTCCCCGGCTGACTTCGGAGCTGAGTGTAACACACCTTAAGGTAGGTACCATGGCTTTGAATTTGGCTAGTCTGAATGCGAGGGGCTTGAGATCATCGGGCCGGGCGGCTCGCCTCCGGCACGACCTCTTGTCCCTGGGAGTGGATGTTGCTGCGATTCAGGAGACGCATTTCGTTTCCTCTGTGGACTGTCAGGTGCTGGCCCGAGACTTTGAGGTTTTCTCAGCATATGGCAGCCCGCGGGGGAAGGGAGTTTCCGTGTTGGTTAAACGTACCCTGTCGGCGACGGTCGACGTTGTCCATAGAGATGCGGTGGGTAGGCTGGTTGTGGCCGATGTTGCCGTAAAAGATTCTGTGTTTCGGGTGATTGCGGTTCATGCGCCCAGCACCGCTCGTGAGAGGGTCTCATTCTTCAGTCAGCTTGACGCGTTTGTAGATTGTCGGAAGCGGGTAGTGCTAATGGGGGATTGGAATTCCATCTTAGACCCCGACATAGATAAGGTAGGAGGCGGAGCTAGAGGATCGGAGAGGTGCGAGTCCAGCCTGGCTGATCTGATGGCTAGATGCGGTCTGGTCGACAGGTTTCGGGTCGAGCATCCAGGGCGGGAGATGTGGACGTGGACCAATAGTGTTTCCTCCTATCCAAATACTTATTTGGACAGGATGTTAGTTAGGAGAGGCGAAGTAGACTTCTTATCTTGTCCCACGTTCACTTGGCTAGGCCAGACGGACCATAAATTAGTTATGGCCCGGCTGAAGCTAGGAAATAGGCCTAAGTTAGCGGGGTACTGGAAGTTAAACACCTCCCTTCTGGAGATACAAGACTTCCAAGATCAGTTAAGAGAATTGATTAAAAAGGCACTAGTGGGGGCGGTTACCGGGAGTAAGTGGTGGTTAGGTCTCAAAGCCAAGATCAGAAGCTTCTCCGTCAAGTATGCCCAGCGCCTCGCACTAGATAAGGCCAAGACGAAGAAGAAGCTAGAGCAGAAACTAGCCCAGGCTACGGGGGAGGGTGATAGGGTTAGTCAGGAACTAGCTAAGCAGGACCTTCTACGCGAGACTAGCGAGCGTTACGAAGGCCAAGTAGTTAGAGCTAGGCTTAGAAAGATAGGCAACGAAGCAGTCAATTCTGATGCAGACGTGCGCCGTGAGGTTTCTAGGCGTGGCTCGGACAAATACATTGCAAAAATCAAACATCCGAATGGACGCACCCTGGAATCGACTCGGGAGATCTGCGAGGGGTTTCGAGAACATTTCGAGGAGCGTTTTACGCAGCAGCCCGATCTTCCGGTCCTTGAGTTTAGCGACTATTTGGCCGACTCTCCCCGCCTCGAGGCGGCTAGAGCGGCTGGTTGCGAGGGCCGGGTGACGGAGCGGGAGGTCTTTACTGCGCTGAAGCAGGTCAGCTGTGACAGATCGCCAGGACTTGATGGTCTGCCATACGAACTGTACTTGAGGCTGTCGCCCATGTTTCTGCCTCTTCTGACGGATATGTTCAACCATTGGTTTGCTCAGGGATCCATCCCAGGGCAGGTGACCAAGGGAGTGATCACATTGCTGAAGAAAGGTGACGGGCATGGAGGGGAAGAGTTAGACGACTACAGGCCCATAACTCTGCTAAACACAGAGTTGAAGATTTTGGCCAAGGTCCTGTCGAATCGGCTGCAGGTTGTTATCGACGAGTTGGTTGAACCGGAACAGAACTATGCTGTGAAGGGGAGATCGATTCAGAACAACTTGCACCTGATCCGCATGATCCTAGAGGGGGGAATAGATGATGACACGGAAGCCGCGCTGATAAACTTAGATCAGTCCAAAGCTTTCGATAGGGTCGACCATCGTTTCCTGGCATCTGTCTTAGAGGCCGCCGGTTTTAAACCGGACTTTTGCAAGTGGATCTCCATAATGTATCGACAGCCCATGGCTGTCGTGCAAGTGAACGGAAAGGCTCGAAACCCTTTGTTATCTCTCGGTCGGTTCGTCAGGGTTGTCCGCTGTCGCCCCTGCTTTATGTCCTGGCTTTGGAGCCTCTTCTCCGCAAGCTGAGACATGGGGAGGCAAATTCGGCCCTGCGCGGAATGGCTCTGCCTGGTGGCTCAGCTACTAAGGTATCCGCGTTCGCCGATGATGTCACGATCTTCGTGTCGGGCTTCAGAGACATTGAGGTCGTGTCGGAGGCACTCACACAGTACGAAAGAATTACAGGGGCCAAGATAAACCGCAACAAGTCGGTAGGACTGCGGTTGGGCGCATGGAGTGGCAACGCAAACCTCCCTGCGCCCTTCAGCTGGACAGATGGCCCGGTCCGGATCCTCGGCGTGTGGTTCGGACCGGGTCTCCAGCTTGACAAGAATTGGTTGGAGGTACGGTCAAAGGGGGAGGCTGCAGTCAATTCGTGGCTTCCTAGGAAACTTTCCTTGAAGGGTAGAGCTGAGGCGTGCGCCACTTACGTCTTTCCTCTCATCCTTTACCGACTGGCCGTACTTCCCCTGCCTGCACAACACCTAAAAGCTCTTGTCGAACTCTTGTCCTCGCTCCTTTGGGACAGAGGAAGACACTGGGTGAGCAGGCAGGTCTGTATTCAACGTCCGTGTGAGGGAGGCTTGGGAATGCCGGACTTGAAGTGTCATCGAGATGCTGAGAGGCTGGCCTTCCTGAGCCACTATATGCAGGAGGACCAACCGTGGCACCCCGTGGTTACTGCCGCCTTCCCCGACCTCGTTCTCGACCCTTCCATCGAGAGCCGTCGCAGGCCGCGGGGAGAATCTGCCTACATGAAAGAGTGCCGAGCCGCGCTAAAACGACTACCAAGGTCCAGTGACCTTGTGACTGCTACCCGTAGGGAACTCCACAGGGATCTAGTGAAGGAGGCCGCTGACGACCCGCTATGCGCGCGTTTGGGGTGGCAGCAGAGTGAGATCCGCTCCGCGTGGAGCTGGGCGCCAGGTTCGAGTCATCTGAACAATTCTGAGTTCTCTCTGACCTGGCGATTGGCCCGAAATGCACTTCCACTCAACAACATACAATGCAGTTCTGGGTTTCTGGAGTCGCCTGATTGTCCCCGTTGTGGGACAACGGCTGTGGAAACTACAGAGCACGCTTTCTTCGATTGCCGCGAACTCCGCCAGTACTGGTCGTATGTCAGTGGGGTGACGGCTCGCATCGATCCTGAGCATCCTCGCCCAATTACTGTATCCAATGTTGTGGACAACGTGAGGCCGCCGTGGGACCGGGAAAGACAAATGGTCTACGTTACGATTCTGGCCGTGGCGAGAATGGTGATTTGGACGTCGCGTCTGCAAGGTTGCCGGGGGGTGTTGTCTTTTTCTGATCAAGATCTGATCGCGTTCTTTAAACACCAACTACGGGTGAAGATCAGATGTGATAGAAGAAGGCTGCATCGCGCGGCATTTGACAAAAGATGGATACATGTGGCAAGTCTGTGTGTACGAAGAGGAGCCAAATTTGAATACGTGTTCCCCGCCTAGGTGTGGAACGCGCAGTTCTGTAAAGTTAAATTAAACAAGTAGTCTCTCAGCTAGCTGAGTGTGTGTTCCATCCCTCCCCGATTAGGAAGCCTCCAAGATCCCGATCCCCTCTTACCTGCAATTTTTGTTTTCACCCCTTCCTCTAAATTTTACCCATCTTGGAGAAAAAGAAATACAAACTAACCTCCATCCCTTACCCACAAAATTTTCTTTTCTCCATTCACCCCCATCTAGAGGGCATCCCCACCTAGAGACTGACCCGCAGAAGCGAGGTTCCTTTTACAAACCTAGTGGAACGGGCAGTCTATCAACTAGACGGGGTTGGGAGGGTCCTACTAATCACCTTTTGTTTTTTTTTCTTCCCCCTCCCTCGACACAAATGAATTATTGTTACCATTTTATTGTTATCTTTTTTGTTTTTACACGTCAATAAAAAATGTTTTAAAAATTGGGAGTTACTAGGACGTCCCCCAATATGAAAGGGTGAATGCGGTATTATGGTGAAAGAAAATACTAGCTGGGAGAAACTTTTGACTTTGTTTAGTTCTGGAGTGACAAGGATGACCAACGACCCCCAAAATCCCCCCTTTTGAGTTGGCCATGTGCCTAAGTTTTTTGTTCATCGTTGATTTTTTTTTTCTGTATTTTTTAACATGAATAAAAGATTTAATATCTCAAAGTGTAGTATCTGTTCTCTGATAAATACACAGCGATAGGCAGTGTTGTTCTGGCGACACATTCTCGTGCCCGGCGAGCTTGTTGGGTAGCGTTCTGTCCGCACCCCCACTTGGTCTGTCTTTCTCTGCTCTCCCCCCTCACGGGGGGATCCGAGCTGATAATTTACGACCTTCCCGCGAGGGAGGGTCGGAAACACTTTCTCTCTTCCCTCCACTAACTTCCCACTCCCTCTCTCAGTTCTATCTCCCCTCTTGCCGCCTTTGGCGCCACTTCTTTTTGGCGCCAAAGTCGGCTCCCACTTTGGACGCCGACTCCACGTCACTCATTTTGGTAAATAATACAGGGAAGAGAGAGCTTTTTTCAAAAATGGACACCCCCAGCCCGGGGACCACCAATACCGATACCCCCAGCCAGGGGGCTACCACAAGAAAAACTGCTCCCCAAGAGGACGACTCCCCAACAGGGGAAGCAAAAAGCAACGGGGCATACCGCCCGGACACTAAACCGAAGGACGCCCCCCAGAAGGGAGAAAACTCACCCGCAGCTCCCCAAGAGGGCGACTCCCCACAAAGGGGAGTAAAAACAATGTTGGACAGGGCATCCCGCTCTGACAACAAAAATCAAGAGGCAGTAGCCCCAAAGGACGATAAGAGAGACAGTGCTCCCCAGGAGGGCTACTGCCCCAAAAGGGGAGCAAATCAAGAAAACGAGGGGGCATACAGCCTAGACCTCCCCAAAACAAAAGGGGCAAAAGCTCCCAAGGACAATAAAGAGGACAATGCTCCCCAGGAGGCCGACTCCCCAAAAAGGGAAGTATTTCCTGGAAGAAGTATAGAGCAGGGAGAGTCGGTCCCAAAGGAAAGCGGAAAGGGAAATGCCCCTCAAAATAGCAACCCTTCCGCCAAGGAACAGCAAAAACAGTCCAACCTCACCAAAGATCCAACACCAACAAGAGGGTCGGCATGGGGGAAGACTGTAGAGAAGCAACTGTCCCCTCAAGAGTATAGAGACTTGTACTTGACCAAGTACAGACAATACATAGAGGGGGCAGAAATTAAACCAGTGCCAGGCGCTTGGGAGGCAATCGAAGACAGAGTGCTCTCCCTCATCATCTCGGATATGCCGGAAAACCGCCTCCTAGGGATGAAAAAGGAAGACATGGCAGGGCTCCTACACAAGCTAAACATCCCGGTATTATACCTGTACCAGAGGAGCTATGCCATGTGGGACATCCTCCTACCCACCAAGGAAGATGCGGAGAGACTCTCCCTACAGGAAATTAAGTATGGGAGAATAAAACTAAAGCCCGAATACCAGGGCAGGACAAGGACCCGGGTGCAGGTATTCAATGTACCTATGCAAATATCAGCAGAAATCCTGGGATCCTTCTTCACACAGTTCGGCGAGGTGGAAAAAATAACCCCAGTGCGGTCGAAAACCGGCATGCACTTGGGCAGCTACACTGTGGCCATGAGGCTAAGGAAAGAAGGCTTCCAGGCGATACCAGCACAGCTGACATTTAAGGAGGCAACTATGACAGTAGTAGTGGAGGGGCGTCGTCCGCACTGCTGGTTCTGCCAAAAACAGGGTCACATGGCCAAGAGCTGCCCTCAAAGGTCAACTCCTACTCAAGTGACACTAAAGGCGGTCCCAACCTCTGAGACAGCACCAGTGTCCAAACAGGCTGTCACAACTCCTGCAACCGGAGCACCAACCCCAGCACCGAGGAAACCCAAAACTGTGCAGGAGGCCAAAGGGGAGGAATGGATCACGGTAATGAGGCGGAAATGGAAGCCCACAATCCCATCTGCCACCGTCCCACAACCAACCCAACAACTGAGGCAGCAACAACAACAGCAGCCTCCACAACAGCCGCAGCAACAGCCATGGCAGCAGACACAGCAGCAGCAGCCAAACCAGTCATTGAACCAGCCGCAGCAACAACATCAGCTGCCGCGGCCAATGCCACAACCAATGCCACGAAAACAGCGGCAACAACAAAAACAGCAGCAGCAGCAACAGCCAGAACAGCAGCAGCAGCAACAAAAACGGCTGCAGCAACCAGAAAAGCAACAGCACCAACCGGAGAAACAACAACTAGAGGAGCAGCAACAACCAGCGGTCCCCACACCAATTGAGACGGGGATCAAACGAAGAAAACACTGCTCCTCTGAGGATGAATCTGCTAGTGAGAGGGAGAGGAACTCAACCTCACCACTCCCCGGTTCATTCAAAAGAATAAAAAAGAAAAGGAAAGGGGAAGAAAAGGCAGCCCCCACTCCCTGTGAGCATACACCACCTCTAACAACAACACAACCCACTTCCACCCCCATACCACATACTGCACCAACACTAGACACCGCACTAACACCAACACCAACATCAGACACCGCACCAACACCCGACACTGCACCAACACCAGAAACTGCACCAACACCAGACACCGCACCAACACCAACACCAGACACCACACCAACACCAGACACCGCACCAACACCAACACCAACACCAGACACCACACCAACACCAGACACCGCACCAACACCAACACCAGACACCACACAGACACTCGTCCCCACACCAATGCAAATTGAGCCGCCATCCCAGAAAGAAAAGAATGAACCCGGGAGGGGAAGAGACCCTTCAGATTCTCCCACTTACGGACTCACTCCAACAGGGACTCTCGCCCTCGAAACGAGAGAGGAACTTTGTTTTGTAGACCCCCTGTCTGTGGCAATGGGCTTACCACACCGGCAGAGAAAAAATTTAAAACCTCTGCTGGACTTCCAACAGATAGGGGGAAAAGACGTTAATGTCCCCTCTAATTTCCCGGACGCCCCACGGCTAACAACTTTTGTCAGGCTTCCTGAGGCCTGCAAAACCAACGTGTGGACAATGCTGGAAGCCGCTGAAGGGGCTGGTCCGGGAATTGAACTGATTAGGAAAAATGACCCTTCCCTTGAGGAACTCGCAAAACAATGCAAGGGAAGGGTCCCAGTGTTGGTCCATCCGTCACTCTATAGGGCCCTTAAATTGACTTACCCTTTGGATGTTGGCGGCATTGTGAGAGAAGGTCAGGACATGAAAAACCTGACCACCTTGAGCATTGCACACAACGTCGGTGTCCTTTCCCCGGCTGACTTCGGAGCTGAGTGTAACACACCTTAAGGTAGGTACCATGGCTTTGAATTTGGCTAGTCTGAATGCGAGGGGCTTGAGATCATCGGGCCGGGCGGCTCGCCTCCGGCACGACCTCTTGTCCCTGGGAGTGGATGTTGCTGCGATTCAGGAGACGCATTTCGTTTCCTCTGTGGACTGTCAGGTGCTGGCCCGAGACTTTGAGGTTTTCTCAGCATATGGCAGCCCGCGGGGGAAGGGAGTTTCCGTGTTGGTTAAACGTACCCTGTCGGCGACGGTCGACGTTGTCCATAGAGATGCGGTGGGTAGGCTGGTTGTGGCCGATGTTGCCGTAAAAGATTCTGTGTTTCGGGTGATTGCGGTTCATGCGCCCAGCACCGCTCGTGAGAGGGTCTCATTCTTCAGTCAGCTTGACGCGTTTGTAGATTGTCGGAAGCGGGTAGTGCTAATGGGGGATTGGAATTCCATCTTAGACCCCGACATAGATAAGGTAGGAGGCGGAGCTAGAGGATCGGAGAGGTGCGAGTCCAGCCTGGCTGATCTGATGGCTAGATGCGGTCTGGTCGACAGGTTTCGGGTCGAGCATCCAGGGCGGGAGATGTGGACGTGGACCAATAGTGTTTCCTCCTATCCAAATACTTATTTGGACAGGATGTTAGTTAGGAGAGGCGAAGTAGACTTCTTATCTTGTCCCACGTTCACTTGGCTAGGCCAGACGGACCATAAATTAGTTATGGCCCGGCTGAAGCTAGGAAATAGGCCTAAGTTAGCGGGGTACTGGAAGTTAAACACCTCCCTTCTGGAGATACAAGACTTCCAAGATCAGTTAAGAGAATTGATTAAAAAGGCACTAGTGGGGGCGGTTACCGGGAGTAAGTGGTGGTTAGGTCTCAAAGCCAAGATCAGAAGCTTCTCCGTCAAGTATGCCCAGCGCCTCGCACTAGATAAGGCCAAGACGAAGAAGAAGCTAGAGCAGAAACTAGCCCAGGCTACGGGGGAGGGTGATAGGGTTAGTCAGGAACTAGCTAAGCAGGACCTTCTACGCGAGACTAGCGAGCGTTACGAAGGCCAAGTAGTTAGAGCTAGGCTTAGAAAGATAGGCAACGAAGCAGTCAATTCTGATGCAGACGTGCAGCAGCCCGATCTTCCGGTCCTTGAGTTTAGCGACTATTTGGCCGACTCTCCCCACCTCGAGGCGGCTAGAGCGGCTGGTTGCGAGGGCCGGGTGACGGAGCAGGAGGTCTTTACTGCGCTGAAGCAGGTCAGCTGTGACAGATCGCCAGGACTTGATGGTCTGCCATACGAACTGTACTTGAGGCTGTCGCCCATGTTTCTGCCTCTTCTGACGGATATGTTCAACCATTGGTTTGCTCAGGGATCCATCCCAGGGCAGGTGACCAAGGGAGTGATCACATTGCTGAAGAAAGGTGACGGGCATGGAGGGGAAGAGTTAGACGACTACAGGCCCATAACTCTGCTAAACACAGAGTTGAAGATTTTGGCCAAGGTCCTGTCGAATCGGCTGCAGGTTGTTATCGACGAGTTGGTTGAACCGGAACAGAACTACGCTGTGAAGGGGAGATCGATTCAGAACAACTTGCACCTGATCCGCAGGATCCTAGAGGGGGGAATAGATGACGACACGGAAGCCGCGCTGATAAACTTAGATCAGTCCAAAGCTTTCGATAGGGTCGACCATCGTTTCCTGGCATCTGTCTTAGAGGCCGCCGGTTTTAAACCGGACTTTTGCAAGTGGATCTCCATAATGTATCGACAGCCCATGGCTGTCGTGCAAGTCAACGGAAAGCGCTCGAAACCCTTTGTTATCTCTCGGTCGGTTCGTCAGGGTTGTCCGCTGTCGCCCCTGCTTTATGTCCTGGCTTTGGAGCCTCTTCTCCGCAAGCTGAGACATGGGGAGGCAAATTCGGCCCTGCGCAGAATGGCTCTGCCTGGCGGCTCAGCTGCCAAGGTATCCGCGTTCGCCGATGATGTCACGATCTTCGTGTCGGGCTTCAGAGACATTGAGGTCGTGTCGGAGGCACTCACACAGTACGAAAGAATTACAGGGGCCAAGATAAACCGCAACAAGTCGGTAGGACTGCGGTTGGGCGCATGGAGTGGCAACGCAAACCTCCCTGCGCCCTTCAGCTGGACAGATGACCCGGTCCGGATCCTCGGCGTGTGGTTCGGACCGGGTCTCCAGCTTGACAAGAATTGGTTGGAGGTACGGTCAAAGGTGGAGGCTGCAGTCAATTCGTGGTTTCCTAGGAAACTTTCCTTAAAGGGTAGAGCTGAGGCGTGCGCCACTTACGTCTTTCCTCTCATCCTTTACCGACTGGCCGTACTTCCCCTGCCTGCACAACACCTAAAAGCTCTTGTCGAACTCTTGTCCTCGCTCCTTTGGAACAGAGGAAGACACTGGGTGAGCAGACAGGTCTGTATTCAACGTCCGTGTGAGGGAGGCTTGGGAATGTCGGACTTGAAGTGTCATCGAGATGCTGAGAGGCTGGCCTTCCTGAGCCACTATATGCAGGAGGACCAACCGTGGCACCCCGTGGTTACTGCCGCCTTCCCCGACCTCGTTCTCGACCCTTCCATCGAGAGCCGTCGCAGGCCGCGGGGAGAATCTGCCTACATGAAAGAGTGCCGAGCCGCGCTAAAACAACTACCAAGGTCCAGTGACCTTGTGACTGCTACCCGTAGGGAACTCCACAGGGATCTAGTGAAGGGGGCCGCTGACGACCCGCTATGCGCGCGTTTGGGGTGGCAGCAGAGTGAGATCCGCTCCGCGTGGAGCTGGGCGCCAGGTTCGAGTCATCTGAACAATTCTGAGTTCTCTCTGACCTGGCGATTGGCCCGAAATGCACTTCCACTCAACAACATACAATGCAGTTCTGGGTTTCTGGAGTCGCCTGATTGTCCCCGTTGTGGGACAACGGCTGTGGAAACTACGGAGCACGCTTTCTTCGATTGCCGCGAACTCCGCCAGTACTGGTCGTATGTCAGTGGGGTGACGGCTCGCATCGATCCTGAGCATCCTCGCCCAATTACTGTATCCAATGTTGTGGACAACGTGAGGCCGCCGTGGGACCGGGAAAGACAAATGGTCTACGTTACGATTCTGGCCGTGGCGAGAATGGTGATTTGGACGTCGCGTCTGCAAGGTTGCCGGGGGGTGTTGTCTTTTTCTGATCAAGATCTGATCGCGTTCTTTAAACACCAACTACGGGTGAAGATCAGATGTGATAGAAGAAGGCTGCATCGCGCGGCATTTGACAGAAGATGGATACATGTGGCAAGTCTGTGTGTACGAAGAGGAGCCAAATTTGAATACGTGTTCCCCGCCTAGGTGTGGAACGCGCAGTTCTGTAAAGTTAAATTAAACAAGTAGTCTCTCAGCTAGCTGAGTGTGTGTTCCATCCCTCCCCGATTAGGAAGCCTCCAAGATCCCGATCCCCTCTTACCTGCAATTTTTGTTTTCACCCCTTCCTCTAAATTTTACCCATCTTGGAGAAAAAGAAATACAAACTAACCTCCATCCCTTACCCACAAAATTTTCTTTTCTCCATTCACCCCCATCTAGAGGGCATCCCCACCTAGAGACTGACCCGCAGAAGCGAGGTTCCTTTTACAAACCTAGTGGAACGGGCAGTCTATCAACTAGACGGGGTTGGGAGGGTCCTACTAATCACCTTTTGTTTTTTTTTCTTCCCCCTCCCTCGACACAAATGAATTATTGTTACCATTTTATTGTTATCTTTTTTGTTTTTACACGTCAATAAAAAATGTTTTAAAAATTGGGAGTTACTAGGACGTCCCCCAATATGAAAGGGTGAATGCGGTATTATGGTGAAAGAAGATACTAGCTGGGAGAAACTTTTGACTTTGTTTAGTTCTGGAGTGACAAGGATGACCAACGACCCCCAAAATCCCCCCTTTTGAGTTGGCCATGTGCCTAAGTTTTTTGTTCATCGTTGATTTTTTTTTTCTGTATTTTTTAACATGAATAAAAGATTTAATATCTCAAAGTGTAGTATCTGTTCCGGCAGATGCTGCAAGCTATGACTAGCTATGACTAGCAAAGACCAGGTAGATGTGGGGGCAACCCCACATGCCTGACCTTTAACCAGCTCCCATTTCCCACCTCTCGGGAGCTGGTCCCCTTTTTCCCTTCCCCCTCCCTTCACTCCTCACATTAAAAATTGGCCTTGTGCCTAATTTGCTCGGTGGGGGAGCAAATAAATACCATCTGTTCCGGCAGATACTGCAAGCTATGACTAGCAAAGACCAGATGTGGGGGCAACCCCACATGCCTGACCTTTAACCAGCTCCCATTTCCCACCTCTCGGGAGCTGGTCCCCTTTTTCCCTTCCCCCTCCCTTCACTCCTCACATTAAAAATTGGCCTTGTGCCTAATTTGCTCGGTGGGGGAGCAAATAAATACCATCTGTTCCGGCAGATACTGCAAGCTATGACTAGCAAAGACCAGATGTGGGGGCAACCCCACATGCCTGACCTTTAACCAGCTCCCATTTCCCACCTCTCGGGAGCTGGTCCCCTTTTTCCCTTCCCCCTCCCTTCACTCCTCACATTAAAAATCGGCCTTGTGCCTAATTTGCTCGGTGGGGGAGCAAATAAACACCATCTGTTCCGGCAGATGCTGCAAGCAAAGACCAGCTATGACTAGCAAAGACCATATGTGGGGGTAACCCCACATATCTGAACTTGTTCAAGGTAGGGATCACCCTATGACCACAGTTACTATCGAGCTCCCATTTCCCACCTCTCGGGAGCAGGATCCCTCTTTCCCTCCCTCCTCCCTCTATCTCCACATTAAAAAACGGCCTTGTGCCTAATTTGCTCAGTGGGGAAGCAAATAAATAAACAGGCCCAGCCGCCAGCTTCAGCGGCCCCGGGCGGCAAGATCAAAGTGTAGTATCTGTTCCGGCAGATGCTGCAAGCAAAGACCAGCTATGACTAGCAAAGACCATATGTGGGGGTAACCCCACATATCTGAACTTGGTCAAGGTAGGGATCACCCTACGACCACAGTTACTATCCAGCTCCCATTTCCCACCTCTCGGGAGCAGGATGCCCTTTCCCTCCCCCCTCCCTCCATCTCCACATTAAAAAACGGCCTTGTGCCTAATTTGCTCAGTGGGGAAGCAAATAAATAAACAGGCCCCCCCCGCTTCAGCGGCACGGGGGACAAGATCAAAGTGTAGTATCTGTTCCGGCAGATGCTGCAAGCAAAGACCAGCTATGACTAGCAAAGACCATATGTGGGGGTAACCCCACATATCTGAACTTGGTCAAGGTAGGGATCACCCTACGACCACAGTTACTATCCAGCTCCCATTTCGCACCTCTCGGGAGCAGGATGCCCTTTCCCTCCCCCCTCCCTCCATCTCCACATTAAAAAACGGCCTTGTGCCTAATTTGCTCAGTGGGGAAGCAAATAAATACAACAGGCCCGGGCGTCAGCTTCGGTGGCCCCGTGCGACAAGATCAAAGTGTAGTATCTTTTCCGGCAGATACTGCAAGCAAAGACCATATGTGGGGGTAACCCCACATATCAGACCTTGGTCAATGTAGGGGAAACCCTTCATACCAATTGTCACTATCCAGCTCCCCTACTCCCCGGGGATTTGGTCCCCATTTCCCCTTCACTCCTCACATTAAAAATCGGCCTTGTGCCTAATTTGCTCGGTGGGGGAGCAAATAAATACCATCTGTTCCGACAGATACTGCAAGCAAAGACCAGCTATGACTAGCAAAGACCATATTTGGGGGTAACCCCACATATCTGAGCTTGGTCAAGGTAGGGATCACCCTACGACCACAGTTACTATCCAGCTCCCATTTCCCACCTCTCGGGAGCAGGATCCCCCTTTCCCTCCCCCCTCCCTCCATCTCCACATTAAAAAACGGCCTTGTGCCTAATTTGCTCAGTGGGGAAGCAAATAAATCCGACGACCACAGTTACTATCAAGCTCCCATTTCCCACCTCTCGGGAGCTGGTCCCCCTTTCTCCCCCTCCCCCTATCTCCACATTAAAAACGGTCTTGTGCCTAATTTGCTCAGTGGGGAAGCAAATAAATACCAGGCCCGGAGCCAGTGGTCTCTAGAGAGCTAAGTATCGTTTGGTCAATGTCGACTTCGTCATATCAGACGGTAGCTTTCATTTTGAGACGAGGGAGTGGCTTTTTAAAAATTAACAAACCGATTTATTGACCTCATTAAAAACTGTCCCGCACAAATGCTAACTGCTGAATACCTATCGCCGTCACGTCAATCAAAAACGCGCACCTGTTTTTTTTTCACATTTCGGGTTTTTTTCACACACACCTACACACACCCGGGCAACGCCGGGTACCCCTCGCTAGTAGATGTATAAAAGTTTAATAAGTCATTCTTGTTAAGGTGGGTTAGTACTTATAGAATAGTACTGCCAAAACTTATGATCACAGTTTGCCATACCAGTTGATTGTTAGATAATCTTATTCTGAAGTCTCCTCACCTTGAGTTGAGCATATTGAGGTATTTCGGATAATGTCAAAACATCGTTAAATTCACTACTCATTCAGTAGCCGCCGGTAGCGTAATGGTTAGGCGCCTGGACTGCCGTACAGACCGTCGGGTTTCAATCCTGCCTTGAGGTAGTTGCCTGTCTAGCTGCGCTAATGAGCTGCGAAACAGTACATATATATAAATATATATATATATATATATATATATATATATATATATATATATATATATATATTGTGGTACAAGAGTTAATAGCTTTGCAAAAGATATCCCGAGACATGCTTAACTGGGAAACAAATAATTCATTAAGGGGAAAGCGACAATTCGTTATTAAAAACGATTTATAAGTGGGCTTATATATTTATAAATTAGCAGTTATTAAAAAAGACCTGAAATAAAACTCGAGACCTCTTTCAACAGATACATTGTCAAGAGACACATCAGCGGTTACGCTTAATTAAAAATATGAAAGTATATTAAAATGAAAAAAGAATATAGATTTCTATGAGTCGTTCTGTTTATAATTGGTTATTTAAAAATAAAAACTTACAGCCATTGAATTATAAGTGGTTTTCCATACTTACAGGTAAATATGCACTGAACAGATACCATAATACTTCAAGTTAAATTTTGATATATCTTTTAATTTAAAGGCGAAAAAAAAAAACAATTGGAACGCTGAAAATGTACACAGTAAAACAATATGTTTTATTGTCACGTTGATTATTTATTTGTAACGCAAATTAAAAAACATATTTTCGGGATTATTTATTTATGTTGGTAGTGTAGAAGAAAATGTATGAATGTTTTTTAAGAAAGGTGTATTAAAAAATTGAGAATAAATAAATTTAAAAAAAAACATAAGGCGATTAGTAAATCGTCGTTGAAATATGCGCTTATGGTTATCAACGGGTTAAAGTAGATTTATTTGTAAGAAAATTGCGTTAAAATAATTTAAAGTTAATACGGAAATGAACGATGTAAAAAACTGCAGAAAGTATTAACAATTGTTTATTTGTATAATTTAAAGGCAAAAAAACAAACAAAAAAAAACAATACGTTTAATTGTCGCGTTGATTATTTGTTTATGTACGCATGCGGAACCAGAAGTTGTGAACCGGATGTTGAGTTACAACACTTGTTACAAGGTCATTTAATTTTTATATTCTATCTATCTATATATCTATAAAAGTGAACGTGTCTGTCTGTGTATGTGTGTGTGTGTTTGTGTGTGTGTGTGTGTGTGTGTGTTTGTGTGTGTGTGTGTGTCTGTGTACATTTCCACACACTACAGACTCGAAATTTGATATACAGGGTACTGAGATATGGGAAAATCTATCTGATCGGTTTTCGGCTAGAAATTTGGCTGTTAAGGGGTCAGTGCAACGATTTGACCTTTGAGAACTCTACCAAACTCCTCCGACAATTTTGCGTCTAAATACTTGAAATTTTAGATAAAGGTTCCTTGGACATGGATCTAACTTAATAACTAAATTTGAGCCCAAACCAATAAATTTTAAGGGTTCATAATAGTGGGCAAAGTTAAAAAAATTGACTGTTTTTTTGTTTGTTTTGTTTTTTGCTGCTCAGCATACACCTCCAAACACCTGGGAACACCGGGCACCCATGCTAGTATATCTATAAAAGTGAAAGTGTCTGTGTGTGTGTGTACATTTCCCTACGCAATAACTCTGTCAATTTTTAGTCTACAGACTCGAAATTTGATATACAGGGTACTGAGATTTGGAAAAATCTATGTGATCGGTTTTTGGCCAGAAATGTGGCGATTAAGGAGTCAAAGTTCAACGATTTGACCTTTGAGAACTCTACCAAACTCCTCCGACAATTTTGGGGCTACACACTTGAAATTTTAGATATAGGTCTCTTGGACATGGATCTAACTTAATAACTTGATTTGAGACCAGAACAATAAAGGTTAAGCGTTATAATAGGGGTCAAAGTTTAAAAAGAATTTACCTCTGCGGTCTTTTCCAAATTACTCAGACAATTTCTGGTCTAAACATTTGAAATTTTACATAAAGGGTATTCACAGATAGGGCAAGCTTTTTAAAATTTTTAGTTACCAATATATAAATGTATGTATGTATGTTTGCATGTCTGCCTTAAACTTTCAATAGAGGCGACGGATTTCACCAAGATCAGGATCGTTTTAAAGTTCGACCTTTCATACGATAAATATCGAAAAAAATTAGCTAAAAACATTAATATCTTCCCCTTCAACTAGGCACTTTTCTACAGAGGGGGTCACTTTTTCGGCGATATTTTTGAAAGTTATCCTCTCCTTTAGATTGTATAGCCTTAAATTTTATGAAATGTCGCTTCCGGTTTGGCGGTGGTTGTAACAGCATAAACGTTGGTTTTTACCCCGTTCTTTTCCTCCTTCGCGATACGGGTTCGAGCCTGCCTTCCTCCTACTACTTTTTTTTTCTCAACATACACATCCAAACACCCGGGCAACGCCGGGCTGAAATGCTAGTATATATATATATATATATATATATATATATATATATATATATATAAGTGAAAGTGTGTGTGTGTGTGTCTGTGTATATTTCCCTACGCAATAACTCTGTCAATTTTTAGTCTACAGACTCGAAATTTGATATACAGGGTACTGAGATTTGGGACAATCGATGTGATCGGTTTTTGGACAGAAATTTGTCGATTAAGGGGTCAAAGTTCAACGATTTGGCCTTTGAGAACTCTACCAAACTCCTCCGATGATTTTGGGTCTATACACTTGAAATTTTAGATATAGGTTCCTTGGACATGGATCTAACTTAATAACTGGATTTGAGTTTGAGTCCAAAACAATGAATTTTAAGGGGTAATAATAGGGGTCAAAGTTTTAAAAAAAATTACCGTTTTTTTTTGTGCTCAACATACACCTTCAAATACCCGGGCAGCGCCGAGCACCCATGCTAGTATATATATATATATATATATATATATATATATATATATATATATATATATATATATATATATGAGAAAAGAAATTAAAACTTTAAGTTGAAATTTACGATTAAATTTATTGTTCGTCTGAGTACTCAAAAAACAATACTGTCCTATTCCGCGGAGTTTCGAAGAATACTATTCTTGCTGTACTTCTCATCAGAGGACAGAAAAAAATCAGCAAATTATATTTGTAGTAACCTTTTCTCTTATAATAAGCTTTACTCTATATCGTGTGTGTGTGTGTGTTGAGATATGTTTTATTTGGTTGGGATTAAATTATCTATTAATATTAGATTGAAGTTACCCATTGCTTGTCTCAGGTAAACATTGCATCTCGTTCGAGTTCATTATATATGTATAAGCAGCATTCTTTCATTTAAGCCAACGTTGTTAAAGACAACACAGAGCTTTCGTTTGATTAAACCTTCATTTTTGTTTCAGTTTCTTTGGTGATCTCCTTAGTGTGTGGATCCAAATAATTTATACTTGTGTAGTTCGAAGTTGGATGCGATTTTGCTTTTCGTCTTTTATAAGAAAACATATTCAGAAGGACTGTGTGAGTATCAGTGCAGGGAGAGCTAGGGGAGTTTTTAGTATATAGTAGCTCAGTTATTTTTTGTATGGTTAAAAAAAATTTTTTGTTGAAAGTGTGACATATGTATAAAAAAAAACATACTTCAGATCAACTCAAGCTCATAAATTCAATTACGTATCAATGGAACAATTTGAAAGTCGAAGAGCAACTCATTTACTAGACTTTCCATTGTGTTGAAAGGAGAATAGTTTTATAAAAAAGCACTGTGCGTGCGTGCATGTGTGAGTTTGTTCCCTATGGACTCTGAAATTGCTTTGCAGATTTTTTAAAAAAAATTTCACAAATTTACTCGGGTCATTAATAATGTTTTTTGTTTTTTAATGAAGGTTACTTCCAATTTTACACGACAGGTGATTTTTTTTTAAACAGTTTTTAAACTTAACCTACACAATGTATTCACTGTATTATTTGAATTCTTCCGACTACTGTTCTCATCTTCAGCGCGCAGTGTGGGAGAGAGGGGTGCCTAGTTCTGGAGTCAGGGCTGGTTCAGGCAGAGGAGGGGATTCCGACAGGCATGTCTATATCACAGCTCTGATTTAACAATATTGAACTACTGAAAAAGACTTGGTATTATAAAAGTGTATATCACGCACACACACACACACACACAAACATATATATATATATATATATATATATATATATATAAATACATACATATATATATATATATATATATATATATATATATATATATATATATATATATATATATGGATGTGTGTGTGTCCTCTAATATATATGTAGATATATATATATTTATTAATTAAGTGCAGATATATTATTACCATAAACTAAAAAACAATATTCTGTTCAAACATGCTAATTATGTGCGCAGCACTTATAAACGAATAAAATATCTTTGCGGATAAATCAATATTTCGATACTATCATATAATCCTAAGTTTAGTTGGTTGGTTGGTTGGTTGGTTGTTTTTTGTTTTACGGCATATCAACCCTTTATTTAATGCCGAATCCAAAGATTTTGAAGAAAATTTTTTTTAATAGAATATATTTGTTGTTTTCACGTCGGTTTCTATTTAACCCATACTTGGGACCCTAACAGGTACTACCACTCCGGGTCAGAGTGGACCTGGGAGCAATGGTAATTAAAGGGTGGCTCCACACTCCCCAAAGCCCACAAGCTGGTACCTCACCACTGGATATAGTTTAAGGTCATATCCAGGACCCCCATTGAGGGACTTCTACCCTCTGCAGGGGGGCAGTCGGTTTATTCTAATGCCCCACCAACAGGGCCCCTAAGTTTGGAATCCTGCTGATGATTTAGAAATGTCGACACGTTGATCGGTCCACGTAGACATCTTCAAATGCTTATAAAATTGGGGAGGTTCAAATTCCAGTGGAGACCAATGATTGCTTCTAGCAAGACATCAATGGTAAGCGGCTGTTTTGATAATGCAAATTCATTTGCGAATGCTATCAAAAGAGATGGAGACTACTGGAAATGTTGTTTTCAAAGAGGGATCTTTGATGACTTGCGTGAAATCTTCTTGTAGGCCGCCGCCGCCGCCGTCGCCACCACCACCAATAATAATAATAATAATAATAATAATAACTAGCGGGACCTGTGGAAATTCCACAGGAGACTCATTCATATGTAATCTATTGATGTCATTCTGTAGATGTTCAACATAAATGGAGGCACCCTGATATTATTGTAGCTCTTTTGTTAAAACTGCAAAAGTATTTATCTAAGCTAGCAAGAAGGCCCAGTCGTAAAGTACGCTTAAATATGATATTTTAATTCTTGCAGATTTCGCATATATTATTATAGAGTTAATGTTCTATTGATTTTTATATATTATCAAGTTGTGATTTCAAAAAAAAATATATCCATATGACTTGGATGCATTAGTTTGAATCGAAACCTAAATAAAAACTTATGAAAAAATATGTGTATCTATATATATATATATATAACTTGAGTTCCTTCAGCTATAATCGAAACCGAAACCAAAACTTGTGAAGAATTCTTGGTAAAATTATTTATGACAAGAAATAGAAGAACATAACAATTAAATGACCCGAATGTAAGCGTGACACACAAAAGAACACACACGCTATCGTATTAATATATAGATTATGATGATAATAATGATAATAATAATATTAATAACTAACAATATAATAACAGGCAATGTAGGATCTATGTGAATAATTTTTTATCTGTCTTTTTTTCGATGAGTAATTATTATTGCATTTTATACCCAAACAAAGCACAACGACACGTGTTGTTGTATAATAAAAGGGATCGTGTGTGATCGTCTGATCAGGGTTAACATTGTGTGATCGTCTAGTGGGCCAATCTATTAAATGATATGTTCATATGCCGTTGTGTGTGTGTGCGTGTGTGTGTGGTACATGAATTTTTTAACATACCTCGCACGTCGTCGGTGTTGGTCCATCTGAATTCATCTATTCTTGGAGGGGAGACTGGTGCTTACTTTGGGATGAAGATTCATTTCACTCCAAATGATGAATTGGTTTTATAGTTTTTATTTCACTTTCCAGATGTCTCGCAGAAGGATGGAAAGTGAATCTCTGGCTTGCGTGGTACATGTCAGCGTCTCTCCCCCCCCAATGAAGGCTAGGAGACGTCTGGGAAGCCGTCCGTCACCTTTTAAGTCCAAACCAGCTCGATTCAGCTAACCTGATCACGTGACTCACACACAATCTAATCAGCTGATCCTGACTTCCCTCCCTCTCTCTCTTTCTCCCACTCTCTCTCTTTCTCCCTCTCTCTCTCTTTCTCCCCCTCTCTATCTCTCTCTTTCTCCCTCTCTCTCTTTCTCCCTCTCTCTCTCTTTCCTTCTCTCTCTCTCTTTCTCCCTCTCTCTCTTTCTCCCTCTCTCTCTCTCTCAATCCATTCTCTAACTCTACTATCTGGGGCATAAATTGTAGAGATACTATGTAGGGAGTTGAGCAGACAGATGTCTGTTCACATTACACTTGAACTGCATGTCAGTACAGTCAGGGAAGCAGGAAACCGGAAGGCAATTTGAAAATCTAGCAGACTGATGTCATATCTGGGTTGTAGCTGCTAAAAACAGCCTATCCTGCCTTGACAGAGTACAAAGTAGACTTTGTGGCTTAGTGGGAGATGCCCTTTTCTCTTCCCTGCAACCTCTCTCCCACAGAAGAGACGTTGCAAGCCTATCCTTGTTTTATCGTTATTTCCATGGTAGGTGCTCGTCTGAGCTCCAATCAATGGTCCCTCCTCGCCAATCCTTCACGAAAAACACCCGTCTAGCTGAAACAACTGTCAAAAATTTTCCCCACTCTTTATCTGTGCCTTAATCAAAACGTAGATTCCATGAACAAAGCTTCTTTCTTAGAACTGTGAAACTCTGTTCCGTCTGCCTGCTTCCCACCTGACTACAATATGGATGTCTTCAAGTCCAACGTAAACAAATTCTGATGAACCGCCTCCTTAAGTAGACACTTTTATTAAATCCCCACACTAACGTACTGTACATGCAATAACCCTTATCCCTGAGTGGCTTCCGGGCCTTTATAAGTGGTGACAACCTTGTAAAAAAAATAAATAAATGAAAAAAATTTTTTATAGGAAGAATAATATATGCCTCGAACCTTTCTTTCTTCAAGAGTTCTCTCTTCACTGCTGAGCTCCGTGATGAAACATGAAATGACCAACATCATAACCAATTGAGACATCTGTTCTTTCTTCTTTTGTGAAACCACAGTACAACACTTTATATTTTTAAAATATCAATTTATTTCAGTTGTCTCAAATGGTCTTCACAGGAGTCTGCATTTCTTGTCTACATGCTTGTTCTCGCTTCCCGTGAACAAGCTCCAACCTTCTCGTCTGTTCTATCTCGTGACCAAACTCCAACTCTCCGACTCTAAACTTCCCAACCTCTTGACCTCAGTTCCGGTGACGTAATCAATTAAAAGACAGGTCTCTTTAACGTGATATCCTGTGTCACGTACGACTGCTCAAGGTTATTTT
>NC_136527.1:108312811-108325311 GCF_053919585.1 Euprymna scolopes | reverse complement strand
ATTTCCATAATTTTCCAAATAATATATATATATATATATTATTTTGAAAATTATGGAAATACTATTTCAGTGCACACCAATTATATATATATAATATTCTTTTATTTCTCTATTATATATATATATATTTCTGTAGGAATATATTTTCTTATAATAATGTATCAATCCTTATTTAAGAAACTCAATGTAATTACAGAGCAATATAAATGACAAAAAGTTATATTCCAAAATTCATGATGTTGACCATCTTATAATTTATTCCTTTAATTCAGTTGGCGTATACAATTCTTGACAGCATCTGTTTCGTAGCGCAAAATCAATCACTTAATTATTATATCAGAGAATCAATTATGCCCTTAACTCATCAGGAGAAATAGCAACAATCAATCCGTCAAAAGAAATTGAAATGTTATTTGACATGATTAAAATCCGAAAATAGGAAGAGAAGCTGCCGATATATTTTTATTTTTCCATTACGCCATATTGAATTTTTATCAAACAAAGTCATTAAACCCAACTAATCGTACTAACAATTTTAATTAATTTATGAATCTTTTATCAAAATATTCTATTTAATAATTAGTAAATTTATTAATTCTAATTTGTGTATGCATACTTATGAAAATAATATCAACAAATTATAAACTTTTATACATGTTTGTATATACGAATCTAAACTAAGCTAAAAAAACAAACAAAAAACACCAAAAAAACAAACAAAAAAAAGAGATTGATCATTAGGTCGGTTATCATAACGAATCAATTGATTCGTATTGAAAACCATGCGTAATACAATTATGTTAGCCATTATAATCAAGGTTATTAACTATTACAATTATAATTTTTAAAATCATACAACTCAAAAACTATACTTACGTTTTTGTTAAGTTTAAATACAATCTTAAAATTCCTTTATATCGTAAGTATAAACAATTAAATTTACTTAATAAAGTGAGACAGAGTTACCTCCCTTGGAACAAATCTAACGAAATATTAATTTTACTTATATTTATTTATTTAACCAACGCGTAGACATCCATATCCAACTAATAACTAATTTTAATATAGTTTTAATGCATTTTACTTAATTTTATTTAAAGATATTAAAACGATTTAAATTATGAATTAATTCTCTAATTTTTACAATCTACAATGTTAATATTAAAAATTATTTCAATCTATAGTTATACGTTATTAAGTTATACTTCATATTTTCTAATGTTAAATTGTTAATTAATTAGTTAGTAACGTTTATTTTAATTTTTATTTATTTATATATTTATTTATATTATTATCAAGATCAGCTTCATCATTATTTATATTGAAATTAGTATTACTCAATTCTACATACGACAATCTAGTATTAATAAACATGTTCACATCCCGCTGCTACAAACAGCCACTTGTTTCAATCAAACAACAGATATCATCAGGCAGCGACTTGACTATTCAAATGTTCAATGAATAATGGATATTTATTTTAGGTAGGAACTCTTTGAAAGTTGGAGTTAAAAAACTTTAAAACACAGAACTTTAATTATAAGATGTAAAGAGGGAGGGGCGATCTAAATAAAGTTAAAAAAAATTATAATGGAGAGAGAATGATTAAGAGGAGAAAAAAAAGAAATAGAGAAAGAAAATAAATAGAGAAAGAAAATAGAGAAAAAAATATAATATGGAGAAGAAAAAGAAAAAAAGATATAAAGGGTTACTATAAAGAAAACAAGGGCTAGAAGAGAAGAAAAAAAAAAAAAAGAATGATGAAATATAGTTAAAGAGAGAAAGAGAGAAAGTAAAAATTAATGTAGAATTCACTAGTCCATTACTTTTGAATTAAAAAAAACCCCGAGTATATATATATATATATATATATATATATATATATATATATATATATATATATATATATATATATACTAGCAGGGGTGCCCGGCGTTGCTCGGGTGTTTGGAGGTGTATGCTGTGCAAAAAAAGCAAAAAAAAAAACAAAAAAATGGTTGATTTTTTAAAACTTTGACCCCTATTATGACCCCTTAAAATTTATAGTTTCGGGCTCAAATCACTTTATTAAGTTAGATCCAGGTTCAAGGAACCTATATCTAAAATTTCAAGTGTCTAGACCCAAAATTGTCGGAGGAGTTTGGTAGAGTTCTTAAAGGTCAAATCGTTGAAATTTGACCCCTTAACAGCCAAATTTCTGGCTGACACCCGTCACATCGATTTTCCCAAATCTCAGTACCCGGTATTTCAAATTTCGAGTCTATAGACTAAAAATTGACAGAGTTATTGCGTAGGGAAATGTACACAGACAGACAGACACAAAGACAGACAGACAGACAGACACGTTCACTTTTATATATATATATATATATATATATATATATATATATATATATATATATATATATATATATATATATATATCCTAATTCTCTAATAAGTATGTCTCGGAGTTTCTTACTTTCATAGCATTTTATTTTAATTATAATTAAATAAATATATATTTAAGTTAAAACTAATTCCAATTTTAATTCTAGTTAATAAGATTAATAAATATTGTTTAGACATAAACATTATAGACCATATCCAACTCCGGGTTCCCTTATACGTTAAACCCCTTCTAATCAATTTTTTTAAATTTTTATTTATTTTTTATAATTTTACTAATAATTCCGAAATAATTTTACAGACGTTAATTTAATGAGTATATATATATATATTAACAAAATATCAAGTTTTGACAAACTTCTGGGCTTGACCTTTACTCCTGATCTTAAATGGAACAGGTACATCAAATCTGTTGCCAAGGCCGTTGGAAAAATGGTGGGATGTTTCTATCGATCCAGTAAATATCTCACTGCTGATGCAATTCTCTATCTATATAAGAGCCAGGTACGTCCAAGGATGGAATACTGTTGCCACATCTGGGCAGGAGCTGCTAGAAAGGACTTGTCCTGCCTTGATAGAGTTCAAAATAGACTTTGTAGCCTCATAGGAGATGTCCTTTTCTCTTCCCTGCAACCTCTATCTCACAGAAGAGATGTTGTAAGTTTGTCTCTGCTGTATCATTATTTTCATGGCAAGTGCTCGACTGAGCTTCAATCTATGGTTCCCCCTCACCAAACTTTCACAAGAAACACTCATCTAGCTGAAAATACTATCAGGACTTGCTAGTGTTTCTTTTTAATATTCTTTTGGGATAATTTGGCAAGTCTTCTTGATATACTAGGTATAATTGCTTTTTTCATTGATATTGGGTGGTTTGATTTATAATCAATATAGTATAAAGTTTGATTAGATTTATGTTGTTAATTAGATTCAGGGTGACATCTAGGGAATTAACTACTTTATGATTTTTATCTAAAGTTATCGTCAATATCTTTAAAGAAATTATATATCCTTTGACTAATCCTTTCTAAATTTCTACTTCCAAAGTTAATGAAAAATAGTGCATATATTTGGTTCCTTTTTCCCAAACTCTTTCAACCTCTTATGGTTGATTCAGTGCAATGAAACCACTGGTACAACCGTGAAATATGCATATATAATAACAAATATTGGACTAGGAAAAATAGAGAATCTAATTTTGATGTTACAGTGGGTCCCCAGACTCTGCACAAGTAACCGATCTTCTCAACATGACCGTTTTTGGAGAGAAAATGGTTTTAATGATTTTTAACTGACAAAGAGTGACTTTATAAAGGGAGGTAATTTGTTTTAATGTTCGTGATGGTTTTGTGACTGCATGTACAGCCGTGCCAATAAAGTACTCGATCGTGGATGTGAGAGCTAACAATACAATATTCATAGTCTTATCAGCGAGAACTATTAAGTTGGAGTTGTTACGTATTTTTAAAACTGTTTTATTTATTTTATTGATTACTGGATTCATAAATTTCGATTTCTTTTTAATTTTTTAGTTTTTAATAAATTTAAAGTGGTCAAAATTGTCTAGTACTGCAATGACAGGTGGGCATTTCATAGACTTTAAATGATAAAACTTGGCGTATGTTTTATATATATATATACTTATATTTTGGAAAAAAAACCATTCCATTTGAGTGCCCTATAATAAGGAAAAATAAGAGCGTGTTATTTATATTTTTATTCTTAGGTTTGAAACTGACGGTACCGATGACTTATATCATCTAAACTTTCAGAATATATATATATATATATATATATATATATATATATATATATATATATTCATTTCCACAGCAAAACTACGTCGAAGCTCACAAGAGCCATCAGAGCAAACAAAAACATCCGGTTTGTTGGATGCGACGTTGCCTGGCTGTGAAAATAATTATATAATCTCTGACATTTATATATATATATACATATATATATATATATATATATATATATATGTATGTATATATATATATATATATATATATATATAAATCCCCGAAACAGTGTTTCATGGTAAACAACTGATGATCCCTTAAAAAATATAAAAATTGGTATTATAGTAAATTTGAGAGTTGATGCAGTGATTGCAGGTGATTAAATGACTTACTGACTAGATGTTTTTTTTAATGAATGATAAAAAATAATTTTTTGTGTGGTTTCAAATGTTAAAAACTTCAAAGACTATATATATATATATATATATATATATATATATAAACGTGGCAGTGGATAATTATATTTAAAAAAGCTATAGATATATGTATATATATATATATATTTTGATATACATAAGGATTTGATTAAATGAAAAAGTAATATATATATATGCATATATATATATATGTAAATATATATATACAATGTACTCATAAAATTTTATTAAAGTATTTGATTAAATGAAATAGTCATATATATATATATAATATATATATATATATATAATCAAATACTTTAATAAAATTTTATGCGTAAATTTTTCAATATTTACTTCAACAGTGCTCAATACATAGATAGAGCTAGGTAGTAAGTAGTGAAAATACATATAAACCACAGAGAATTTCATCCTCGTGAAAATTCGTGAGGTTTATACCATATATATTTTTATAACTAATATATATATATATATATATATATACATACATATATATGTATATACATACATATATATATATATGTAAATAAATACATTAATAAAGAAACTAGCTCATAGGAAAGTATATATATCTATATATATAGATATATACATATATATACATATATAATACATATATATATATATATATATATATATATATATATATATATATATATATATATATATATAAGGCCCCTAGCGCCATACAATCAGTTTAAGTTTCGGGAGAGATAGAGTTTTAAAATATGGAGACAGGCAGACAGACAGACATGCAGCCTTTTATGCATTATATATATATATATATATATACACACACACTCATACACACACATAAGGTTATATATATATATATATACATATATATATATATATATATATATATATATAAACCCATCTATATATCTTTCAGACAGTTTCGTTAAATTAACTTTAATAGTGAATCTCGGAACATGTGCGCTTACAATCACCATAGGCTCAAATATGTTCAATATTCAATACATGAAAAATTTGGCGACTACATCAGCCAGTTCTAGCAAATATTTAATTAGAAAATAATCTAAACCAGAAATAATAGACATAAAATGTTTAGCTTATTCAACGAAATATGCTTCAAAGAAATACTGCTGCCTAAGACGCTCATCCCCCCACACACACCCACACGCGCGGACACACATATATATATATATTATATGCATAACTATATATACATATATATATATATATGTATATATATATATATATATATATATATATATATATATATCGTATATATTGAACGCATCCATAAAAAGACAGATTTGAAAGATTAATGACGAATATTTAAAATAAATACGCAACTCATAAGTAGAAAGCTTTTAAAGAAAAAAAAAGACAACGATTTCAAAATAAACTTTATAATTTATTAATTCTTTTTTTTCCTTTTTAAATGTCAAATTATACATTCAAAGTTGCAGCAGGAGAAAATACCGTTAACTACCACCCACGCGTACATTAATCCTACGAAAACCACCCTCTACACACACACACACACACACACACACACACACACACACACACACACACACACACACACACACACACACACACACACACACACATTTAGCTGGCAGCCCGGCGTTGCCCGGTCGTACAATACGCTTAAACATGATATTCTAATTTATGCAGATTGCGTATGTATTATTATGGAATCAATCCTCTATTGATTATTATATACTAGCAGGACCCGTTAACCGGCGTTGCTCGGTCGTACAATACGCTTAAACATGATATTTTAATTTATGCAGATTGCGTGTGTATTGTTATAGAACTAATCCTTTATTGATTATTATATACTAGCAGGACCCGTTAACCGGCGTTGCCCGGTCGTACAATACGCTTAAACATGATATTTTAATTTATGCAGATTGCGTGTGTATTGTTATAGAACTAATCCTTTATTGATTATTATATACTAGCAGGACCCGTTAACCGCCGTTGCCCGGTCGTACAATACGTTTAAACATGATATTTTAATTTATGCAGTTTGTGTATGTATTATTATAGAATCCAAACTCCTATCTTTACATCATCAACGCTCTGATCCCCATCTGGCATCAATTGAAATGGATGGCTCTCGTCTAGGAGAAGCTCCATGTTTTGACAAGCTTCTGGGCTTGACCTTTACTCCTGATCTGAAATGGAACATGTACATCAATTCTGTTGCCAAGGTAGCTGGAAAGATCGTGGGATCCTTCTACCGTTCCAGAAGATATCTCACTACTGATGCAATTCTCTATCTATATAAAAGCCAAGTACGTCCAAGGATGGAATACTGTTGCCAAATCTGCCTTGACAGAGTACAAAATAGACTTCGTGGCTTAATGGGTGATGTCCTTTTCTCTTCCCTGCAACCTCTGTCCCACAGCAGAGACGTTGCAAGCCTATCTTTGTTTTATCGTTATTTCCATGGCAGGTGCTCGTCTGAACTTCAATCTCTGGTCCCCCCCTCGCCAATTTTTTACGATGAACACCCGTCTATCTGAATCCATTGTCTAAAATTTTCCCCACTCTTTATCTGTGCCTAAATCAAAACGTAGATTCCATGAACAAAGCGTCTTTCTTAGAACTGCACGCCTGTGGAACTCTGTTCCGTCTGCCTGCTTCCCATCTGACTACAACCTGGATGTCTTCAAGTCTAACGTAAACAAATTCCTGATGAACCGCCCCCTTAAGTAAACACTTCATCAAATCTCCACACTAACGTACTGTACTTGCAATAACCCTTATCCCTGGTGACCCCCGTGTAAAAGAAAAATCGATCTTCTATTAATTATTATATATTACAAGGAATAATTTGCCCCGTGGACTCATTGCCAACAAAAAAAGAAAAAATTATTTAAAAAATAATAATGATAATGTCCTTCATCAATTTCCAGCTGTGTTTGTTTACAATATCACGTCAGCTGATGTATGGGCTTGACGGAGATCGCCCTGGAAAAGTAACTTCTGATTAATATTGCGCTTTAAAATATGCAAACGAGAAATAGACATGCCAAAACCCTACATTTTTGTTTGTCGTAGAGTTTATCAAGGCCAAGAGGCCACTCAAGGATAAAGGTTAAAGAGTGTACAGTAGAAATTGGACATTATAGTAATCATTAGTAATGAAAATTTGGTAAATTCGATAACTTATATGGAACGGCTCATCAAGAACTTATTTACGTTAGACTTGAAGACAACCATATTGTAGTCAGCCGGAAAGCAGGAAAACGGAAGACAATTCCACAGGCGTGCAGTTCTAAGAAAAAAGCTTTGTTCATGGAATCTACGTTTAGGTTTAGGCACAGATAAAGAGTGGGAGGAATTATTGATAGTGTTTACAGCTAGACGAGTGTTTCTTGTGAACGTGAAATACGTCATGTCAATGCATATACTTTATTATTTAAATTATATTATCTATTTGAAGAATTAATTTAGTTTATATTTTGTTCAAGTGTCTTGAAAGATTTCTTGGTAGGGATATTAGTGTATAAAGATTCTATATCGAGACTATTCATGGTTTTATTTTTCATATCTAGGTTTTTAATTTTATTAAGAAGGTCGCCAGAATTTCTTACATGAGAATTGCTAATTGTGCCTAATAATGGCATGTCTATTTTTGGAATTCATAGAAACCGGAAATATAAATTGGGCATCGATACATAGATGATATTTTAATTTTTCTCCCCATATCTTCCAAAATAGAGAATTTCTTTTACATGGTGATCACCACTTATCAAGACCCGAAGGCCACTCAGGCATAATGGTTATTGCGTGTACAGTAATCAATGAGATAGTATTATAGTAATCATTAGTATTGGGGGTTTTGATAGAGTTTCTTACTTAAGGGGGCGGTTTGTCAGGAGTTTGTTTATGTTGGACTTGAAGACGTCCAAGTTGTAGTCAGATGGGAAACAGGCAAGCGGCAGAGAGTTCCACTGGCGTGCAGTTCAAAGAAAGAAGCTTTGTTCATGGAATCTACGTTTGGATTTAGGCACAGATATAGAGTGGGGGAAATTTCTCACAGTGGATTCAGCTAGACAGGTGTTTTTCGTGAAAGATTGGCGAGGGGGGGACCAGAGATTGGAGTTCAGACGAGCACCTGTCATGGAAATAACGATAAAGCAAGGATAGGGAAAATTATTGACAGTAGTAGTTTCAGCCAGAGGCAAAGAATTTTACCAAGATCAGTATCGTTTTAAAGTTCGACGTTACATACGACAAATATCGAAAAATTGGCTAAAAACATTAATATCTTCCCCTTCAACTAGGCACTTTTCTACAGGGGAGGGTCACTTTTTTCGCCGATATTTTTTAAAGTTATCCTCTCCTTTAGATTGTCTAGCCTTAATTTTAAAAAATTGTCGCTTCCGGTTTGGCGGTGGTCGTAACAGCATAAACGTTAAGTTTTTACCCCGTTCTTTTTCCCCTTTGCGGTACGGGTTCGAGCCTGCCTTCCTACTACCACTTTTTTTTTTTTTTTTTGCTCAACATACACATCCAAACACCCGGGCAACGCCGGACTGAAATGCTAGTATATATATATATATATATATATATATATATATATATATATATATATATATATATATATATATATATATATATTTGTACTTTTTTGTAGAAAAAGAAATCCCATACAGTGCTCTATTATAGAGGGAAAAAACCTTTCTCGAAATAAGAGCAATATATTTTTTGTATAATATATACAGGAATTCACATCGGTAGTCGGTACCAACGGTTTCAAACCCGGTAGTTGAGGACTGCTCTTAATGTCCGCCTCAGGCTCTCTTCAGCCGACTCTCCTCTGTCTTTAACCGGAACCGGAACTCTATATATTTTATTTATTTATTCATTTATTTTATCCTTTATATTTTTATTTATTATTACTTTAATAAGGTAATAAATTTGAAGCAATAAATTAAAAAGTATGGGATGATGCCTTCTATATTATATTATTTTTCTTTAAATACCCCCCTATCATTCAGTTTAAGTCTCGTATAAAAGCGTTTTAAAAGTTCATTTTGAAGTTATGTCTAATCTCGTTTAAAAATAGGGTAATAAAATTTAGATTGAAATAGACCTAGGAAGTGCCCAGGGGATGGTGTGTACTAATATTTAAGTATCGCTTTGCGTTTAAAAACGTTTAAGATTTATTTTAAAATAATCTCTAGTTTCGTTTTAATTACGGTGATAATATTTAGTCAAATATAGTTAGTTAAATTATATATATATATATATATATATATATATATATATATATATATATATATATATATATATATATGAATGAAAAAAGAAAAACGGAATGAATTTATAAAATGGTGATCAACGTTTCGCCCCTTATTGCAGGGGACATCTTCAGGATATTAAAAGGAAAAATACAGAAGAAGAAAACGATCATAGACCACATGTAAATGAAAAGGAAACAGTGTTAGAATCCTACCTATAACGGGAAGAAAACTATAAATGTGTGTGTATGGGAAGGTTGGGTTGTCTATAAATGCGTTATTTAAATACCTATGTGCACTATTTTTCTAATCTTATTTATTTTGTTTAAATTATTTAAGGAAAAACGGTTTGGGATAATAGTATGAATTAACCAGGATCTGTCTTTATGTTTTGTTTTTTGATTATTACATCCAAGGAACCTTTATCTAAAATTTCAAGTGGTTAGAGCCAAAAATTGTCGGAGGAGTTTGGTAGAGTTTTCAAAGGTCAAATCGTGTAACCTTAACTTCTTAACAGCCAAATTTCTGGCCGAAAACCATCACAAAGATTTTCCCAAATCTCAGTACCCCGTATATCAAATTTCGAGTCTGCAGACGGAGAATTGACAGAGTTATTGCGTATGGAAATGTACACAGACAGACAGACAGACAGACATACACGTTCACTTTTATAGATATACTAGCATTTCAGCCCGGCGTTGCCCGGGTGTTTGGCGGTGTATGCTGAGAGAAAAAAGGTCAATTGTTTTAAATTTGACCCCTATTATGACACCTTAACATTTATTGTTTTGAGCTCAAATCAAGTTATTTAGTTAGAGCCATGCCCAAGGAACCTATATCTAAAATTTCAAGTGTTTAGACCCAAAATTGTCAGAGGAGTTTGATAGAGTTCTTAAAGGTCAAATCGTTGAACTTTAACCCCATAACAGCAAAATTTCTGGCCGAAAACCATCACAAAGATTTTCCCAAATCTCAGTACCGTGTATATCAAATTTCGAGTCTGTAGACGGAGAATTGACAGAGTTATTGCGTAGGGAAATGTACACAGACAGACAGACAGACAAACAGACACGTTCACTTTTATAGATATACTAGCATTTCAGCCCGGCGTTGCCCGGGTGTTTGGCGGTGTATGCTGAGAAAAAAGGTCAATTGTTTTAAATTTGACCCCTATTATGACACCTTAACATTTATTGTTTTGAGCTCAAATCAAGTTATTTAGTTAGAGCCATGCCCAAGGAACCTATATCTAAAATTTCAAGTGTTTAGGCCCAAAATTGTCAGAGGAGTTTGGTAGAGTTCTCAAAGGTCAAATCGTTGAACTTTAACCCCATAACAGCAAAATTTTTGGCAGAAAACTGATCACATCGATTTTCCCAAATCTCAGTACCCTGTATATCAAATTTCGAGTCTGTAGACTGAGAATTGACAGAGTTATTGCGTAGGGGAATGTACACAGACAAACAGACACACACACGCACATGCACACAGACACGTTCACTTTTATAGATATATAGATATATTTGCTTAATTGCATTGCTTTATATATATTTATCTATGATTAGATTATTTTATAACACACACATATATATATATATATATACATATATATATATATATATATATATATATATATAAACACACATAATTATCCAATACATTCCTGCAGCTTTAACAGAAACATAGTTGCACGTCTACAAACACGGGCATTCAAATATACACCATGAAATAGATTATTTACGTAACCAATGCAAATTAATAAAAAGCAATGAAATAGAAATAGAAAGAAAATAAAAAAATTCTTTATTTTCGATAAAGCACACCCCGCCTTCGAGGATTATAAATTATTTTTTGAAGAACATGGGTCGGTGAATCGCTATTTATTTGCCAAAACATTTTAATCTTTTGAAAAAATAGAGTTTTTCTTTTAAATTAATTTTTTTTTTCAACTTTAACGAAAAATAGACATTTTGTTTAAAATGAAGAAACTTATGAACAAACATGGATGCCTACGCACATACATATGTATGTTCCGTTTATATTTTTCACTGTCAGTCTGTTTGTCTGTCTGTCTGTCTCTCTCTCTCATTCTCCCCTCTCTCTCTCTCTCTCTCTCTCTATATATATATATATATATATATATATACTAGCAAAAGTTCTCGTCGTGTACTGGGTTCACAAACAGTCTACAGAAAATGGCCACTGATTTATGAAAGTATGATAGGTTATGAAAGGGAAGGGTTGTAAAGAGATAGCTTCGAATTTGGGGGTATCAAAACCAAAGTAAAATATGATGAAAGTAAAAATAAAATAGATAAACCCCATAATTTATTATACCATACCCGTTCACACTGAAACACTTATCACAATATTCTGTGGATCTATATTAAAAAAACCTTGTACAAATTTTAAATTCCTAAATTATATATATATGTATATATATATATATATATATATATATATATATATATATATATATATATATATATATAAACAAATAACTGGTAGCAGTCTATATTCCAAATTATTTCTTTTTGTACGTTGGCATTAACAATTCTTGACAGCACCTGTTTCGTAGCACGAAATCATTCATTTAATTATTATATCAATCAAGGAATCTTCCTGCCTTTAACTCCTCAGAAGTAAAAACACATATCAATTCATTGTAAGCAAATGAAGGCACATGAACATGATTGTTT